>NC_136063.1:575458700-575936200 GCF_964261635.1 Lissotriton helveticus
CGCTACCCCCTTCCCCTACTAGAGACTAGAATTGAGAGGATCATCGTGTCCTGATTGCCTTGTATCGTACCACTCTACTCCCAGAAGTGCCTATAAAAGGTGTTACCCTGAACTTTGTGTGGTGTCCATCTGTGGGGGGGAAGTTACCTGTCTGTGCGATCACTGTGCTCGGCCGACCCTCCAGGTCCCCGTCTAACATTGGTGGCCAGCGGCGCGATCCGAACCAACGCGTACCGTACAGACAGTAACTCACCCTACGACTAAAACCACAATGACGACCAAAGAGAGCGGATCGGCGGAGAAGTTCCAGATGGAAAAGCTGGAAGAATAAAACCACCGAGAGCTCAAACAATTTTGCATGGACTTAGGCATTGCTACCACCGGGCTAAGCACAAAAGAAGACTTCAAAAACGCCCTAGAGGCCTGGACAGAGACAAATACCGCAACCCCCCGGGACCCCGCAGCCCCGGAAGTCAACACCACCCGGACGGAGGAACGGAGAACAGGCCCCTCCCATGAAGAGATCCAAGAGCGAGAAAAAAATAGATTACACGAGCTAGACTTGGCACGACTCAGATTAGACGGAGAATTGAAACTGGCGGAACAAAAAATAAACTTAGAACACTTACGGCTCAGAGAAGAGCGAGAGGAAAAACAGAGACAGAGAGACCTCGAAGAAAAAAGACTGGCATACGAGCACGAGTGCAAACTAGCGGAGATAGAAATGCGCAAACTGAACAAAAACCTAGGGGTGCCCGAGCAACCGCACTCCCCGGGTCCTACCGAGCAGAAGGTCCACATCCCCAAGGATGTGGTCCGAGAATATCACCGGAACGACGACATACAGCAGTGGTTCAAGGCCTATGAGATTGCCATGACCGCCCACCGGGTCGCTCGAAGTGACTGGGGAGCCGGTCTATGGGGGAGATTCGTCAACGAGGGTCGTGATGCCCTGCTGCAGCTTCCGGACCATCAAATGACGTCCTATGACCACATGAAGGCCGCCCTCCTCAGTCGATATGGACTTACACCCGAAATGTACCGCCAGAGGTTCCGCAACTGCACCAGGATCCCAGGTACGACGTGGTTGGAATACGTGAACTATTTCAGCCGAGCCTTCGAGGGGTGGATCAAGGGTAACAACGTAACCACTTACGAACAACTCTTCAATCTCATTGTGTGGGAGCACCTCTCCAACAACTGCTTTGTCGAGCTCAGGCAGCACCTCCTCGACAGTAAATTGACTGAACCCCGGCAGCTCGCCACCGAGGCTGACCGGTGGGAGAGCACCCGAGTGGCCCGGAGTGGGCCGAATGAGCAGAACAGAACCAACCAAGGTCACCATCGTCCCCGAGGAGGAGGAGGAGGCCCGGGCCGGGGCAGAGACGCCGCCCCGGCCGCACCCACTAACGCCACCCCGGCCCCAGCAGGCCGGGGAAACCCCCCGATGCGCCCGGGGTTCCGAGCTAACGTGACGTGTCATCGATGCCAGCGAGTCGGCCACTATGCCAGTGACCCGACCTGCCCGAAGAACCAGGCCCCCGGGCCCCGCCAGATGGCGGCCGCCGCCCTGGGAGAAGAACAAGTCTCCGAAGACACGGAGACCTATGAGTCGGAGCAGTTCGAGTGGGAACCCGCCGCCATGACCCTGGCATGCCTAGGAGGAAGAGACATGGTCCCGCGGACTCCCCTGCCCGCCAACACTCGGAAGTACAGCCAATGGGTGAGCATCAATGGGCGCAAGGCCGAGGCCCTGCGTGACACCGGGGCCAGTGTGACGGCCGTCCGCTGTCACCTGGTGACCCCAGAACAAATCCTACCAAACGTACTTTGCCCCGTCCGATCGGCAGATAACTCAGAGAGCCTGTGTCGGATGGCCTGCGTCCCCTTCGAATGGGGAGGAGTGTCCGGCATGCTGAAAGTAACTGTCCGTGACGATGCCCCCGTAGACTGCCTCCTGGGGAACGATCTCGAGAGCTCCCCGTGGGCCGCTGTGGAAAGAAGAGAGCATCTGGGGATGTTGGGTCTCCCGGACTGGGCGTGCGTAACCACCCGGTCCATGGCCACCCGCACCATCCCTAGACCAGAAGAACCAGAATGGGCAGCACCTCCGCCCTCGATCACTCCAGAAGAAGACTTCCTCCAGACCGACCACCCGGACCCCACCCCAGAGGGGTCCACACAGCCCCCCGAGCTTCCCGACCTGGCTCAGTGGCGTCAAGAAGGGGGGCCCACCCAGGAACAATTCCGGCAGGAGCAAAAGACCTGCCCCTCCCTCGAGGGATTGCGACAGCAAGCGCTCGCCCAGAGCCAAGGAGACACCACCGGGGCCCACTGGGTTTATTGGGACAATGATCTCTTGTACAGCGAACAGAAAATCGCAGAACTAGGGGCCGGGCGAGTGCTGGTGGTGCCCCTCCACTTCAGAGACTTCCTGTTGAACCTAGCCCATGATGTCCCCCTGGCCGGGCACCTGGGCCAAGACAAGACCTACCACCGCCTGGTGACTCACTTTTTTTGGCCCAAAATGAGAAATGACGTATCCAACCATTGCCGGTCCTGCCCGACCTGCCAGGCCAGTGGGAAGAGCGGCCGCAAACTCAAGGCACCCCTACAACCATTCCCCGTGGTGACCACCCCGTTCGAAAGGGTGGGAATAGACATTGTGGGGCCCCTGGACCCCCGAACAGCACAGGGACATCGCTTCATCCTGGTCCTGGTGGATCACGCTACCCGCTATCCTGAGGCGGTCCCCCTTCATACGATAACAGCCCCAGTAGTGGGTCGAGCCTTGATGGGGATCTTCTCTCGAGTGGGCTTCCCCCGGGAAGTCGTCAGCGACAGGGGTACGAACTTTATCTCAAAATACATGAAGTCCCTCTGGCAACAGTGTGGGGTCACCTACCGATTCACGACCCCCTATCACCCTCAAGGGAACGGACTGGTTGAGCGGTTCAACCGCACGCTCAAAGGGATGATTGGGGGGTTGGAAGAGCCCCTCCGTCGCCAGTGGGATGTGCTACTACCGTGCCTTCTCTTTGCCTACCGAGAAGTCCCCCAGAAGTCCCTCGGCTTCAGCCCTTTCGAACTCTTGTATGGACACCCGGTGCGAGGCCCGCTCAGCCTAGTCAAAGAAGGCTGGGAAATGCCCCCTCTAAAGAACCCTCCAGATGTTTTCAAGTACCTCCTAACCCTCCGCAACCAGACCAGAAGGTTCAGAGAGATGGCAAAAGCAAACCTGGAGGCCAGTCAGGAGGACATGAAAAGGTGGTACGATCAAAATGCATCCTCCATCGAATTTGAACCCGACCAACAAGTGTGGGTAATGTCTCCCACCGAACCATGCGCCCTGCAAGACAAATGGACGGGGCCCTTCAAAGTAATCGAGCGCAAGAGCCCTGTCACCTATCTCATCGATATGGAATCTTCCCGAAACCCTCTCCGGGTCCTCCACGCTAATAGACTGAAACCCCACTTTGTACGCTCCGAACTCAGTCTCCTGATGGCAACCGACAATGGAACCGAGGAGGACTCCGAACCCCTTCCTGACCTCCTACGGTCACGGGAGAAGGACGGCTCCGTGGACGGGGTCCGACTCTCGGAGGCCCTCACCCTGGAACAGCGCCAAGACTGCCGAGTCCTCCTGCTCCAGTTCTCCACCCTGTTCTCCCTCACCCCAGGGGTCACCCCCTGGTGCTTACACGACGTGGACACTGGAGACAGTCCCCCTATCCGCCATCGGGCCTACCGCGTACCAGATCGGGTACGGGCCTGCATCCAAGAGGAGGTGGCCAAGATGCTCACACTCGGGATCATCGAGCCCTCAGACAGCCCCTGGGCCAGCCCAGTGGTACTGGTCCCCAAAGCGGCCGCCCCCGGCGCCACGCCGGAGCTCCGGTTCTGCGTCGACTACCGGGGCTTGAATGCGGTCACCAGAACAGACGCACACCCCATCCCCCGAGCAGATGAACTAATCGACCGCATGGGAGCTGCCCGCTACCTCAGCATCTTCGACCTGACAGCGGGCTACTGGCAGATCGGTCTCACACCCCGGGCCCAAGAACGATCGGCATTCTCTACCCCTGATGGCCACTATCACTTCAAGGTCATGCCATTCGGCATGAAGAATGCGCCAGCAACGTTTCAGCGGCTAGTAAACCAGGTCCTGGCAGGACTCGAAGGATTCAGCGCCGCCTACCTGGACGATATCGCTGTGTACAGCCACCACTGGTCCGACCACCGCCACCACCTCCGAGAGGTGCTACAGGCCCTCCAACGAGCTGGCCTCACGATCAAGGCCAGCAAATGCCAAATTGGCCAGGGGTCCGTGACCTATCTCGGGCACCAGGTGGGAAGCGGTCTGGTGGCCCCTCTGCAACTCAAGATCGCTGCCATCCAGTCGTGGCAGTCCCCCATCACCCAGACCGAGGTCCGCGCCTTCTTGGGACTCACAGGCTACTACCGACGGTTCGTGAGGGACTATGGCAGCATCGTAGGGCCCCTCACGGAACTCACCTCCAAAAACCAACCAAAGAAGGTCAACTGGACCCCAGACTGTCAAGCGGCCTTCGAGAAGCTGAAGGCCGCCATGTGCTCCGCCCCGGTGCTCCAGGCCCCCGACTACAGCCGGGAATTTATCGTCCAAACAGATGCCTCCGACCATGGCGTTGGGGCAGTCCTTTCCCAGCTGAACCCCGAAGGACTTGACCAGCCAGTGGCTTTCATCAGCAGACGGCTCCTGGCCCGAGAACGACGCTGGAGCACCATCGAGAGGGAGGCCTTCGCCGTGGTGTGGGCCCTCAAAAAGCTCCGGCCTTATCTCTTCGGCACCCACTTCCGGGTCCAGACCGATCATTGACCCCTGCAATGGCTCATGCAGATGCGGGGGGAAAACCCGAAACTACTACGTTGGTCCATCTCCCTGCAGGGGATGGACTTCACTGTGGAACATCGACCCGGCCAAGACCACGCCAACGCGGATGGCCTGTCCCGCTTTTTCCGCCTCGACGAGGAAAGTCCCCAAGAAGATGGGTGACTCTCCCCGCCTTCAGCTGGGGGGGACGCATGTTGGACAGGCCACATGAAGGGCTCGCTCCCTCCCCGCAGGACAGGGCCCGGGCCACCGTCAGCACCATTGCCCGGCCCAGCCGCCATCTTGGACACGGCACCACGCGGCCGTGCGGCCTCAGCCCGACCCCAACCCTGGGCCTGGCCAGGCCCCGACATCCCGGCACCACCCTCCACCCAGGAGGTGAACGGCCCACTTGGCAGGTCGATGGGAGTACGAAGTGTCGATGGCTCTCCCCCGCCAGGTGCCGCGCACCCCCAGCCTCCTCGGGCGCTGGCTCCACCCCCCTGCTGGGTGTCTGGACTCCCTCATCCCCGACCTCCCGACCTCCAAGAGCGAGGGTCCGGACATCAAAGGGCGCCAGACCTATAACTGAGGCAGCCCCAGGACAGGAAGGCAGTTGTATCCTGGAGTCGAGAGACACCGCGACGAACTCATCCTTGACGGACTGCTGGCGCTGCCACAGCCCTGCCTTGTGAACTATTGTCCTGCCTGCTGGCGCTGCCGCGGCCCTCTGCAACCTTCATCCTCGTTGGGACCTGCTGGCGCTGCCGCGGCCCGTTGTAACCTTCATCCTCGTGGGACCTGCTGGCGCTGCCGCGGCCCGTTGCAACCTGCATTCTCGTGGGACCTGCTGGCGCTGCCGCGGCCCGTTGTAACCTTCATCCTCGTGGGACCTGCTGGCGCTGCCGCGGCCCGTTGCAACCTGCACTCTCGTGGGACCTGCTGGCGCTGCCGCGGCCCGTTGTAACCTTCATCCTCGTTGGGACCTGCTGGCGCTGCCGCGGCCCGTTGCCACCTACGACCTCTTCGGGACCTGCCGGCGCTGCCGCGGTCTGACCCCTCCGAACACCGAGCTCGAGGATTGTGAGCCATCACCGTTACACCCCCGTACCCGTGGGTACCCAGACTGTCCCGCTACCCCCTTCCCCTACTAGAGACTAGAATTGAGAGGATCATCGTGTCCTGATTGCCTTGTATCGTACCACTCTACTCCCAGAAGTGCCTATAAAAGGTGTTACCCTGAACTTTGTGTGGTGTCCATCTGTGGGGGGGAAGTTACCTGTCTGTAGGATCACTGTGCTCGGCCGACCCTCCAGGTCCCCGTCTAACAATTATCTAGTCGCCTGGCCTGTTGCAGCCGCAACGCACTCTCTGCCTTCGCCCATCGCTCCAGGGTAGATCTCCAGCGCGAGTAGCTGGGGCCCCGGCTGGATTTCCAATGCATGGTGATTTCCCGTTTGGCCAGTATCAGGCCCAAGTCATAGAATTTACTGGTGATGCGAGTACGGGGGGTGTGAGGGAACCACAATAATAAACAAACGCCCATATCCGCTTCAATGTGCCGATCCGTGACAGCATTCAGGCAGGCCACCACCGCCTCCCAGTAATCAGTTAGCTTCGTACAAGCCCAGAACATATGGGCAAAATCCGCACCTTCCAATCCACATCTAGGGCAGAGTGAAGACGCGCCCTCAAAATACTGTGAGATCTTAACCGGCGTCAGATAAGCTCGGTGGAGAGAGAAAAAATGGACCATCTGAAACCTGGCATTCCTAGTGCCTTTTCATGCTCGCCGCAAAAGATGCGGCCAAGTCGATTCGGGAATCGGTCGCCCAATATCCTCTTCCCATTTGGTTTTTAATCCGTCCAAGGGCTGCAGCGTTTCCGTCGATAGTCTCCTATAGAGACAGGTGACGGCCTTGTAAGTGCCAGCCGCCATAACCACATATTGACAGCTCTCAGATGTCGGTGGTTCAGAGAGACCCTTCTTCCAATGGCGCTGGATACTAGCCACCAGCGAGGCGTGTAACAGGTAATCCCCCCTCGGGAGGTCGTAATCATCGCGCAAATCCTGAAACGAAAGCAATGATCCCTCCTTATACAGATCACCGATCATTTGCAGGCCTAGTTCTTCCCAAGTCGCCAGTGCTGACTAATCCCCACCATGTGGCAAGGCAGTGCTCATCCCTAGTGGGATCTCAGGGGCATATGGGCGAGCGACGCAAGCTCGCCTATGACAGCGCAGCCAGCAGTTGCGGATCGTCCGCTCCTCGCTTGAGAGTAGGGAAAGGTCCAGTTTCTGGCCCAAAATAATGAAGGACATGATATGTCTCGGCAGGAACCCGCCTGCAGTCCCCTCCGGGCCTCTAAATTCGAGAGCCACCACCTGGGTAAGCCACTGCAACTGGGCCGCTAAATAATACCATTCAAAATCAGGGGCAGCTAGTCCCCCGTCCGATCTAGGGCGCATCAATGTGGCCAGCGCCACTCGCCTCCTGCCCGTTCCCCAAATGAACTCGGTGAGCAAGGAGCGCAACCTGGTGAACACAGATGCCGGGATCCAGACCGGTAGTGTGCGAAACAAGTACAATAGTCGGGGGTTCATAATCATCCATTTCCTTTTCTTCCCTTTAGTCTCCCACGTGAATGCCTTCCTCTAGGTCCCCCTTCACAGCAGCTTCTTGACCCCGAAGAGAACGAACATTTTCGCGCAGAAATCTAACTAAGTTCATTTTGCAGTATTTACCCATTAACTGGACTGGGCACATATGGTACAGACTCCAACAATGGGAAAGTACAGTCAGTAAATATTTCTGCACATGTCATGCATATGTGTATACTGCAGTCAAAATAGACACACCAGCATTAACATAATATTCCCTGCCGTCAGAACAGCCGCGGCCGGTAGTGGGAGTACCGGCAGGGCGGTGACATGGGGAGGTGGAGGGGCAGGGCGGGGGGGTTGTAATGTATGGATTACGGACTTTAAAAGGTAAGTAAACATAAAAATAAATATAAACGAATTTCGTTGCACACACTGCATTGCATTTGGTGATGTAGTGTGTGCAACAAAATTCGTTTTATTTCTTTTTATGTTTACTTACCTTTTAAAGTCCATAATCCATACATTACTACCCCCCACCCTGCCCCTCCCCACGTCACCACCCGGCCGGTACTCCCACTACCGGCCGCGGCTGCATCAGAAACACTGCTGCAGGGCCAGTTCGAACATCGTAATATGGCAGGTGGAAGACTGCTGCCGTGCCGGTCTTCTTGGGACTGCGGAAGTACGGCAGTAAGAATGTCAAACTCGTAATCAGGCCATTCTTTTTATTGGAGCAATACATGTTCAGCATGGTTGAAAATGTGAGCATTTAGTGCAGTTTACGTCCAGTTTTTCAGCAACATGGCTCATAGGTGAAGAAAATGTTTCACACTGCTTGCAAAACAAAGTGCTATTTCTACTAAACATAAGATTCTTTCTTGTGTCAGTAATATCATTTCCTTAATCTAGACTGCTGGTATCTATTTGCTTTTGCAACACCTTTCACAACTAATCCCTGTTGATTCCCCTTACTATTCATTTTCTTTATGTATTCATTGGTGTACAGTTCAGTGAAAATTCATGAAAATCACCTATTCGTTGTATACTTTTAATACATATTCATAATTATAAAAATAAATGTTAATACGAATTCATAACATTTATAAAACAAACACTTGCTCTTAAACATTACCTGTATATTCCAGGAGGGCCAAGAGGATCCGGGTCTTGACCTCTGAAAGAGAAAACAGACACAAAAATGGGTGCTACACATGGTTTACCTGAAAACCAACAACATCCTTCTGACATGAGATGTTTATCCGGTATGTGAACAGATGTTATCATGAGAGTATAAGGTGAGCTCCAAGAACGCGTTTTCTCCTTTGTTGTTTATACGAGGCAATGGAAATATACAAGCACAGAAACAGCCACTTTCTTCAGGTGCAGGCTTAACCGGCCTCTCTGTTTAATCCGCCTAGCCACTCCAAGCGAATGTATGACGTTACAACGCATGCTTTTACCACGCATGCTGTTACAACGCAGGTTTTACTACGCATACCATTACAACGCATTACACTTGGGGGTGCTGGATAGTGAATAGTTTAATTTACTATTCCAACTCCAGTCCCCGTGGACACTAGGGAAGGTGTTGGATAGTAAATTAAACGTATTCCCTATCCTAGAGCGCCCCCCAGTGTAATGCGTTGTAATGGTATGCGTAGTAAAACCTGCGTTGTAACAGCACTGCGTGGTAAAAGTTGCGTTTGTAAAGGATGTTTACCCTCCAAGCAGATTCAAACAGTGTTTTTTCAAACTCACTTTGATGATTCTTCGACTACAACGGGAAAAGGCCACACGATGCGGAAGCCTATTTTTAATCTTTTTCTTAACATTTTTAAATTAAATACAATCTGAGTTTTGCTGAAATGTCAAAGAATTTACCTTTGCAGGAGCTGTTGTCTTCGAATTATGATGTCACAGGGTCTTACTGATCCATAAGACATTTGTCCATTGTGGAAGGATTTGGAGTTTAGAGTTGATTTAGAGTTGGGTGGTAATGAAAAATTCAGCAGAATCTGTAGGAAATAACTTCAGACAAGAATCCACTGGAAGAGTTTCCCAACGCTGAGATAGTGTTGTATTGTATTGATATTCATAGTGTATGGAGGAAAGTCTGATGGTGGATTTTTCTTGGGATTTTGGACTGCTGCCTGAAACTGTAGGATAGCCTTCCCCACCCAACTCTAAATCTAGACCAGTAGTATCTACCAATTTAAATCACCCCATGTACAAGGGAAATCATTTTAATGAGCAGTAACAATTAATTGGGTACTGTTGAGGAAGAAATAACAAGGAGTCAAACGCATCGGTAAGACCCACTTAAATGATCAGTGCATCTCCAGGCACTCCGCTGACTGGAGCCTTCACCAACATTTCAAGTCAAGCTTCATGCCAAGGTTCTAAATGGGAAGTACCAACTGCTGGGAGGGCAAGAGGGAGAGCATGAAGGCTAGGAGATAAAGGTAAGGATGGAGTAGAAGAAAGAGGTTGAGGATATAACAGGTACCTTCTGTAGTTTCCTTCTTACGTCAACCTTGGAAGGACACTTCAATACCATCAGCACAGAAGCATCTAAACCATGAACTTTGTACTGTACCCTCCTGAAGCTCCATTACTTGGGAATGATAAGGATGCTGACTAGAGGTAGGAAGAGAATAATTTGGGAAAAAAACATGTGGCCACTGCAGCTTCCTCCAAAGTCTTTGTCTCTGCCAGTGCTGCCAATGACAGTACCAACACAACGACTTACCATCACACTCTACATGTGTCACAATTTAGACTATTCCCGGCCCCCAACGCTACAAGAATGGCTTGGTCGGCAGGTGCTATTCCTATCTGATATATATTGAGTTAATAAACAACTGTTGTTTTGCTCATCTCCAAATTAGACAAGCAGCGCCATCATGTTGCAGACTTTCATAATTGCTGGGGTTGGCAATTAAGTGTCGTTTCCAAGCACCAAAAGCCATGGGCTCATATTAATTTGAGGTAGGTCCTGCCAATTCAGTCTAGTGCAATTCGATAAAATACAATACAACAATTTGTTGATATGACAAGCATGACAATATTCTCTTATTTATTTAATTTGAGAGCATGTTTGTAGAGTGCACGGTGGCACGCAATGTTTCCACGAGGTGAGATATGTTGTTCAGATATAAAGGTTCCTTTATTCCAAATGATATGGACCCACAACAGCAGGAACGACACCTGGGCCGGTTCAGGAGCTGCAGGGACTGGTTTTCCCTGATGGCTACCAGAACCTCTTGAGTGCTCCATTGAACATCATGACTTAAGCACTATTAGAACATTGGAATGTTGGGAGCTCCATTGCAGACAATGGAGTGCCCCCTGCTTCTACGGGCCGGTAAAGGCCCGCAGAGCAACATTCCAATGTTCTATAAAGGCTTCTCGAAGTTCGAGGGGATTTATATCCCCTCGAGCTTCGAAAACCCTTTGTTTAATTTATTAGAACATTCTGCCCTCTAGTGGCAGAATGTTCTAATAGCCTTATTGCCCTTCGTAGCAGGGCTATACGGCTATTAAAGTCCCGCTGTTTCGTTAAAGTCCCTCGCCTTCCGCTCGGGCCTTTAACGATTCAGCGGGCCTTTAATAGTCGGTATAGCCCGCTACGGCGGGCTATAAGGCTATAATAACATTCTGTCTATATACAGAATATAGTAAATATCTTCAGCACTACAATGTTCAACATCAAGGCGCAATCACAGAAAGAGAACAGTACAGCGGACCATTTAGCAGAACACGTGCACATTGAGAGACTGCTTAAAGACACTAAAATTGTCAAAAACATGAGATATCAAAGAGAGAGAACTCCAGGGTTGAGATTTGGTCTCACCAAAAGATCTTTTAACAGACTGAGGGCACCTGACTAAAGAGCAACAGGCACATAGGTCACTCCAGAGAAATCAAAAAAAGACTGTTTGGTAGAAGTCAGGATGAGAAACTTCTTGTCGAAGGAGGGAAGGAAACTGACCCCAGAAAGAATTCAGGCAATAGCGAAGTTGAGTGTGCCAAGAACACAGAGAGAAGTACGTGCTTTCCTAGGCATTACATCATATTGCAGGCAATGGATACCAAATTTTTCCTTGCTGGCCAAACCTTTGGTGGCATTAACTTGTAAAGATACACCGAATCCCGTCCCATGGTCTGAAGAGTGTCAGAAAAGTTTTTCCGAATTGCGTGATGTATTATGTTCGGCTCCTGTGCTGGGTACCCCAAGAGACGTGAACTCTGCTTCACCAAAAATCACTGAAGGAGTGACGAGACAGAGAGGCCTGTCGTATCTGTGTAGTATTCCTATACAAGCCATACTGGCAGGCACTGAAGACGTTGAAATATTGAACTGCACTTATCTGGAATGCCAAGATAATTGCAATTCAATAAACCAATTTTAACAACACATAAACTCCAACACCAGAGGAATGGTGGGTGTTGAAATAAAAGGAAGGATTTTTTCCAGCATGTTAAGGTTGGAGAAACTCACGCAATCAGACCGTTTGAATCTGCAGCAAAAGCGAAGATATCCTTTGAACAGGATGCCTAACTTCTTAAAGATGGCGTCATAAGTAGGAAGAGAGGCTAGCTACAGAGGACAAGTGAGAATACCAGCAGGTGTCTCACCCAATCCCTTGTGTCTTGTGTTTTTTTCTTAGTTTTATTCCCCTGTTCACTTTTAGAAAGTTGGAAAGTATCCAACTTGCTCTTCCGGGGGGGCGTGGTCTGCCCACGCAGGAAGATGGCCGCCTGAGGGGAGAGCTCCGCTGAGGGACGGACCCCCAACGAGCCTCCCTTGCCTACCTGTCTGCCGGGATCCTGCTTTTGGAGCTCCTCTATCAGTGGACGTTGCCAGGAATGCAGCGACGTTTTTCTTGTGCTGCTGCAGCGCTGGTTTCCTTCATTTTTGGCGACATGAAGACGCGACTGTCTGCGCCGTCATCTACACCGGGACCTTCGCGCTTATGACGCCGCACTTCCTGTCAGGGTAAGCCGTGCCTCCAGCAACTCCAGGGCCGGGCTTTTTCACGCCTTAGGCCGCACCCCCTTAGAAGGCGAGGCCGCGCTCCTACAATTAGACAGACAATGGGATTTAACATTGTGTGTATTCTTAACACACGGCGCCCTCTCCCAATACATTTATGAGGGGATTTCTCCACATACTGAAATGCAGTACTCTAAGGAATGATTTTTCAAGGAGCCTTTTGCATTTTTCAATGACTTTAAAGTATTTTCCACAGTGCCAAAAACAATTGCCTTACATTTCTTCAAAGTAGATTTACGTGCTTTGTTATGTTGGCCCTAAGTGACAGTTGGTGACAATTTTCTTTATTGCATTTGGTCACCTCATTTTGTTGCTCTGCATGTTTTTGCCTTTTCACCTTCAGCTCAATAACTGCGCTTCTGCTGTGTGGCCCAATTTATCACTGTGGTATAGCTGACCTGCTGTTGTTTTCACTTACTATACCCGCATGCTTTCTTGAGGAGGCAGTTTTGGCGCGCGACATCTGTCACTTCAATTTTACACTGATCTGGTGAAACAATATTTGCTGTTTGGAGACGCAATTGTGCTGTTCTCTACTTTTAAGCACTATTTACATGTCCTTTACTTGCTGCATATGTTTCGTTGCCTCTTGGGTGCTTGACATGTCATTGGTCTCATCATTGCTTCTTACTCCACTATCCCATCTATTCGCTACTGTAGACCGTCTATACAACGGTACGCTGAGATGTCTGCTGCCAGGAATGGTAGTCGTGGACCTAAGCAGACACTTTTTACCGAAGTTGTGAAACAACCTTCCGCTTTGCCACCTAAAGGTAATGGTTCTGAGTCGCCTCCTTCATCGCAAGCTTCCTCACCTCAGAGTGACAAGTCCTTATCTTGCACCATGCAACACATTTTACAAGAACTTTCTGGAGTTAATCGTCGACTGGAGGGTCTAGATGTTACCTTGTCATCATTGGCTGCGGAGACTAAGTCAATTAGGGCTGAACTCACTACTTTCATACAAGGATTGACAACATTGACTCTAAAATAGTGGCTATGGAAAGCCGATTGGATTCTGCTCAAGGTTCGGATCAAGATCTCCTTTTTCTACACAGCAAGATCATCGATTTGGAAGATCGTAGAGACAATGTCCGTTTTTTCGGCTTTCCAGAAAATGTTGAAAAACACGACATGAAGAACTTTCTATGTGTCACTCTTCCCACTTTGACTGGAATTTCCTTTGCTCCCCCTCTTGAGTTTCAACGGGCTCATAGATTGGGTCCACCTCGCTCTGATGCCTCTGCAAGACCCGGACCAATTATAGCCTGTTTTCTTCGTCATGAACAAGCCCGCCAAATCTTATCACTGGCTCGCTCACGAGGCTCCTTTCTGTTTCAAGGTCATACCATTCACATGGCTGCAGACTTCTCTAAGGAAACGAATGAACGGAGGAAGGCGTTTCTCTCTTTGCGGCCCCAACTGCGCCAAATGGACATCAAATATGGTTTATTTGAGCCCGCGCGCTTTCGTATTACTATGAATGGAAATTCTAAAGACTTTTATGATCCTGCGCTTCTTCAGCAGTTCTTGGACGATCTAAGGTCCGAAGATATGGAGACTCAATCTTCCTCCCATGCGCTTCTTCTCAATCCAAGACTTCAGTTACAAATGTATCAACATCTTCTTTGAACGACTCTACTGATTCCAGACAACGTGGCAGGGATCTCACCCGTTTGCCTCGCTCCCAGGAGGATAGAGACTCAGCTCTACGTTCCGTCCCCTCTCTCACTAACACACAGCAGAGAGACAAATCTAGATCGCCTCTCAAGAAGCCCCCTGACGCTGACTGACTTTCACTTTTTCTGTTCTACTGTTTTCTTATTCCACACATTGGTACCAATTTCTGTTGTTGGTCATGTTTTTGCTACTTGATTCGCCAGTCAAGAATTTACGTTACTGTATAATGTGGTCACTTCTACTGCATGATTTCCATAATGTTTTTTGCCCCATTGTTATTCTATATTATCTATTTGACTACTGTTCTCAGTTTTCAAGTTCTTTCTTCAAATTTTAGGAACTGCTTCTACATATTGTATGATTATTGCCTTCTCTATGGGGGATTGTTCTTCCTCTGTCCTCCCTTTTCCTTTCCTTGGCCCTTGTTTTGTTGTTCTGTTTGTCAATCTACGTTTCATTCCTTAGCTTTTCAGTTCCTGTTTGGTGTTCCTTTTGTTTCATTGTTATCTCCTAGAGTATTTTTGAACTTGCTGGTCTCATTCATGTTCCCAACATCTGGAGGTTCCCCCCCCCACCCTATTTTCTGCTTCCTATTCTCTTTCGGAGCTCTTGGCTATATTCCCTCCTATATTTTATTATTCTATTTTTCCCACACCTCTTCTCCTATGTATCTTGTCTTTCTCTTGCTTCATTCTCCTTGCTTTTATTTCTTCTCCTCATGCTCTTCTCATATAGTATTTAGATTGTAGGGGAATTTTGATGCCCTTGTTCTTTTCCTCATTCTATATCGTGACAATCTCTTGTGAAGGGTGGATGGGGAGGGGGGGGTTCCAATTTTGATGATGTAACTTTATTTTATTGTGCTCTGTATATCTCATGTTCCCATTTCTCCTTTAGATCCCCATTCTTCTTTTTTGGCTAGAAGAAGGTCTGGCTTCCCTTGGTGTTGCTCTAAGTGCGCCCGGACTCGCAGTTAACAGTCCGTCCAGGTTGTTTTTTTTTTCTTCTCTCCATCTTTTCTTCTTCTCTCTATTTTTGATTTATTATTTCCTTCTATTTCTATTTCTTTGTCCTTTGCCTATCTCAGATTTTCATTCTCTCCCTTTTTTTTTTCTTCTTACCTAATCACCTTCTCCACTTTCTATATACCTTCTTATCTTCTGTTTCCCAGAGTAGCATCTCTCTTCTTCTCTGTCTCTTCATTTCCTCATTCCTTCCTC
Source organism: Lissotriton helveticus (assembly GCF_964261635.1). Classification (NCBI taxonomy): domain Eukaryota; kingdom Metazoa; phylum Chordata; class Amphibia; order Caudata; family Salamandridae; genus Lissotriton; species Lissotriton helveticus. Next base: position 575,474,114 of record NC_136063.1, read on the forward strand.
ATTCAATCCTATCATCATGCCTTCTATCCATCCGTTGTCTGTGATTTCTTGGAATGTTCATGGCCTCACCCATTACATAAAACGCAAGAAAGTTCTTTCTTATTTACATTCTAAACATGTAGATGTTGTTCTATTGCAGGAGACTCATTTGGACGATATTGAGTCTAATAAACTCAGCAGGGACTGGGTTGGTAAAGTCATCCATAGTTCTATTTCTAAACCTGATCCCACCAATCCTAACCCTATTCGTAAATGTGGAGTTGCCATTCTGTTTCGGAAGTCACTTCCTTTCACGATCCTAAAGTCGTGGTCTGATCCGGAAGGTCGATATGTATTTGTTAAATTGAAGCTTGGCAATTCCTTCATTTGTATCGGTTCTGTCTACGCTCCGATAGGTTCCCAAAAACAATTTTTTCTTCGACTCAATCGTCTTCTTACAGAAATAAATGCTTCTCAATTTGTCATTGGTGGTGATTGGAATTTGGCACTGGACCCTGCTCTTGACAGAACAGGTTGCATCGACACTGTCAACGCCTCGGACAGAGCCATCTTCTGTGATATTCTTGCTGACACTGGTCTTGTTGACCATTGGAGACTGATTCACCCACAGGAAAAAGAATACACGTTTTTTTCTTCTACTCACGGTACGTTTTCACGCCTTGACTACTTTCTTCTTTCGCACCATTCCGTCCGCTTGGTTACTGATTCCAAAATTCTTGAAGCAGCCATATCTGATCACTCCCCTGTTCTTTTGTCTCTCGATTTGGGTCTTACGAGTCTGGGGCGCAAGTCGTGGCGTCTGAATATAAACAAATATAAAACACCAGCGGGTAAACTTCTTTTGCAGACCCATTTGCGTGATTACCTTCTCAATAATGCGGATTCAGTTTCCTCTAAGAGAACGGTTTGGGCAGCTGCTAAGGCAACCATCAGAGGTCAACTTATGCGGGACGCTGCTCTTCATAATAAACAGAACGCTGCCAAACAAATTGATTTGGAAAAAGACATTCGTCGACTCTCTCAATTATATATTTCGAAACCAACTCTCCAACACCGTAAGTTATTGGAACAGGCGCGCATGTCTCTCAATACTCTTTTTACTTTTAAGGCGGAATATGCCTTACAAAAGATGAAAGGTCGTCACTATGAACAAGGGGAAAAAGCTGGTCAGTTATTGGCTGCGCAGTTACGTCAAAGAGAGGCCACTATGGCGATTCCAGCAAACAAATCCAGCGGTGGTGATATCCTTACTCGACCACAAGAGATAGTTGAGGAATTTGCCTCTTTTTACAGCTCTCTCTACACCCCCGGTACTCACGTCAATACGCTAGTGATGTCTACATTTTTGGATAAGTTGCACCTTCCGCGACTCTCCGATGATGGCAGAGCCCTACTTGAGGGACCTATTACAAAGGAGGATATTTCCTCAGCTGTATCTGCCTTGCGGTACCACAAGGCTCCGGGAGATGATGGCTTTCCTCCTGAATTTTTCAAATGGACTGGTCAGAGTATGATTGATACTCTCCATGCTGCCTTCGGGGAAGCCGTGCACGAGTCTTCTCTTGGTTCTATCTCCAACAAAGCCATCATAGCGGTGTTGCCAAAACCTGGCAAGGACCCTCTATTGTGTGGTAGTTATCGTCCTATATCTCTCTTAAACTCCGATATTAAGATTCTTGCCAGCATCCTCGCTTCACGTCTTCGCAAGGTTTTACCTTCCTTAATTCATAACTCCCAAGTAGGTTTTGTTCCCGGCCGCTCTTCTCGGAACCACTTGCGTACTCTTTCCCATGCTTTATGGTCAGCTAAGCATCTTCACGATGATGCCCTCCTTCTCTCTCTGGATGCTGAAAAAGCATTTGACTGCATTGAATGGCAATATCTTTTTACCATAATGCAAAGATTTGGTTTAGGCGATCACTTTATAGCCAAAGTGCGACTGCTTTATGACAGCCCATCTGCTCAAGTTAACTGCGGTGGTTTTCTTTCTACTCCATTTCCAATTCGACGAGGTACTCGTCAAGGTTGTCCACTTTCCCCTTTTCTTTTCCTTTTGGCTATGGAGCCTCTGGCTGCTGCAATCCGTCAGTCAGCTGATGTGGTGGGCGTCCCTCTTCCTATTGGTCATTCAAAAATGTATTTATATGCGATGATAATCTTCTCACTCTTACCGATCTTCACCGTTCCCTTCCCACTCTCCTCCGTGTCATCGATGATTTTTCTTCTTTCTCTGGCTATAAGATAAACTGGGATAAGAGCGAAGCACTACCCATGTCCATTGGTGAGGAATTCCACTTACCGTCCACACAATCCTGTCAATATTCCCATCTTCAACAAGCTATCACAAAACATTTTGTCTTATCTGAATTTATGGGGAACTTTTAAGGGTGTCACTTCTGGTCTTTATAAGACTTTCTTACATCCTCTATTTTCGCAACCCCTTTCAAAAGCTCTTCAATTGAAATGGCAATCATGCTTGTCTATGACGTATTCCGAAGCTCAATGGGCTCTAATTTTGGAAGGATTGCATAAGGGTGTCCGCGAAGCTCGCCTTAAATTCTGCATTTTTTAAATTCTCCATGAATGGCACTGGTCTCCAGTCAAACTACATCATGCTAAGTTACTTTCGAACTCTTTGTGTTGGAGCTGTTCTGCTTCCGGTTGTGATATTACGCACATTATTTGTGAATGCCCTCGTATTAGATCATTTTGGCTTTTTATAAGGAAGACTTTGGCTCATTCAATATCATTGCCTATGCCCTTTACCTCTGCAAATATCATTTTGCATGATTTTCGTGGACTTCCAAAGTTTACTAAACCACCGACTCGTCTTCTTCATACTGCTCTAGCCACGGCAAAAATCTGTATACTACGTCATTGGAAGTTTTCCTTATCTCCTTCCCAGGAGGAATGGTTGGTGGCTATGGTACAAACAGCTTCTCATGAACGTATAATCTATAATTTGCAGGATCAGGCTTCCATTTTCCTCCAAACTTGATCTCCCTTCCTGGAAACCACAGTGGACGATGATCCTGTCTTTACTTCTTCCTCCTCTACGTCTGTTCTCCCTTCTTAATTTTATCTTCTTCATCCCGTGTCACTTTTCTTTTATTCCTCTCTCCTGTGTTTTCTTTGTTACTCTGGGATCCCTTTTCTTCTTTTCTTTTTTTTCTTTTTTCTCTTTCTTTTTCCTTTCTTTCTTTTCCCTCTTCTTTTCCTTTTTTAAGCTTCTTCTTCTATCTTCCTTTTTCCTTTTCTTTTCTTTCTTTTCTCTCTTCTTCCTCTTTTTTGCCTTATGAATTCTAGAGGATTTGTTGTTTTCTGCTTCCTTTGTTATATTTTAGGGACTGTTTTCTCATTTATGCTATGTTTCATTTCTTAGTATTTGATAATTTGTTCTTCTGCAAATGTCTATGCATTTGTTCTTTCATCTCAAAATCTTTTTCTTTAATAAAAAATGTCAACACAACTTGCTATTCCCCTGTCAACACTTCAACGGCACTGCAGATTTTGCTGGCTTGTGGTCAAATCTGAGCAAGAGCTACATGTTATAAGACATAAGATAGGGTATTAAAAGCCAAGCACTGGATCAACCCTCCCAGAGACTGGATACAAACGTTGAACAGAATGGGGAGCGGGAGCAGCCTTAAAGAACTCTGCAAGATACCCTCATGCCTGAGGAACAGAGCAGGGCGCAGCCTTCATTTAAGATCAGAAACCTACAGACACTGGTGCTAACAAAACTGATGAGGAACAAATGTGCTGCCACGTCGTATACCACAGAAAGGTCCAGGTAACAGACCAAGGGGCATATTCATAAGCCCCTATCGCCGCCACAACGTCATTTTCAGTGTCGTTGTGGTGGCGATAGGGGCCTCACCTTATTCACAAGGCAGTGTTAAGCCACTTAAAGTGGCTTAACGCTGCCTTTTGAATAAGGACCCCTTTCACAGTGTGTTTAGCGTGAAAGGGGCGTGCAGTGGGTGTTGTGGTGGGTGTTCCACCGCAACACCCATTGATTATGACGCTGCCCCCTATTTACAGGGGCAGCTTAAATAGGAGACTGCGCCAAAATTAAGGACAGGAAAACCCTGGTCTTAAGTTGGCGAAATGAGGAGAAATGCTTTATTTCCCCTCGTTTTTACTTTTTCCATGTGTGCTGCCTTATAGAGTACACATGGAAAAAGCAAAGTGCCATGGTTTGTGTATGTACAGGAAGGTGTCCCTTCCAGTTACAAACTGGCATTTTAGGTTTGTTTATGTGCAGGAAGGGACGCCTTCCTGTACATTAATTTTAAGTTAATTTAATTTAATTTAATAGCTTTATTCGATTTGATGAACAAACCATAAAAGCATATAAATAACAAGTAATTCGTAAAATATTTCACAGGGATACATTTAGCTAAAACAGGCACTTACATGATTCCACCACTTTTATTTTTTTTTATTTTTTTTTTAGGATTTGTATAGCGCTCGTACACCTGGCGGTTTCTTGGCGCTGGCTGGCAACTGCTACTCAGGGAGTGGGAGAGAAGGGGAAAGTGACCATTCAAGATGGGAAGACTTGGGTGAAGAGGAAAATCTTGAGGTCTTGGCAAAAAAGAGGGTACTGGGTGCAGGTTCTAAGAGAGGATGGGGGGGAGTTCCAGAAAACTGGACCCGCGGTAGCAAACTTGGAGCCCCCCACTTCTTCCGTTTGAAGCGGGTGACCACGAGAAGATGGTGTGAAGAGGATCGGAGATCTCGTGAGGGCATGTAGTTTTGAATGGCCGATTTAATAAAGGAAGGGGCAGAGCCTGTCCGGGCTTTAAAGATGGTGCAGCCAAGCTTGAATAGGGCACGCTGTCGGACAGGGAGCCAGTGCAGGGAAAGGAGGAGGGGAGTAACATGATGTGATTTAGATAAGTTAAAAACCAGCCGAGCGGCCTGGTTTTGAACCAATTGAAGACGCCTAGTAAGATAGTCGGGCATGCAATGGTAAAGGGCATTGCCGTAATCTAGGCGAGATGTTACCATGGCCAGGAGTATTAACTTGAGCGCGTCAGGGGCGAAGAATCGTGAGACTCTACGAATTGTCCTGAGGGAAAGGAAGGCTGAGGATACGACAGCAGATACTTGAGAATGTAGAGAGAGTTGGTTGTTGATTTTGAACCCAAGGGTTTTGACAGAAGATACAGGAGTGGGTGGGGAACCTAAAGAAGAGGGCCAGAAAGAAGAGGACCAGGGACTGGAGCAACCACCTGTCAACACCAACTCCGTTTTATCGGGGTTGAGTTTTAGGTGGTTGAAATTCATCCAGTCCTGGATGAAGGTCATGATGGACTGGACATTAGACATAGACTCGGGGGAAGAGGAAAGAGAAAAAATGAGCTGGAGATCGTCTGCGTAGTTGTATACAGAGACCTCCAGTTGCTGTAAAGCAAAAATGAGTGGGGCGATGTAAAGGTTAAATAAAAGGGGGGACAAAGAGGAGCCTTGGGGGACACCACACTGGATGGGTTGGAATTCAGCTGAGAACTCTCCCAGGCGGACCGCCTGAGTCCGGCCGCTCAAGAAGGAGGATATCCATAACAGGGCTGTTCCACCGATTCCCGCCGCCTCGACACGTGAAAGTAAGATGGTATGGTCCACCGTGTCGAATGCGGCGGAAAGATCCAAGAGGATTAAGGCCTGCGGTTGACTAGTATCCATTCCTTGTCGTAGGTTGTCCAGTACAGATATTATTACGGACTCAGTTGAGTGGGCTGGGCGGAAACCAGCCTGTCTCGGGGCCAAGACACCATGTCTCTCCACAAACTCGCTCAAGGTTTTTACTACGTGTCGTTCCAGTGCCTTTGCTAAGAAAGGCAACAGACAGATGGGGCGGTAGTTAACGGGATCCAAAGGATCCGCCCCAGGTTTTTTTTAAATCGGGACGATCACTGCCGATTTGAGTGCTGGGGTGAAAATGCCCTGGGCCAGCGAGCTGTTAAGAAGCGCTAGGGGTAGTGAAGGGCAGTGGGTCAAGATCTGTTTTAAGATGTAGGCAGGGCAGGGGTCCATCGGGGAGCCGGATTTGATCAGCGGGAGGATGGAAAGGGATGAATCGGTCGAGAGGGAAGGAATTGACAACAGGTGTGCTGTAGCCGGAGGGCGGCTGGGGTCGGTGAATGCCGGGGATGGGGGGGAATTTTAGCTTTGATTTTACTGATTTTGTCCAGGAAAAAGTGATTGAGGGAATCGCATAATGGTTGTGAGGGGGGAGGTTTGAGTGAAGCTCTGTCGGAATAGGCGAGGTCTTGGATGATGGAAAAAATGTCTCTTGGTCGGTTCTCCGCAAGTTGAATTTTGGATGAAAAATAGGTTTTCTTAGTGCCCAGTATGGCTTTCTTATATTGTGCAAGAAGATCAGTATAACGGATTTTGGCAACAGGACAATATTTCCGTCTCCACTGTCGTTCTGCTTGGCGGAGAGTAAGTTTTTGGAACTTTAAATCGTCCGAAAACCAGCGATTTGCATCTTTGGAGCGTTTGGTTGCGATGCGTTTTAAAGGAGCGATGGTATCGCAACTAACTCGAAGCCAGTTGCTAATAGCTTCTGCCTGACCAGAAGAGGGCAGCCCAGTAAGATCTGGGCTGGAAGAGGAAAGGGAGGTGGATAGAGCTTCGACATCCACGCAGTTCCAAGATCGCGCCCAGACATTTCTCGCAGGAGTGGGCTTAGGTGATGAGAAGGGGGAAAGGGAGAAGGCAATCAGTGAATGGTCTGACCATAGACAAGGGGAAATGGAGAGAGAAGTGACCGGGCAATCACGTTGCCAGATTTGGTCAAGGATGTGTCCCAGCCTGTGCGTGGGAGCATTGACGACTGATGTAAAGTTTAGCGACTGAAGGGAGTCTGAGAACTCTTTGGAAGTTGCACATTCCGCGGGGTCAGAAGGCCAGAAGTTAAAGTCTCCCAGGACTATGATGGAAGAATGGTTGACAACCAGAGTCGCCATTAGGTCTTGGAAGCTGGGGAGGAACGTTTGAGGGGAGGACGGGGGTCGGTAGACAAGGACACAAGTTAGGGGGGGAGTAAGGGAAGGAGAACGAACCACTAAACAATCTGAAGTTCCCATGGAGGGGGAAACAAGGGGGTGGAATGTAAGTTCCTTACGGGCAATCAGGGCAACCCCTCCACCAGGCCTGCCGGAAGATCGGTCGGCTCGGATGGCGTAATAGGTCGGGGGGAGTATTGCCAACAGGGAGGGGAGAGAGCTGTCAGAGAGCCAAGTCTCGGTAAGAAATAGTAGGTCGGGTTTATGAGAATCGAGTAAGGTGAACAGGTCGAGCTGATGTTTGACTGCCGATCTAGTGTTAAGGTACATGGCAGTTATTGCTGTGGGGGGGAGGGCGACTGGAGGCAAGTTTGAAGGGCAGCAAGTTGGAGGCGTGGACAAGGTGTTGGTGTAGACTTGGTTGTGTGAGGTTAGTAGTCCAAGATTGGAAATACGAGCTATGGTGGTAGCAGGTAGTGACCACTTGCCTTGAAGAGTCACTTAGACTAGGTTTTGCGGGGGTAACAAAGATACCTCAAGATTTAAGTCTCCCCCTCGTGGTTCGTAGCTTTAGAGCAGCTCTTAAAAAGTTAACCACACAAAAAAGAGTAAAAACATCAGTTGACAATTTTAAAAACAACAGAGCTATACGTGCCTGCCTGAATCAAGCTTTTCTTAACAGACCCTTCAAAAAAACCTTCCTGTACATAAACAAACCTCCCTGCTTGCAGACACCCTTGCACCCTGGTGCAAGGGTGACTGTGTTGGTGCTAAGTTGTGAAACTTAGCGCCATAGTGGGAGGAAAACGCAAGGCTGCACCATATCCTTGTGAATATGGTGCATCCTTGCATTTCCGAAGTGGCGGAGGGAGGCATTAAGCCAGGAAGGCTAACGCCTCTCTTCGCCACTTCCTTGTGAATATACCCCAAGTGTATCAGCTGCATCATACCAGACCTGAAGCTTGAAAACCAGCCTCACTTTTGCACTAGTGATGTTGTGACACATGGAATCCGTTAAGCCGTTCAATAAGATATTTCTCCATAAGTTTGGTGAGTTCAGGAAGCAGAGTAACAGGTTAGTCCTTTTTCAAATCAGATGTATCGAGCTCTGTTCTTATGACAAAACGTGTACCGATGTTGTTTTTGCAAACATCACAAACCAAGTCAGATAAAATAAAGTGGTATTAATAATCTGGCTGAGCCTGTTGAAGATGGCAGGCTCAAGGCGTCCGAGATAAGACGCTAAGGAAGGAATATCCAGAGAACTCGATTTGAGACCCTGGCAGATCTCTACAGCCAAAGTAAATGTAGGAGGTTCCAAAGGTGGTACAATAATGACCGCCATGTTAATACCTCTTTACTGTTAACCTCTCCCTTGAGAAACAGTACATTTTAAAGTATCTTTCTTAATTTGATGACATTCAGAGAAATAATTTGAAGTTCTCTCCCCTCCTTCTGGCATTTTCGCAATAATTAGTTTACAATGCTCCAGCTTTCTCAAGATGTCTTAATTTTCCTTGCAGAATTTGATTAAATAAATGTCTAAACTGTTTTTTTCTTGTTGGGCAAGGTAAGAGAAAGTGTGATTCAACCTCTACTGCGGTGCACCCTTTGCCACTCAGACTGTATTTGGTGAACACTTGCCTGAGGTTTGCACTTCAGTCAATAGTAAGATAGTAAGAGCTTAATTCTTGTGCGAGACTTAAATAGCATTCATATTTGTTGCATTGTCACCACTAGACTGAGGAATGACTTTCATAGCCCTCGCTGAGTGTCCTGAGAATTAACCTCTAATCGTATCTCATAGAGTGTGATGCCGGCATGTGGTTCTGAACTGTGATATGCAATCTTAGAAAATCTTTGGTGGGATTTTTTTCAATTCTGGTCCGTCGTTCCTTGTATTTCTTGACATTTGGGCAGTGCTTAATATGTGCCGGTGCTTTCAGGTGCTGAGCACCGGCACCTATTTCTCAGGGCCGGGTCTATTGAATTTTTCTCCGAAGCACAGCCAGCACTGTGCACAGGCCATTAACACGCCCCTGCCCCAGAGTGAGGCTGGTGCACCTGCACGTTCAGATTTGGCTCATGCTGCCAGTGTGCTAGCTTTGGTGCACCCCAGTGCCTGATCTCAAGGGTGGGGGACGGGTAGGTGTGTTGTGTCATGAGCAGTATAAACTGCACACACGATCAACTGGAAGCACATTTCAGCGGCACCAGCCAGCTGTCTGCACTTTCCAGTGTAGCTGAAGCTGCGAGGTTAGATTAGTTGTGTGTGCGTTATTTTACAAACAACTGTTATCCTACAGGTAAAAGAGTGACAGAATTATGTTCCTTGGCCGTGGGACACCATCAATGAATTCCTGCACAGCGGCACCTGCAGCAAACTGCCTGCCTCAGTAGCACAGACAAGGCCTTGCAGCATAACAAAATACAGGAAGGAGATGAGGGTGGTCTGAAAGTGAAAACTGTTCTTACTGACAGTCAGTGTATTAGTACCTAGATTATTCAATATTGATGGCATTACAATAAGAATTAGAGTGAAATCTGATTTCACTAAGATTTTTCTGATATGGAAAAAGCTTTATTTTAAATAAATCGTGATAGGCGGGAAGTTTGCAAACAGTACACTGCATTTTACTGAGTGATTAATAAAGCATTCTGTCGAGAGGGGCAGTGTAATGAGGCATGTGCAGGCAATGGATTTGCCTTACACTGGCAGGGCGCATGCGGCTTCCGCAGCTTTAACGACACAGAATGCACAGGCTTGTGGGGAAAGTGTTTGTATACTCATACTCGCTCCTACCTGTCCCAGTACCATCTCATCCCATCCTCTTCCTTCTGTAATGGGCACCGTTGCAGCTACAAGCGCCTTGATGAATACCTCCCATCCCTGCCACTGTGACTGTGCCCCACTGCTACCTCGTACAGTGCCCCTCTCTCCACAGTGGCCTTCTCCCGCTATCACAGTGCTCCTCTCTCCACAGTGCCTTTCTCACCTGTATCTCAATGCCACTCTGCTTACAGTCCCCTTCACCTCTGTATCACAATGGCCCTCCCTGCCACAGCACTCATTTATTCCTGTTACAGTGCACCTTGGCTCCAGCCCCTGCTCTCACAGCCATCCCTCCCCACCATCGCTTTGATTAAAGCTTGCACTGGGCCCTGAGCACCCATACTTTAAGAGTTTGCACATGAGACCATAAAGCCTGTCTCTGTCTTGGCCACTCGAACCAGGAGGCTTTCCCAATTTCCCCCAACCAGAGAGAGGATACACAGGGAATTTATCAGTTTTGACCTGGAGAAAATAGCATTGATTCAAAAACATGCTTGCAGAGGGGCTCGGCTGTGTTGGGCGCTCTGTACCTCCCCCGACCCCCACAAGCCTGCTGAGATCCATCGCCCCACATTGTCTCTTCACCTCCAAAGATCCATGTCATGTAAACCCCTGCTGCATACACACAGCCTTATGTCCCTGTTGGAGAGAGATCAGAGTTTTGTCTAATTGTAGTTTTGACTGTAGTGCAGAGGGGTAATGTAGAACATGTACCATGCAGATGACACAACTGTATTTATGTGGATAGCTCAGTGGGTTTCTGTTTTTTGTCACAGACGTCCTTTTGTTACTCGCTGATCATAGATTACAATCCTAATATAGCACAGGCGGCAGACTCGGTTGAATTTTGTGCTTTATTGGTTAAAAAGTGTGTGTGGAAGTCTCTCTGAATGGAGTTGAATGTCTGACTTCGTTTGAAAGTAGGTGGCAGTGGGATTTCGCGACTTATAGCCAGATCATGTAATAGAACTATTTGTTTGAAGCATGAGAGCGTGGTCCTCCACCAAAGCGTAATCCCAATGATATAACTGACACTTTATTATGTTTTATCAGGAATACCTATTGTGATGACACAAAACATCTTTTGATGGCATAATACTTAACACAGTCAAAGAATCGTTATTGTGTGTCTTGGACAACACTGCTATGCATTGATGAGACGGGCCAAGATTGTAATGAATTACAGTATATTTAATAAAGCAGAAGTGTACTCTTTTCTTGCGCTCCCTCAGTATCTGGTTTTCTTCCTCCTCTGCACACCTCACTCCTTCCCTTCTCTCAAATCTTCCTTTACTTTCTGCCCTACATCCGCATTTTTTCTTAATCACCACCTCCCCTCATTAAATGATTGTTCACCTTACCATCTTTCCCTTACACTCTACTGTTACACGCTCCCCGCTGTCCACTCTTCTTCCCTTGCCTTTCTCCTCTTTTCACTTTTCCTTCTAATCACGTTCCACTCCAATCTTGCTATCCCAATCACTGCTTTCCACATTTCTCTTCACATTCTTAGTCTACCGTATCTATCTTTACCTTCGGACCTCTTCTCCTCCCTCACTCTCCCTTTTAATTTTTTTCTTCTTGCACATATGTTCATATCCACTCCAGGAATCTGTGTTCTATCTCAGGGTCATGAATTGAAATCTTGGTGTGTCCACTCAATCTTTCATCTGTAGATATAATTAGTGCAATTGAGCTGGATAACATTTTAATTTGGTGTCAAGGCCCCCTCTAGTGAATATGTGCTTTACAGACATACGTGGTGTGTTTCTCTCTCTATCCCTTCATTTCTTCCTTTCACATTCTTTTCTCATTTCCTCCTTCTTTCATCCATTACTTATTTCCTCAGTCCAGGGCTCCTCTTCCTGCCTGTATTTGTTGCTGCCTTCTTTAATGTATTCCTTTATTCATCCTTTCCTTTCTTTTAAACAGCACAGTCAAAGCACATTTTCTTTCATTTGCAAAGCTGCCTCAAGTCCTCAAATGACCTTTCCTAAAGCTTCCTTTTGAGATTTACACACATTCTCTAATTTGAGTTCACTTTTAAGTTGTTGTCATAGGCTTCCTACATGTTATGTTATATTGATTTGTATAGCACACAAATCACCTAGGAGGGTACCCAGAGGCTTGGCAGGTGTGAGGTTTTTGAGGCGCTTTTGTGAATAGCCAGGCCTTCAGCTTCTTGTGGAACTCAAGAAGTGAGGAGGTGGCTCTGATTTGTTGATGCTTGAGGACGTGGCTGAAGCCAATAAAGGAAGTGGGTGGAGCTAGGGAAGTGGGTGTGGCCTCTTTAAAAACTGTGAGCACCTGCACTTCATATTTTACAAATTAAGCACTGCATTGGGGTCCCTCTGTTGAATGTTGCTTGAGGATGGAAAATATCCGCCCTACTCTGCTCTGAATTGTTGTTTGGACTGAACCCGATCAGAGACCAGTATGCACAGTGTTTCAGGGCATGTTTTGTGCCCATTCCCTTTTAATCCAATGCCCCGGTCTTTGCTTACTTCACCATCAAAGAGTCACATCATTAACTTACATTAGAATCTTTTTCCAATTACAGGCAGGTTTTTTGCCGTCTTTATGTTGCTATCATAAGACTTCCGGATGAACCTGTTCTGAGTCCCAGATAAAGCTGTACACAGTAGGCTGTGGCCGAAGGGCAAGTTATAGTGTTTTGATTTTATATTTCAGAATGGAGGAATTGTAATGAGCTATTAATCTTTTCATTTTATTCCAATCACCATCATTTTATCTGTTTTTGTCGGTCTCCTTTTGGGCCCTATACTCTTCACTCTTCCAGGAGTTCTGCAGGGGCCCCCCTATATTGGGTGCTAAGGTCCCTAAGAAGGCTGAGCTGAGATTCTGGTAGAGCCCCTGTGTGAATGCCCAAGTCTACCTGCCGCTGATCCTCATCTTGCAACTGATGAGCCAGACATGATTTTTACAATGCCCTTAATCTGTTTGCTCAAGAACAGGCTTATCACCAAACAGATTGAATTTGTAGAGCAGAACAGGATTTTGATTTTCCAATAAAGGTCAGTGGTGCATGCTAAGTATTAAAAAGCTTAACTTACGTCAGAAGTGCAGCTTGGAATATGTTGATGCAGCAGAGCAGGGGCACAGAGCCAGACTATTTCAGAAACCCTCGATTGAAAGATCAAACACGGACTTTTCAACACTTTCAATATATTTGTTTCATTTATGTTGTAAAACGTATGTTGCTGCTTTCATGTGTATGATTTTATGTCACCATTGCCTCACCGATTTATACTGTACCTTTTGTGCATTTATTTTGGTCATGGTTCAGTTATTTGTAAATCTAGATAATGTATAAAATGCTGTTGTCGAGCACATTATTATGAGTAGCCACGGATACAGAGCAGCATTTTTTATTCTTATTCAGTACCTCTGGCCTACATGACAGTGGTTCTTATACAGGGGTCTCTCCAAAGTGCTGCAGATCATGTGAGCAGGCCAGAAGCGTACTCTGCTTCAGGGCCTTTCGCCAGCATCCTCTTCTTCGATATATACTGAGGCAGCACTGCAATGGTCTTCATCAGGCGCACACCCAAAGTTGGTTCTCCCAGTTCTGAGATCGGGTTCCAGAAGGAAGAGATTCAGAGTTCTTCCCATGTTCCTCTAGCAGGACGTCAAAGATTCTCTTAACATGTATTCCAGATTTTCTTTCAGGCTGGATCTGAGGTGATGGCGGGCTTGAAAGACCAAAACCCTACACAATCGTTACCACTCTACAGTATCACGTTTTACAGATTATGAGATAGTAACTCTTTTGGGAGGGTTTGTGGTGGCACTAAAGTGGTAGTCAGCTCATGCAGGCGAAAAGCAAACTTGATGATGGCAGTTTTGTTCTCTGCTGTACTACAAGCCACCTCACAACGACCCAGTTCAGTCCAATCCTTTCCAAATGCATTGCAGCACCAGGTGATGTCACTAACTAGGGCAGAGGAGATACAAAGTCTGGAGAGGAACTCTTATTGAAAAGAAGTGGGTCGTGGTAACGCTGTTCATTAGCAAATATTTATGGCAGCAAGTCCAGGTTTGCCCTTTTCCCTCTTCCATGCTGTTATATGTGTTCTTTTGGAAACTCTGAGCTGGCAGTTGTATCAGGCAGAGGTGTGTAGTCTTTCAGTCCAATAAGCAGTCCAATAAGCACCTCATTAAATAACAGGCTTTCTCAGGCACATTTTTTTCAATATCTGCTATGTGGTGTATGACATAAAAATCAAATAAAACATAAAAAATAGCATTTACCTAAATATTGAGTCTAAAATATTGACACTACAAAAATATCGAGAAACAGAATATAGAAGGTAATAATATCATAATCTTTTGTGTATTTAATACTGTTTAAAAAAAGTGTTCTAAATAATATTGTTCACTTTAATATAGTTGTAAAATATTCTTTTGAATTAATTTAATATATATTAGAATTAAGTTAATTTGAGGTATTAGTATAATAAGCATAATTGTTTTAACTATTTGTAGTTTAGTTTGTAGTTTTTAATGAATAATTTATTTTTTGTAATTAATTAGTCATTTTTAATGTGCTAGCAGGTTGCTGGGCTTGTAGGGAAAAATGGTAGGAAGTTATTTAAATGATAAATTATACTTCTTTTTTTGTGAATTAAATTTTTAATTGATAATTTACTATGCGCATTAAAGTGTATGTTGGGATTTTTTTATGTATAATTATTTTATATAGCTTAATTAATAATTTAAAATTTGTTAGCTGGTTGTAGGGTTTCTAGGGGAATAGGAAAGCTATTTGAATTATTTAAAAAAACATATGCATCAACACATTTCCCCATAGACACAGCATGGGCAAAACACTTTGATGCATCTGGCCCATAATTCTTATGTTAATTTTATATTCAATTTTTTTAATGTTTAAAGTGCATTCTCTGATTTTTAAAGTATATTTTATTTTTGTTTAGATTAATCACTATTTTATGGTTTAATGGGAGTTTTTTTTAGCTTTGTGAATTATAATACTTTTAACATTTTTATAATGTTATTTAACTATGTATTTGGTAATTTGTTATTGCAATTCTTTAAGGAGCTATTTTCTATATAATGCCTTTTCATTTTAATTATTTGTTGATTTATTGATAGGTGTATTTAATAATAACATTTGTAAAATTCATTTTATATTTATTATTAGTTTCATATTTGGTTTATTATTGATATATTAATGGTATGACTGTTGTTTTTATACTTTATTTTCATTGTCTAGGGGACTTTTCTTTTTTAGGTAGTCGGAAGGGGCATGTATTTACTTTAAATGTATTTATTTAGTTTTTTTGTATGTTTAAATTAATATCTTATTAATACATTTGTATTTATTTTCACCTATTTTTATTTACTGATATAGTAAGAAAAATTAGAATATGTTTTAATCATTTTGTGACGTTATGTATTTAAATGTTTTGTTCAGAATGATTAGGATATACATTAGTATATGTAACCCTTCCTAAGCTCAACACTTTTCCCTATTGCTGCTTACAATGGAATAGGAATAGTGAATCTAATGCCTCCAAAGTCTTCTCTTTCACTGATTTTGCTTTTTTTGGAGTTAGAATAGTAAACGAATCCCTCCAAAATCCAACACTTTCCCTCCTGTTGCTGAGTTTTAAGTTGGAATAGCAAATCCTACTACTCCATAGTCCAACACTATCCTGGTTTTGATCACGCTGAAATGGGAAAAGTAAATCAAACCCCTCTAAAGTCCAACACCTTTCCTACTTTTGTTTAACATTTTCAGTTCATAGTATTAATTATAAATATATATATATATTGTTTATATTTGTAATTTTTATGTTCATGTTTCTGTTACTAATTTCAATGCCATGTTTTAAAAAAAATGATTAATTATTGTTTATACATTTATAATTAAAAAATATGAAACAATAATTAGACATTTCTGATGAATATATATATATATATATGTATGTATGTATATATATGTATGTATATATATCTATATATATATATATATATATATTATTAAGTCAATAGTCTTGTCTCTCTTTTGACAATATTCTTTTCTATTTTTGATACAATATATTGGTAGTCTACATACAAAGTAAGCAAACTAGATATCTTGATATAGATTCATCATGCTAAGTGCTCCCATTTCTGAACATAAGCTACCTTTTACAAGGTGCTTTACAATGTAAATTTAGTAGTTGTCTCTTGGGCTGGATTCAATATGTTCTTCTTCCATGGCCACCCTATGTTTTCTACTTCTTATGCTGTGTGTTTTGAGATTTGACTCCTCTGCAGTAACTGCATTCAGCTTTAGATTTACCATGTAGACATTCTTCATGGTCGAGATCTCAATCTTCCATGCTTACCATCTATGCAGTTATTGAGTAGTGTGGTGCTCCACTCTCCACCAACCCTTCATCCTGTCCTCGCTCTCCCTTTTCAGAATGTTCTGTATGGCCTCTATTTAATTAGACCTTATGCACTGACTCTTTAGTGCTGATGCCTCTGTTGGGACCGAAGATCAGCTTCGTGTAGTAATGTCAGATTCAGAGAGGAATACTTTACCTCCCAGCTAAATCCTCAAAACCAGCAGGCACACTTTTTCTACCTGTGTCAAATTGTCTTGCAGGTACATCAAGTAGAAACTCTCCATATGTACTTGACATACAATACATTGGCGTTCTAACATTGGATGTTGACAATAGATACTTAACAATAACAAGGGTGTTTGGAATTATGTGACTCTATGGCTTTTGCATTTTCCACATAATAATGAGTCTACCACACTTTTCACATAATTCACATAAGAATATTGTCTCGCTCAAAAAAGTATTACAGGTGGTACCACACTAACGCAAACTGCAGATTTTAACTGGTGACCTTTTTAATTGCAGATTGAGGAATTCAGGTGTTAAAAAGTTTGAAATGGGATGCAATATCGGCCCACACAGCATTAATGTCTTTTACAATGGCAAAATAATACTGCCACAAAATGTGCTGAATTATGCATGAAAGCAAGTATGTATGTATGTATAATTTCTATAGCGTGAACCTAGCCAAAAGGCAGTTGGGCACTCTACTGGGTCAGAGACTGGCATAAAGTCAAGAGGTTATATGAGAGGATTATGTATGGCAATATGCCACATAATTCAAGGCATCCTACAGGAATACAACTTCACATACTCATATATCTTTGTGACCCAGTACTTCGAAGTCTACGAGTATAAAAACATCGGTGACTTGGGACCATTATGATGATCTTTTCTACATTTAAAATGTCACTGTTTAATTTCGCTGCCAGGTGGCCAATAGGTTGTGGGCTTCTTATTTTACGTGTGCAGTGGGAAAAGCCACCAATCAGAATGATGTCATTAGTGCTTTTGAAACCAACATCAAGTTTACCTTAAAACTGTTTTTATTATCTGGCAATAGGTAAACTTCTAGAAAAGATTAAGATAGACACATTAATTTGCACCATATGGTGTCTAAAGCAATCAATACATCATCAACAAACCACCTGATGTGGTGGAGGGAAGCCTGAAATCTCATTTCTGATGTGTAATGTACCAGAGAAGGGAAACCACAGGTGCCAATGAAAAGGAGAAAAGAACAGATTTTGGCAGGAAGAAAACGCAAGGCAGGGAGAATGTTCACACGTCATATCTTTTATTGCAAAAGCCCGTGTAGAAGAGGCAGGTGCAGGATGAAAACTTTGAAGCTTGCTAAGAGTTGTGACGGTCCTGACCATCTCTTCAAAGAAGCTTCTCAAAGTGTTGTGTTCAAGAAATCAGTACAGCATCAACAAGCGAGTGCACTCTGAGAATTAAGGGTTCACTGCTAGGAAAATGTGGCACCAAAAATGAGCAATTATCTTGTTCAATGAATAAACCTAGTAATATGGCCAGGGTTTAAATAAAGGGATTTAATCACAATCTTGTTAACAGACTGGAACGGAGGGGATGTTTATATTATAGTCTGCTCCATAAGATGATGATAAGAGCCCTGAGGTCAAGTCATTATTGCATCCTTTAAATCTACTTATTTGTATTTCTATTAATTTTAAGTTGCCCTCAGATGTTTTACATTAAGAGAGACACACACTGACCGCAATAGTTATAAAGGTAAATCTCTTGTATTAACCTTGTATTGAATTAATTCCCAATTTTATAGAAGCTGTCCAAACAAAAACATAACACATGGACTGAATATACATTGGGTGAGTGAGTCGTGACTGGTGACAAAGTGCTGAACTTCATTAGGCCGAGTGCAAATATTGATCATACATAAAGACAAAACATTACATGACAATTGTCCACTTTCAAATACAGTAGTCTCAAACAGGGTAACTTCTTTCTTTGTTTCGTTGAGACTCAGTGTGGACCGATACAAAAACAGAACGTCAATGTTTCGACCCTAAGTGAATGCACTTATTATGAGCATCAGTGGCGGGTCTTCATCAGGACTGCAAAGAGGTCGGACAACCTTCCGGTAGGTAGTGATTTCTTCTGACAGTTCTTGTTAATTCAGGGTGGAGAGTGTCAGCCGACACACTCCCAGTGCAATCAGTTACCCATAGGGGCAGACGGATTGAGAATTCCTCGTGAAGACCAACAGAATAAGACGTCCGCTCAGCTAAGCTAGTGATCATTAAGGCGGCACTGCTACTCAAGATCTTCGCACCGGCTGGTGTTGAATATTCCGGGTAAGAAAACAGAAATACTCATGCCATTCTTGCACTGGGAGTGTGTCGGCTGACACTCTCCACCCTGAATTAACAAGAAAAGAGGAAGCAGTTGTGACTTGGAAGGGGAGCAATGTGAACTAGTAGTGTTGTCCACTTACCACAAAGAAGAGGTAACAGTGGTGGGTGGGGTGGGAAGGCATATTGAAGTTTTGTGTCTTTTTTGTTTAGTTGCATCAGTAAGTCCCACTGTCATAGAAAGTGGATGATGTCCTGCAGGGTGGTCATGTGGAAGTGCTCCAATAGGATGTAATAGTTTAGCTGTCTTGGACTAGGATCCTCGGGCAGCTGAAGGGAACTAACCTTCTTTAGGAGTAAATGCCTTTGTCTTGCCGATTTAGAGACATCAGATCTATGGCACCCTTCACAAAGAGTGCCAAACTTCTTCCAGTGCCGGAGGTGGTCTTGTCTGAGGATGTGGAGGCAGGGCAGGATTTGGAGTGTGTGGTGTGGAAACTTAAGCAGAAACCCAGCTTTACTACAGCAAGCCCTCACTCCAACTGGGAGAAAAATCCTTACCCCCCCCCCTCCGAACAGGTATTAGGTGTTCAGTGTGGCAAGACTTTGTTTGGATCCAGAGAAACCCCTGTTGGAGGTGCATCTAAATTTGCTCCGACTTTTGCTCATGTTTCCCCCTCTGGTGTAACCCCTGCCTGTTTGGTAGCCCTGAAAGAAGTGTTAATAGTACTGATATACTTCTGCCTGATCAGGTGGAATTGTCTTCACTCTGCCTCTGGACTGAAATTTCCGAAAAGCTGCTTTTGGGGTGGAGGCCTGAAGGGCACCTGCAGACTTTGGGTTTTTTCTTCTAACATCTCATCAATCTGGTGGCCAAAAAGATGCTCCACCTCAACTGGAAGATACAGGAGATACTGCTGCACGTTAGAAATGAAAACTGAAATGTGGACCCATGCATGGAGCTGTAATAGGATGCCTGTGTGTTTGCCTCAGAAAGTGGTACTTGCTACATCCAGAGTGCGGCAGATACTAGCATTCACAATGACCTCCCCTTCTGTCACGAGCTCTTATTTGCTCTATGGGTTGCTGAGGTGATTTATCAGCTCCTCCATTACTTCAGAATGCTGTCTATCGTAATGGGTTACAAGACCCACAGAGCTTGGTGGCAATGTAAATTGCCTGCTATCTTTGTCTGGCATGGGGAGGGGTGTGACGTGATCTGAACTTGTGCTGAGGCCAGTTCTCATGCCATGATTAAAGCACTGAGCTGGGTGCCCATCCAGTCCCCTGGATTACCTCCCAAGTAGGTGAAGACTTTGGATCTCTGTGTGCTTCCGGTGGAGGATAGCAACAACTAACTGCACCAGATGAATGCGTGTTCATACCTGTCAATGCCTCCAACCAGTACCCAGCTGACTATGAATCCTCCCAGTCAACCATCTGTTGACACAACTGTTCCTTACAAGTTGTTGTGCTAGGTGCCATTGAATGGTCTCATGCTTCCATGGAGTCGAAAACAGATGCCGTAGACACAGATCTTACTTTACTACGCAGAGTGTCCAATGCAGAACACACAGTAGCAACTCTTTAACCACAAACTTCGAATCTGCAAACTCACCTTACTGCTCTACAAGACGAAGCGTGCATTCTGGAGGGACACACTGAACATGCCAAAGGCAAATCCAGATGGAACAACATCAGAGTGGCTGGCCTTCCAGAGCGACATGGAGGTATACATGCGCACCCTTCTTCTCTGTGGAGCATGGCTACAGGACTGAGGCACACTCATTCCCACCTGGCACCCAGTCCTGACCACTGGTTGCCCGCCTCATTCACTACCAGGACAGAGATGCGGTATTGAATGCGGCGCGTAAGCAAGATGCCCTGACAGTGGACAACGTCCTTGTTATTGTGTTTCTAGATTATACACTTGCCATGTCCTTGAGGTCAAGCGCAACCTCTATAAACACCACGTCCAATAAGAGCTTCCTTTCCTGGCTGTCTCTGCATCCAAGTGAATGGAAAAGCTTTTTTTGACACAGACTTGTGGTCCTGGACGGAACAAACCGAAACGGAATGACAGCTAATGGCGTCTCCCCTATCATGTGCAGGCAGGCCCTGCCTCTAAGGAAGAAATAGTGAAAATGCACGTGATGCCCGGATTTAACAGTCTCGCTGGGACACAGCTTCCCCAACTTGGAAGAAGTTATTCAGGGGCAGCACAGGGCTCTGCAGGCAGCTACGGAGTTCAGTGACACTGTGACACACTACTGCGCAGATGAAGGAGGCTCTGAAACATCTGGAGATACATCCAAGCATCGAGGGGATGCCTGTAGTGACTCCTCAGTCCTCTAACGACTTTAATAAGCATGTAATTGTCTATTTTTTTTTTTTTTTTTTTTTTTCCAAAACCTTTATTTCACTTTGCAGAGCACACAGCGGGATGCCTACAACCCATAGGGCCGGCCGCTATCTCAGGATCATTGCATACAGAGATTTTCAGCAAAACGGGACAACCAAACCACATTATCAATAAAAGTCTTGATGTAGAGAGCTGAAACAATAAAGTGCCAATTGAGCAAATTATCCAATGCAGTAGTTTAAGGTTTTGGTGGAAATTTTTCGTTTTTTTTTTGTTTTGGAAAACAACAAACATAAAACAACAACCGTTAGGAAGGACGGTAAGGTCAGACACGAATCAGTGCGCCACAATTCGCTAGCGTCTCTTGGAAGTTTGGGATCTCGACAGCCCACCCAGTGCGCACATGTCTCAACTCACCCCTCCCGCCTCCACCCCCTCGGACTCATTCGTCTAGGTTCTGAGAGGCAACCCGCCGCAGCCGCCCCACTCTCCCTCCACTCCCCCTCCCCCCGCCCGTGTTCAGCCCTCCCCGCCCTCATCGTCAGAATCATCCACCACATCCTCTCGCAAGGGTTCACAGATGTCCCCCCTGTACTCATGTAATTGTCTATTTAATTCTAGATTTCTCCTTTTCCTTGTCTCCCTTCCTGAACCCCCACTCCCCCACCGAATGTCACATTTGGAACAAGCTCTGTTTCCATTGTATGGGGGGTTTATATACTGACAGTTTCATGTTCTTCTGGTGGACTTTCTTTGCACCCATGATGCACCACACCTTTTTTGGCCCAGTGATGTAGGGATCTAGGTGGTTTAAGGCACCAGCATTTGTCCTTGCTATTTAACATGGAAAGAGGCACCTGCCCTTCTTCATTGGCTCCCGGCTCACCGCCTAGAATGCTTCCTTCCAGTGGGGGGTTTCTATTTCACTAGTATGGGCAGGTAACCATTGTGTATGAGCTCTCTATGGTATTAATAGTTTATTGTTCTGATTTCCCCTGTTGTAGTTCATTTTGCACTCATTCACATCCGAACAGCTTCAACAAGCACAAGACTCCATGTTGAGATCTCTGATATGTTCACACCCAACCACCTCATAATGGCCTCCACAAATGTTGTTACGAGGAACGTGACAGATTTCACCACCACTGAGGTATATTCATACTATTCATACCTACGCCGTCACTAAATGCAAATAGCCTATTTACAAGAGTCCCATCATACAAGCTTGGCGGTGTCTGGGCTGCAAAAATGGTGGTGCGGCCAAGTCTGCTCTACCAATTTTTCTACTTAAGCTCAAGGGGTCTTGATCGGAGTCAGGACAATCCGCCATCTTGCAAACAGTTATCGACCCAGAGGGTCGGTATGTGTTTGCAGAGGACTCCTTGGACAGTAGAAAACTACTCCTTGGTACCATAAATGCCCCGAACGTGGATCAAGCTTCTATTTTTCACTCCCTTTCCCCCACATTGTCCAGATGGAGTGATAGCCCTTGGATCATGGGTGGGGGACTTCAATAGTGTTCTTGACTGGACCACTCATTCCGGCCACTAATCATACTGTTGATACCTCCAACACACTTACACTTACTACATGGCTGGACCACAGGAGGTTGTTTGATATTTGGCGCCACCACAACCACAATGCCAGGGTCTACTCCTATTATTCCCATGCACATAATTTGCTTGTCCAGATAGATTTATCTGCACCGGCGACATTATTCCACATATCACGCTTGAGGAGCTGGCACGACTTCTGACACTGGTCGGGACCGCCTTTGTCGGAACCATTGGGAAAACTCAGTCTTTTAGACAGGCTGCGTTGCCTTAATTAGGCAGAATACACTAAATGCACACATGCCAATGCCGACCGCCCATACACGTTATTGGCATGGTTGATATATCAAGAGGTGGACAGACACCCTGTTCTGTCTATTCGTACTATTGAGGGACACCTCTACCACACACAGAGAAACATTCACTCGGCCTTTACACATCACCATACTCTATTATATATGTCGGCCTCTGCACCCCCTCCAGACACCATGGACGACTTCTTCACAGAGATGACTCTAGAGCAGATCTTGGCGGGGGCAGGGAGGAACTCAGTGGGGAGATTTCCAACTTTGAGATATTGGAGGAAATCTAGTCTCTAGGCACAAGCAAAACCCTGGGGCCTGATGGCTTACTGGCAGAAATGTACAATGTGTCCTCCATCAGGATGCTTAGCCCTGGATTTACACAAAGCCTTAGACTCCCTTGAATGGCCTTTCTTATTTCAAGTGCTTCAACGTTATGACCTAGGACCCCGTTTCTTGCACATGGTCAAACAACTCTATACTGACCCTACAGCTAGAATCAACATCCGTTGCCATATATCAGACCCTATTGCAGTCCAGCTAGGGACTCGCCAGGAATGCCCACTATCTCTGCTGCTGTTTTTTCTGGAACCACTGGCAAACTGTTTACGTGCCAAGGGCCAATATTGGGGATCCCATTGGGAGATGGTACACATTTGGTTTTTCTTTATGCAGATGACATGCTACTTTACCTTCAAGATGTCTGCATTATACCTTACACTATTGCGGGCCTTTTGTCCAACGTTGCCTCCCTTCCTGGTCTTCATGTCAGCTGGGCCAAGTAATTTTTTTTTCAGGACCATTACTTCAGATCCCCACTATATGTTATGTTATGTTAATTGTACTTATAAAGCGCACTGTTACCCTGGGGTGTCCTGGCGCTAAGTACTGATTACCTGGTAGCAATGGACGGTTAAAGAGAGAAAAACCATGTTTTCACATCCTTACTAAAGGAGGCAAGGTTTGAGGCGTTTCTAAGATAGAAGGGGAGTTCATTCCAGGCTTTGGAGGCACAGTAAAGAAACCTTCTTCCTTCCCAATTCATTTTCTTGAAGGTGGAAGTTTGAACAAGTTTAGATCCGGAGGAACGCAGAGTTCTACTTGGAACGTACCATGTGAGCCTAGCTTGAAGAAACTCCGGGCCAATCCCATTAGCAGCTTTAAAAACAACACTTACGGGCACATGCATCAACCTATTTAGGAAGTGCAAACGGTGCGAATCGGTAAATTCGGCCGTTTGCGCTTCCTAAATACGTTTTTGGGATGCATGAAACAGAGTTTCAAAATTCGCAATTTTTTGCATTTCCTAAAAATGCGAATGCATTTAAGGAATCGCATTTGTACAATTCCTTAAATGCAATGCATCCATTTTTTAAAAATTGCGAATTTTGAAATAGGAAGTGCAAATTAACACGTGGTTGACCCTCGTGTTAATTTGCGAAAATCTTTAAAAAAGCAAAAAAATGCATTTTTTAAACTTTCATGCTACAGACACACATGTCCTTAGGACATGTGTGTGTGAAACATGCACTTTAAAATACATTTCAGGGGTTCCGGGGGGGGGGGGGTCCTTCGGACCCCCCTCTGCACCCTTGCAATGCATCAACAAATTGCGAGTGCAAAAAAAAAAAAAGCAAAACGGCATTGATTCCTATGGGCCTCTAGGCCCATAGGAATCAATGTAATGCCATTCCTTAATTGCGATTCGCAATTAAGGAATCGCAATTTCCGAAAATTAAGAAATCCTAAAAACTTTTAGGATTTCTTGATGCATAGGATTTTGCAATTCCTAAATTGCGATTCCTTAATTTTCGCAATTTAGGAAGTGCAAAATCCTACAATGATGCATGTGCCCAATAATGCCTTAAAGCGTGATCTAAGTGGGACTGGAAGCCAGTGCAGTTTCTTAAGTTCTCCTTTGATCGAAACAAACCTAAGGGTTCCTGTCAGCATTCTTGCTGCCGCATTCTGGACAAATTGCAACTTGTTCATATGTTGTTTCTGAACTTTAAGATAGAGACTGTTGCAATAGTCCAGACGGGACATGATGAGAGCAGTGATAACCGTCCTTAGATTATCGGCTGAGAGAAAAAAATTGATTTTTTAAATAATTCTAAGGACCATAAAGCATGCTGAGGTAACTTAATTGACTTGGTCCCCCATAGAGAGTTTGTTGTCAACCAATACTCACAGATTCTTAGCTTTCCGTGATAGAGTTGGACATTCTCCCAAGTCCTCCGGCCACCAGTCAGGGGTCCAGATTTGAGGATTATTTCCAAATTGCAGCATCTCAGTTTTGGCTGAGTTGAGTTTTAAACAATTGGACGACATCCAAGTAGAGATTGTGCTCATGCAATTATGGAACCTTGCCCCTGCCTCCCTTTCCGCACCCTCCATCAGCGACAGCACAATTTGTGTATCATCAGCGTAGGAGGTGAGCTGGAAACTGAAGGACTGGATGACACTTGTCAGGGGTGCCACATAGATGTTGAAAAGCGTAGGGCTTAAGGCCGAGCCTTGTGGCACCCCACAGGGGAGAGAGAAGGGTTCTGAGATGTTGTCATCAAGATCCACCGTCTGGACTCTATCAGATAGGAAAGACTGTAACAATTTCCAGGCAGCACCCCTTACTCCAATATCTGAGAGCCTGTTCAACAGAACCTTATGGTGAACCGTATCAAAGGCCGCGGATAGATCAAGGAGGTTTAAGATGGCATTTCCTCCCCTATCCACGGCTTCTCTGATTTCCTCAGTTGATTTGATTAACGCCCGTTCCGTGCTGTGAAAGGCTCTAAACCCATATTGTGAAGGGTCCAAGGAGATGAAATTACTTATTTGAGCATTCATCTCTTTCTCCAGAATTTTGGCCGGTAAGGGGAGCCTGGAGATGGGACGGTAGCTGTTCACGTCAGTTGGGTCAAGGGATTGCTTCTTTAGTAACGGAAGCACCGAGACCTTCTTCCAATTTTTGGGAAAAATTCCTGTTCATAAGACTGCATTAATCAAAGGTGTAAGCACCTTTCCAATAATTTCCGGCACTTTTTTGGCAATACCAACAGGACACGGGTTGTTGGGAGCCCCTGATTTTATATTAAGCAAAGATATAACCAGATCTGATTTATTAATAGGAGAGAAGTGTTCCAGTGCTTCTGCCGCAGAGCCAAGGCTTCCTAGATCTGAAGAATTGGTCTCAGTCAAATTATCGTTGATCCTGCCTGTGAGAGACATAAAGATAGTTTCTACTTTGGATTTGAAAAACCTGGCTAAGTTGTTACAGAATTCTTCATCTCCCTGATTCTTTGGAGAGGAAGGATTAGCAAGTTTGAAAAGTGTTCTCAACAACTCTTTAGAATTGGACTCAGCCTTATTAATTTGTGATGAGAGGTATTCTCTTTTAGCTTCCAGAAGTGTTTGCTTGTACCTGGAGATACAAAGTCTATAGTTCTCCCTTTCGGAGTTATCATATGATTTCCGCCAAGTCCTCTCTGCTTAATTGCAGATCAATTTCTTGGCCCTAAGCTCCTCCATATACCAAGGAGCAGAGGGGGACATCCGTTTGGGAGTCCATTTCTTAAAGGGAACAAGTTGATCACAGGCATTCCGAAGCCAGTTATTATAAATGATAGAGGCCTCCTCCACATTCTCCGAGGTCTGGTATATGGAGTTTTCTAGGACATTTTCCAATTTCTCCACATTCAGTTTACCCCAGGATCTGGTTCTAATCTTATTAGGTTTTAAATGACCAGTCGAGTGGGCCTGAGAGCACGTAAGTACAAATTTTACCATAAAATGATCTGACCATACGATCGGTAGAACAGAGATCTCGTCTATCTCCTTACTATTAGAGAAAATCCCATCTAGAATGTGCCCCTTTTCATGAGTCGGCACAATCACCCTTTGTGTCAGACCGCCGACGCTCATGAGCTGATTAAACCTTAAGGTTTCAACATCACTGGTATTTTCAAGGTGGAAGTTAAAATCCCCTATTACCAAGAGGAATTCTGAGCACAATCCTTCTTCCGAAAGCGTGCCTAGTGAATCCAAAAAGCAACCTTTGGGCCCTGGGGGATGATATATGAGCAGCACTTGAAAGGGTCGGTGCAGACGAGCATAAATCTCAAAAGCTAAGGCCTCACATGTCCTATTGGAGGCTGTGGAGGCCTTAAGGGTGAGTGTATCATGATGGATAATCGCAAGCCCACCCCCCTTGTTATTAGGCCGGTTCACAGTATGGCAAAGGAATCCTGCAGGTGTTGCTTTCACCAAATCAGGCCCTGAGCTGGAATCCGTCCAGGTCTCAGTGATAAAGGCAATTTTAATCTTTTGCTCCTCCAAAAGGAGCGCACACTCCAAACTATGTTTCACTAAAGATCTGGCATTTAGCAGCATACAATTCAATAGACCTTTAACGCCATGTGTCCTTAAACTTAAATAATCCTGGGAGGTCATACCATTGCTAATTGGCAGGTTGAGAATGGTAAGAAGGGGCAGCTGACAGCAACTACACTGGGAGCCCTCTGTTATGTTGCTTCCCCAGTCCCCAGTATATGGTGAATGAAGTCGCCCTCATATGTTTGAGGATATAGAGTTATCACGCTTCCGAGTATCTACTTGAAGGCAACCTGATGCACACCACAGTCCATGCACAGATGTCTTTTTGGCAAACTCTACCTTTATTGGTGGCAAAGAGAGTTACGTTATTTTGTCTCAATTGCTCTAATATTTCAGAAATCTTCCTTTATTTCTTCACCGTCTGTTTTTTCGCACCAAAGAGCACATGTTGGGAGGGTTTATTTGACACAACTCATTTCACAGGGTGACGTTATCCAAACTTTACCTCCACCCTGAAGGTGGTGGGCTTAATGTCCCTAACCTAGAAGGAAAATGCTACTCACCTGTATGCATCTGTTCTTGGCATGTAGAGCTGCAGATTCACACACTATGCATAGATCGCCATCTGGTGTTGGGCCTGGATGTTTGCATTTTGTTATTGTTTTGGAACAAGACTTTGAAAGTCACAAGACAGGTGAATCCTCCTCTGGACAATAGTGTGCATGGGCATCGACTCCATCTTCAGATTGTTTTTTCGCCAATAAGGGAAATGATGGAGTTTTGTAAGAAACAGAAAGAGATGTCCATGTATGTTGTATCTAATTAAGATAATACTAGAACACATAAAGGGAGCCGGGGAGGTGGGTGGGCGTGTGTGAATCTGCAGCTCTACATGCCAAGAACAGATGTATACTGGTAAGTAGCATTTTCTGTTCGAGGCATATGAGCTGCAGATCACACACTATGCATAGATTGCATAGGAGTACTGTCGCTTAGCGGCGACCACCAGTATCTGTTACAGTAGTCTGAAATAGTGTTTTGAGTACAGCCTGGCCCACACTAGCTTATTTTTTTGCCTGCATATCTACACAATAGGGTTTTGTGAATGTGTGAGGTGTAGACCATGTAGCTGCTTTACAGATATCATCTAAGGGAATGTTGCCTAAAAATGCCATGGAAGCCCCTATTTTGCGGGTAGAATGGGCTATAGGGGGAATTGAAAGTGACGTTTTGCTTTGTGATAGCAAATTTGTATACATTTGACAATCCACTTTGCAATTCCAGACTTTGATATGGGATTGCCTTTATGTGGTGGTGAAAAGGAAACAAAAATCTGTTTTGTCTTACGAAAAGGTTTTGTTCTGTCAATATAGTAAAGAAGTGCTCTTTTTACATCCAGTGTATGAAGAACCCTTTCTGCTACTGTTTGTGGTTGCGAGAAGAAGACTGGCAACTCTACAGATTGGTTGAGATGGAAGGGAGTAATACATTTTGAAAGGAATTTGGGATTTGTTCTGAGACCCACTTTGTTACGATGGAGTTGTAAAAATGGTTCTTGAATAGTTAGAGCCTGTAGCTCACTGACTTCTTCTGAGAGATGTGATAGTCAAAAGGAAAGCGACTTTCCATGTAAGAAATTGTAGCTCACATTTATGTAGAGGTTTGAATGGAGGACTCATTAACCTAGTGAGGGTGATGTTTAGATTCCACAGTGGAGATGGTGGTATCCTGGGAAGGATTATTCTTTTGAGGTCTTCCATAAATGCCTTAATGGCCGGTACCCTGAATAATGACAAATGTTGTCTATTTTGCAGGTAAGCTGGTATGGCAGTGAGATGTAATCTGATTGATGTGTATGCTAGATTATATCTTTGAAGATGCAGCAGGTAACATTTAATGTTTTGAATGGACACATCTAGAGGATTGATTGTGTTATTGGTACAATATATCACAAATCTTTTCCATTTGGATGCATAGCAGGCTCTAGTGGTGGGATGCCTAGCTTCTTTGATAACATTTATACAATCAGGTGGAAGATTGAGATAACCGAATTCTAGGACTTCGGGAGCCAGATCGCTAGGTTGAGCTGTGCTAGATCTGGGTGTCTGATCTCTCCATGGTTCTGTGTTAAGAGTTGTGGGGAGAGATGTAGTTTCTGGTGCTGAACTACTGATAGTTCCAGCAATGTTGTGTACCATGGCTGTCTGGCCCATGTCAAGCAACTAGGATCAGTGTTAGTGACTGTTGTTGCAACTTGAGTACCGCTAATGGAATGAGTGGGAGAGGCAGAAAAGCGTAGGCAAATTTGCCTAACCAACTCATCCATATCGCATTGCCATTGGACAATGGGTGTGGATATCTGGCGGTAAATCGTGTGCATTTTGTGTTTGAATATGTGGCGAAGAGATCTATCTCTGGATGCCCCCACATTTGGAAAAACGGTTGAAGGACTTGTGGATGAAGTTCCCTCTCGTGAATCTGTTGTGTCTGACGACTTAACAGATCTGCCATGCGATTTTGTATTCTTGGAAGATGTTGGGCTAAAAGGAATATGTTTTGAGGAATAGCCCATCTCCATATGCTCTGTGCTAGTTGAGAGAGCTGCAAAGAGTGCATCCCCCCTTGTTTTTGTAGATAATACATTGCTGTTATATTGTCCGACCGGACTTAAACAGCTATGTCTGATACGTTTTTCTGGAATGCTTTAAATGCTAGAAAGATTACTAGTAGCTCCAAATAATTGATGTGGAGTAGCTTTTGCTGAGATGTCTATTTGCCCTGTATGGTGTGATGTAGTAGATGAGCTCCCCAGCTGGTGAGCGATGCATCTGCTGTTATCACGATTTTTGGAACCGGCTCTAGGAACGGTCGCCCTTTGGAAAGGTTTTGGGTGTTCCACCACTGCAGAGAGCAATGTATGCGGCCGTCCACCAACACCAGATCTGTTAACTGACCTTCAGCTTCGTTCCACTGACATGCTAAGCATTCCTGTAAGGGGCGCATCTGGAGTCTTGCAAGAGGTACTATGAATATGCAAGAGGCCATCAGCCCTATTAGTTGAAAGTGAGTGTTGCGGTTGGAATTTTGTTATAAGGGCCTGTATACTTGCTATCCTGGCTGGATTGGGATATGCATGGCCTTTTGAAGTGTCTATTGTGGCACCTCGATATTGTTGGAAGCGGGACTGTTGGAGGTGAGGCTTTGGGAGGTTTATTGTAAACCATAAGTCGTAAAGTAGTTGGATTGTGGTGTGTGTGTGATTTACACACTGGGTATGTGACTTGGCTTTTATGAGCCAGTCGTCCAAGTATGGGAAGACGTGAATTTGTTGTCTTCTTAAGTGGGCTGCTACCACTGCTAGATATTTTGTGAATACTCTGGGTGCTGTGGTGACTCCGAATGGGAGAACCTTGAACTGGTAATGCTGACCATCCACTACAAATCAAAGCTATTTCCTGTGAGCAGGGTGAATGGGAATGTGGAAGTAAGCATCCTTGAGATCTAAAGTGGCAAGGAAATCACCTTGTTTGAGTAGAGGAAGGACCTGTTGAAGAGTGACCATATGAAAATGGTCTGATTGTATGTATAGGTATAATGGCCTGAGAACCAAGATGGGTCTCAGGGTTCCATGCTTCTTTGGAATCAGAAAATACAGGGAATAACCCCGTGTTTTGATGATGCAGGGAACTGGTTCTATTGTATATTTTTCTAGGAGGGAAAGCACCTCTTGTTTTAGAAGTGTTAAATGCTCTGTTGACATTGGACGCTATTTGGGTGGTATGTTTGGGGGAGTTTAAGTGAGGTCCAGGCAATATCCGGATTGGATGATTTGTCTCACCCACCTGTCCGTGGTAATGGTGTTCCAGACAGGTAGGAACTGTATCAATCTTTCCCCGACGGAGTATAATGGTCCGGGGGGGAGTGGCGGGAAGTCATTTTTTGGAGGTGGAGGCGGTGCGAGTATTGGTAGTATGGCCTCTACCTTTGTTTTTGTTGCCCCTGTAACCTTCTCTGCAATAACCTATGGTAGAGGAGGTTTGTGTGGGACTCTTATAGGAGGTGGAGGATTTATCGGTGTTAAAGCCTCTAGAGGCGCTCCTATAAGAGGATCGACGAAAGGAACTTCTGGGAGCTTGCGATTGCAAAGCACCCATTGATTTAGCGGTATCAGTATCTTTTTTCATCTTTTCTAAAGATGAATCTACCGCAGGACCGATAAGTGTTCTGGGTCAAAGGGGTAGGTTCAGTATGGTAGTCTGAACCTCGGGTTTGAACCCTGAAATCCTTAGCCATGCATGTCTACGCAAAGGAACACTGGCATTAATAGCTCTGGAGGCTGTGTCTGCCACATCCAGAGCACATCGAATGGAGGTATTGGTTACTAGCTTACCTTCCTGTATGAGATCATTGATCTGGAAGGTGTTGTAGTAGGGTCTCTAGTTCATCTTCTGAAGGCAATAAGGTCATTATACGAGGACACCTGGGTGCGGGTCAAAACAAGTGCCCGTACAGTTTCCCCCAAAAATAACCACAGAGAATGGGTTGAAGCAAGGGTGCATGCTGGCCCCCATCCTTTTCAACCTATATACGGTGGACCTGGGAGAGGCCCTAAAAGGAGCCAGTTTAATAGCCCCAAGATTAGGAAGCGTGAGGCTCCCATTCTTACAGTATGCTGACGATACAGCCATATAGGACCACACGAAGGTGGGCCTACAAAGAGCATTAAATGCACTAAACAGTTTTAACATCACAAACAACCTGATAGTTAATCAAGGAAAAACCAAGGTCATCATTTTTGGGGCCTATCATCGGAAAAAGAATGTACAGTGGCAACTGGGAAACGCTCAAATCAACTCGGTGGCTTCATACAACTACTTAGGGGTCTGGTTCACGGAATGGGCCAAGGCGAATGTACATCTAAATCAGCAGAGCTCTAAAGCCAACAATGTTATACATTCAGTCAACTAAGCCAGCATTTGATTAGCCCATCCGCCAGCCCAATTTTGACAGCTCTAAGAGCAAAGCTCCTTCCAGCAATTAGCTATGGCCATCTTGCCTTCCCCGGGAAATTGGACGCTCTCCTCAATTCAGCCCAAGCTAAGGCATACAAGTCAGTGCTATATATACCAAGGACAGCAAGAAAAACTAGGCTAAGGCTGGAGCTTGGCCTAGCGAGGCCAGACTTGATCTGCTAGGGGGAGATTATAAAGCTATATCTAAGGACATTACGGGCCCCGGCTAATTCCCTAAAAAATCACTTGAGATCTATCTTTGAGGGGCCAGTCTCGACATGGCACACTAGGCTGGGTAATGCAATTAAAGTATTGAAGATCGAGGAAGAAATCATGCCGCGGCAGGACATCCCCCTGAATGCCTGGAAGAGAGCTGTTAACAAACAAGTGCACGAAATCTCCTTTGACCTCGACCATAAAGTTCTCCGCCGAAGCTCTCATCTGGATTCATTAAACAATTCATACATGGCAGGAAAAGCACAACCCTACCTAAATGAGGCCCTTACAACACAGGTCCGAAGTAAAACAAAATTTCATGAGGCTGGCCATGCTTGGGATTGCAGACTTTAATCCCGCATGGGCCCAAAGAGGGGAGCCCATAACTTGCAGACTGTGCCCCTACAAGAGGGAATCCTGGTTGCACCTTCTTTGCTGCTGTCCCAACATTAGCAATGAGCACCTGCGTCTGCGCCCGATTTGCCTCAATAAGAATATAAAGACATGCAGCAAAGCATCTGTGTCTGTCAACCACCAACACAATGACCTTAGCGAGACTGGCGAAATGTGTCCATCAAATCAGGTTAGCCTTAAAAGTCGCTAACGAAAGTAGTATAACCCAGGGGAATCCCACGGCAAACTCTGCGGACTAAAGTTGATGGGACCTCTTTACGGGATTTTGGAACGTGGTTTTCAAGGCGTCCACGCTGCCCGGTGACTGAGTCTTCAAAATATTAGTGGACTGCCACAGATTTAGTGAAACCATCGGATAAAATAAGAAAAATACAAATGGATAAAGTATAAATGGGGATTCATTTATGCGAAAGAAATGCATTGATTGGAGAAAACCTATACAAATAAAAGGCGACAGTTCCCTACTCCCCAGAGTGTTTTACCTAGGAATAAGACAACCTAGAATGTCAGAGGTATATCCTACAGTACTCACCTTGAAAATAAACGAAATCCAAAGAGAAGTGGTGTGTCATAGGTATACCCTACAGTACCCACCTTGACATTATACGAAATCCAAATAGAAGTGGGTTGTCCTAACAGACTAATCAGGATATCCATACAGAGTATAAAAAGTTTTTTTTTAGTAAGATTGGGGATTCTGCTAAGAGGTCCTGAGGAAGGTGGTCTCATTCCACCGAAACGCGTCGACCTTGCGTACTCATCACACAACAACTTGTGATTCCTCCGATACAGAATTAAGTATGAGTGTTGAATGTATGAAAGTGTGTGCATGATATTTTGACATATATGTATTAGTTCATATTTTCTCTGTTTGGGATCTGTGTATTAAGTTTTCTAATGCTGAAGTATGTGTATTTTTTTGTAAAATAATGTTTCAACTCAAATAAGAATAACACTAAGAAATAACAAAAAACTAAAATATAAAATAATAAAATACTCTAAATGAGAAAAATGTCCACCTTGTGTTGATAAATTTTATTTAAAGGAGTAATGTTGTGATTTGTTAAAATCAGAAGGTCGAGAGGGAAGTTTTGTGTTTTTGATGTCATATTGTTTCCCCTCTTTCCCCGACCAGTAAAGTAAAACTAGAGGGGGTCCCATATTCATGTAGATCTCTTTACGAAGTACCATTGACAGTGCCCCACAAAGAAAGAAACGTCCCTTGCAAGACACTTAGTGCGCCACAGAGGCCAGCTCAAGCGATCACTAATACGGACCAACCTTAGGGCACAAAAGTTGGGGAAAGGCCAACTATGCGGGACTCAGACAGGGGTGCTGAACTTTTATTTAGTACAGAGGTACCATATTTTATTAAGCAAAGAAGTCTGTAATTACTGGTTTTTTTGGTGCTTTTTAGTGTTTATATATGAATCGTTGTTTCTCTCTTCTTTTCTTTCCTTTTTACTGTAATGATTTTAATTAATTGTACAGTTAATAAAGTATCTCCACACGTCGGTTCACAGTTCCCCGGCCATTGAGCGCTCGTAGCGGGTGCGAACACCTACGGCAGAACCACGCCGTTACTCATTACCACACTTCTTCCCTTGGTTAGAAAAGATTTCGGGCGCACTCCCTTTGAGTTTCCACAAGTTAGTTTATTTTAATCTATTAAGCATGAAAAGCAATTGATCTACGCGTTTCGATGCTGCAAGCATCTTGTTCACGATCAGTTTCCTGCATTTTTTCAAAACATTTAAAGCATTCAAATTGATGTTACGTCATTTCCTGTGCTTAAATGCTAGGCATTGTGGGTACTGTAGTTTTAATTAAAAAGAGAGTCTTTGAAAAAGGATTATACCGATCAATTTCTAGAAAATAATAACTCCTTATTTTCTCTTAGAACCTCCAAGTCCTTCCTATGAGAAATTAAAAACTAACCCAACAATGGAGGTGAAAAATAAACTGGATAACAGTTTAAGACAGTGGAAATTGAAAAACCTAATTGATGATGAAGAACTGAAGTGCCTAACAGTAAACCACCCAATAACAGCGACAATTTATTTCCTGCCAAAGGTACATAAAGATCACGGAAACGGTCTGGGCCTCCTCCGGCTCCGCTGAGATGCCGCCATTGGGTGTCGGAGTTCCTCAGGGCTCAGTATTGAGCCCGACGCTCTTTAACATCTTCATGACTCCTCTGGCGGCAGTGGCGGAGTCTTTCGGGGCTCAGATCGTGTCTTACGCCGACGATACCCAGCTCCTCTTCACATGCCCTAAGGGTGTGGAGTTTGATGGAGAGAGTATCCAGGGTTGCCTTGAGGCCGTGTTCAATTGGTTCCATCTGAACGGCCTCAAGTGCAACTCGGATAAATCTGAGGTACTCTTTTTTGGATGTAGTGCGGATCCAGAGTGGCAGGAATGGTGGCCAAAGAATATGCTTCCACCTTCAGGTTCATCTCAGGTGGCCAAGAACCTGGGTATTAAGATCGACAAGGACTTGTCTTTGCGTTCTCAGGTAATTGGGCTCACTGGCACCTGTTTCGGTCTGCTTCGGATGCTCCGCAAGTTTCTGCCCATCCTTTCAGAAGATCATAGGAAGGTAACGGTACAGGCGATAATCGGTTCTAGACTAGATTACGCCAACATCTTGTACCTTGGCCTACCGGAGTATCTGCTACAACGATTACAGGTGGTCCAGAATTCGGCAGCCCGGGCCATTTTTGGTCTGTCAGGCCGGGCACGAACCTCTGGTCTCCTGCAGGCTCTGCACTGGCTCCCTATTCGGAAGCGAATAACTTTCAAGGCCCTGACCTTGGCTCATAAAGCTCTATATGGGTCAGGAGCCAAATACCTCCGGAAAAGGGTAGCTTTCTATCACCCTCCAAGATCTTTAAGGTCTGGATCTTTGTTTCTTGCGGCGGTCCCTCGGATTAAGAGGGCCCGCATAGGTGGCCGCTCTTTCAGACTGCTGGCACCCCAGCTCTGGAATTCTTTGCCACTGGCGCTGCGCAGTACATCCAATTTGTTGATGTTCAGGAAGGGCCTCAAAACTTGGCTTTTTTCTATCTAGCGTCGGTTTCTTAGGCGAGTCTGTATCTTTCTGCTGTTCTCTTCCCTTTGCCCTGTTTTTTAACTGTGTTATGTTTTCAGTATGTAGTGAAAAGCGCCGGGACACTCTTTGAGTAGCCGTGCGCTATATAAAACAATTATAACATAACATAACATAACATAAAGATCAAAGGAACCCCCTGGGCAGACCCATCTTATCTGCAAAAGGTTCCTTATTGGAACCAGTCTCAAATTATATAGATTATTTTTTTAAATCTTATGTTGTCCAATTGAGCTCATATATTCAGGACACCAATGATCTGTTGAGAAGACTAGAGAATACCCCTTGGCAGGAAAATTACCAACTTGTCACAATGGATGTCATATCCCTATATACGAACATAAGTAATGAAATTGGGATAAAGGCATGCAATTACTTTTTGCAAGACAGGAATATCCGATATAAGAACCATAATCAGATGCTGCAGGAAATGATCCATTATGTCTGTCACAAAACATTTTTTTGTTTGGAGAGGAACTATACCGGCAAAGCAATGGAACCGCTATGGGTTTTTCTTTTAGCCCAAACTATGCATGCCTTACGATGGGCTATTGGGAAAAAGAGATTG
Organism: Lissotriton helveticus; assembly: GCF_964261635.1. Classification (NCBI taxonomy): domain Eukaryota; kingdom Metazoa; phylum Chordata; class Amphibia; order Caudata; family Salamandridae; genus Lissotriton; species Lissotriton helveticus. Next base: position 575,510,541 of record NC_136063.1, read on the forward strand.
CATGGGCATCGGAAAATGATCACATGACCAGCAAAATCATATGCTGGATAAGATTTATAGATGATTTATTTATCATCTGGGGTGGATCCTCGGAGGAATTTGAGGAATACCACAAAATCATCAATGGAAGCATGACAGGGTTGAACTTAACATATGAGATCAGCAATCAAGAAATAATCTTCCTTGATACACAGATCTACATCAAGGATAATCAAATTCATTCGACCCTACACAGAAAATACACGGCAACCAACGCCACTCTAGAAGCAACGAGCTTCCACCAGAGATCATTAATTTCAAGCATCCCATACAGGGAGTTCCTCCGTATTAAAAGAATATGTAGTGAGGAAACCGAATGGCAAAAACATAGCACTGAAACAAAAAGGAGATTCAAAAATCGCAAATACAATCAAGAAAATGTGGAAAATTGTTGGAAAAGGGCAAATGCAAAAACCAGAGCTGAATGCCTACAACGCAAAATTGAAAATAAAAATGAACAAGAACCAATCAGACTAATCACGGATTATTCGGAAGGCAGCAAAGAATTTGTGGATATCCTGAGAAAGAACTGGAAAATCCTGCACCTGGATGACATAGTTGGTAAACTTGTTGGAAAACACCCTGTGGTAACCTATCGAAGAGCACCAAACCTGAAGGACCATCTAATTCACAGTCATTGCCAAACAAAAAAAGACAATAAAAAGGATTGGCTCAAAACTACTGGGTTCATAAAGTGCTATGGATGCAAAATGTGCCAAATTGCAAAACCAACTAAAGAAGTGAAGATGCCAAACAACAAAAAATGGGAAATAAGACAACTAATCACCTGCAAAACAGAATATACTGTTTATGGAATAGAGTGTCCCTGCCCGCTATTGTATGTGGGCAGCACAAAGGGTGAACTAAAGAAACGCATCATGGAACACGCTAGAGCAACTACACATAAAGACAGAGCTAATGCTGTTGCTAAGCACATGGAGCAGTCACACAATGGAGACTGGCGGAAACTAAAGTTCTTTGGAATAGAAACGATCCCGAAACACATACGAGGAGGTGATCGAGAAAAATCTCTAAGGCAAAGGGAGTCACGCCACATTATAAACTTTAGATCTTTAAGTCCGTATGGCCTTAACCAATCGGAGGAGTTATATATTCATCTGTGAAAACGTAACAAACAATAATCCAAGAATAAGAAAAACAAGAAGGAAAACGACCAAGAAGGAATAATACCAAGAGAGAGAAAAGTGTGGAAGAATGTTAAACCCAAAAAAGAGAAAAAGAAAAAAAGAAAAGTAACAACAAGTGGGTTAATAACCCCACCAAGAAAATAAAAAGAACTATTCCCACTGGAGGGAATCAAATAAAACAAAATAAAACAAAATAAAATAGAAAACAAGGCAAAATCGCCAAGAAATAAGAACTTATAATGATGTAATCCAACAAATTGGACTTGGAGGTTCTAAGAGAAAATAAGGGGTTATTATTTTCTAGAAATTGATTGGTATAATCCTTTTTCAAAGACTCTCTTTTTAATTAAAACTACAGTACCCACAATGCCTAGCATTTAAGCACAGGAAATGACGTAACATCAATTTGAATGCTTTAAATGTTTTGAAAAAATGCAGGAAACTGATCGTGAACAAGATGCTTGCAGCATCGAAACGCGTAGATCAATTGCTTTTCATGCTTAATAGATTAAAATAAACTAACTTGTGGAAACTCAAAGGGAGTGCGCCCGAAATCTTTTCTAACCAAGGGAAGAAGTGTGGTAAATAGTTAATAAAGTATATATATATATATATATATATATATAGTTCATCATAGTGTGTGCCCCATCTATCATACCTAGCTAGTGAGATCTGTGTGTTGGCAATTCTCCATATGTTGGCTGTTTGTGACGCTGTTCTTTTAGCAGATGCGTTCAAGAGTTTTGACTCTTTGTTAGGCGGTGGCGCATCGCCTGAGGTTTGGGAGTTAGCCCTTTTCCTGGCATTGGAGACCACCAAGGGATCTAAGGGAAGCTGGCCTTTAATGTATTTAGGGTCAGTTGGGGCAGCCTTGTACTTTTTTACTACTCTGGGGTTAATGACTCTAGCCCTTACGGGGTCTGTAAAGACTTCTGGAGCGTGTTTGATTACCCGTTTTAACATTGGGAGAATGGAAGTGGACCTTTGAGATGTTACAAAAGTGTCTATGAGAAGTCTTCTTCTATAGAGTCTGCATGTAAAATTTATCCCATGGTATTCTGCAGCCCTGTGTATAAGTTGAGTAAATTCTATAGTGTCCTCTGGATGGGATGGTCTCGATGGGTAGACATCTTCTTGTGGTACATTAGGAATATCTGGTGTGCCATACTTTTCCCATGGGTCATTTGGGATGTAAGGATAACTAGGTTCCCCTAGAGGTTCATCATCCCCCTCGTCCCCAGTGATGCCCTCATCATCTGGAGGTGAAGCAGATTGTGGAGATGGGATAGGAGAGATGTACTCTGGAGGAGGAAATCCTTAAAGGAGAAGTAACAATGTCTCTTTTCTTTAAAGGAATTGGAGGTGGTTTAAGTTTGTCCATTTTCCTTTTATTGGAAGGACAGATTTTAAGATGACCTGTTTCTGGGTCTATTTCCAGAGTTTTTTAGTTGGATCGGGTGTAAAAAGCTCCTCCTCTGGAGTTTGCTGTTTGGTGCCGATTTATTCGGGTCTGAGTGTTTGTGTGGCACAATTTTTGGAGTTGTCTTATGCTCCTAAGGTTTAGAATCTGGATTTTTCTTGGGTTCCCAAGGTTTGCTTGGGGTCTTTGGAACCGGTTGCTTGTTAGGTTCCAATGATTTTTTTGGATCCGAAGTATGTGTGCGAGGTGCTTCGGAACCGGCTGTTTTTTCGGATCCAATGATTTTTTCAGATCTGAAGGTTGATTACTAGTGGTTTTCGGAACCGGTTGTTTCTTTGGTTCCGATGATTTATTCAGATCCGAAGGTTCAGTCTCTTTGGATTTCAGTGGCAAGTGCGCCAATGTGTTTGGTGCAGACGAAAACAATGGTTTCTCTTTAGGTTTGTCATTTGTTATCAGTGCCGAGGATGGGGGCTTGGCACCGACGGTAGGCTGGCGCGATCCCAAGTTGCCTGAAGGCTTATATTTCGACTTCTTTGCCGGGCCCAAATGCAGGGCGTGGCAAGTTTTATCCTGGTGTGTACCTAGGCCCAAAGGTGAAGGTGTTACCGAAGCCTTTGAATGGATGGGTGGGGGAAGGGGTTGAAGTCAGTACATACGACCCATTGCCCCAGAGTGATGTCTTCGGAGATGCTAAATGTACCTTCTCCCATCTGCTCCTGCTCCGGTACATTGATGCCTTCTTGGAAGATATCGTCCGTAATCTATGTTGATGATCGAGCCATGCTTCTTTGAGCTCGACGATCTCTTATGGTTTTCTTCGAGTGGAAAGAGGCCCAAGCTGGACAGTCTTTGTCCTCGTGCTCACGTAAAAGGCAGAGGATACACACCTCATGAAGATCGGCGTGTGGAAACTTGGATCCATTGAGGACACTTTTTGAAAGGAGTCCTTTCCATGAGCCAAAGTGCCTGATGGCACAGATAGGCCCGAAGGCCTGTGTCGACAACCGGAACCGAAGAATTGAAGTTTGAAGAGATGCACGTCGAATGGGAAACGTGATCGAAGACAATACCGAAGAGAGGGTAAAGGATTGCGCGTCAAAAGGTAGATCGGTACCAACACCGAACTGGAACGTGTCGAACACATCCGAGCCCGATAGCGGAAAAGAAATATCTGAAGATGGAGTCGATACCGATGCGCACTATTGTCCAGAGGAGGAGTCACCTATCTCGTGACTTCCAAAGACTAGTTCCAAGACAATAACAAACTGCAAACATCCGGGCCCAACACCAGATGGCGATCTATGCATAGTGTGTGATCTGCAGCTCATATGCCTCGAACCAGTATTATCTAGCCTCCCAGCTCCAGCAGTTATCCCATTGGTTTGCCTGCCTCAATTTAGCTGACACTGCCACACTTTCACCTCACTGGGATCTGGAGGAAGTGCTTGCCTTATTCTACCCCCTTGGTAGGTGCCTAGCACTGTACGTCCCCCTCTTCCGGATAGCATATCAATTCTTCTACAGGTTCCTCTTTGTTACTCACACGATTACACCTTATGCACCGGCCCTAGCAATGCTTGGAGTGCCATGGAGCCACATCTACACTACTCAAAGGGAACTAACACACTAGTACATAGCTGGACAACCACTTTCGGTGACTTATATCAAGATGGAGCTCTCCTCTGTAAAAAAGGGTATGCTGACTGATTCCCTCCTCCCACATGGCCAAAATCTACTACATGGTGCTTTCCTCAGAACACTGCACCAATCCTTGGGGGAGATACAACAGGAGCCTTCAAAGCACCTAGTTATCCAATATTTCCATGTCTTGGGAAGGGGAGGGCATCAGATCCGGTGGTTAGCAGGGGAAATGCACAAATACTCAGCAGGGCCACTTATCAAATTGAAAGGGATATGGGAAGCTGATCTTGTTGCTTCATGCACTGATGTTGAGTGGCATGACCCGCAACTGACGTCTTGGAACATTCATTTTAAATTGATTCAATTTTACATACTGCACTGTGCCTACGTCACCCCTAATAACATTAACCATTATTTTAAATGCAATTACAATGTGTGCCCCCGCTGTCAAGTAAAAGACGCAGAGTTGTTGCATATGCTGTGGTACTGCCCGTCACTCACACATTACTGGGCTGACATAACCACACATTTAATGCACTACATGGGATTTGTCTTGACTTGCACTTGAGAGACATGCATTCTGGGCCTTTACTGCTGGGTCAAAAAGCATAGAGCAGTGACACGATTTGCAGACCTTACCCTCCTACTACCAAAAAGGATTATCACCCATAAGTGGAAGGCACCGAACCCCGCAGCGATCTCCGCATGTGTTTTTTCTATGTTGCCGTGGGTCCAAGCAGAAGATTGCACAGTGAGCAGGTGAAAGGGCTCCGTAAATATCCTATTTGACATACATAGAATGCCTTATTAGACAAATTCCGTGATAGAGTGCCCAGACTCTGCACTCTACCTGACGCCTCCAGCACCACAAGCTATCACTCCTCCCCTTGCTCCTCCTTCCCTCGATGCATTATGTTTCCTTTGGAATACTTGGATGTAGGTTTGCCATTTGGATGGAGACCTGCCGTTTCGCCCTGTTGCACCAACTTCATTGATCGCCTTCTCGATTCATACTATTTGTGCTCATTTATGTTATCATCATGCACGAGTGCAGTTCTTTCTTATTTCTTTATCATGTTCACTGTTAAAGAATGTATTCGCCTCCCATTTTTTCATTTTTTACTAACCGCATTGGTTTTACTGCATATATTGATTGTATTTCATAATTGTGTTACTTTGCCTTTTAGCACGCCCCCTTCCACAGATTGAAGACTATTGTCTGTTTTCATTGCTGTTACCTTTTATTTGGGATCCACTTACAGACCTGTGTATAGGTATTTATCCTGTACTGTTAATACCATTATGCAATGTTGGTCGTCTTGAACCGCTCTTCAGAACTGTAATTTGTTTCTGTACAAAGTTCTGTATTATGCTCCTTGTTCTTATTTTTTTAATTTTTTTTATAAATCACCTTTGTATGCAAACAAAACAAATGGCAATCAAAATGATTTACAAAAAAATAAGGGTCTGTTGGTTAGAGAAGAGTACCTTGGAGTAGGAGTTTGGGGTGGTGAGCTTGTGCTCCTATCCATTTCTTGAGGAGGAGAGGCCTGAGTGCCTCAAAAGCTAGATTCTCCACAAATGTGAGCCTGTTATTTTTGAAGCATGCATGGAAGCATATTTAGGGGCTAGACAGGAGGATCTTAGGTGAGGATCTTGCCCGGGTCCTTTGTTGGGGGTCAGGGACCTGTGGCAGCTGCAGAAGGAAGGGGGCTTTGATTGTGTCTAACCTTAGTGTTGAAGGGACTTTTGACGCCACCCTAGCAGCCAATTACGGTGGGGCATTTGGCACAGACTTTGGTTCTGAAGGAGGATACTTTATGCCTCATGGTGGAGGTGAAGTTATAGGATGGCAGAGCTCAGCACCCTTGGAGGATTCTAGATGCAGAAAACTTCTCTCATGGTTGACTGTAACACAGTGGAAAGGATGGACCCAAGGTCCCTGCTTCTTGTGGATTTGCTTAAGGCTTGAACCCCGACTCTCTCATAGGCAGTGCTCTGCCTCAGCACACTTCTGGATTGAGACTGTGTCTAGCCCTTGAGTGCTGGTGTTGGACCTACAGCCCTAGGCATTATCCTGGTTTGTGGGTCAGAAATTTACAAGACCAGAGGCTTGACTTCCTTGTGCTCCTCTACAGAGGCATTGGGGACCGAGATGTCAGGCTGGGCATGCACTGCACCGTTGGAAGGCTCAAAGTGCCTGCTCTTGTTTCTGGGTGTTGAAAGGGTCGTATTCCCCGAAGTTGTTAAAGGGCTTAGGCAAGTGTTGCTGTTGTATCTTATGATATGCCCAGCATCTCTCTCTTACATCCCTGTGTACCTTAGTCAAGTTTTGCACCAAAAGGTGAGACAGAAGTGGCAGGAGGCTTTGACATGTTCAGGGAAGATCCAAAGGTTGCATCCTTGTTATTGTGGACTGTCCCACCACTCTCCGAGTCTCCTGCCGATACTGTGTCCAGCATCAATTTCACTATGGTGGTAGTTTGGTAGTATTTTTATACCAACAGATTTTTTCTCCAGAGATGCCCTTTTATTAGAGAGCAGCAGAAAATATGAATATGATATGCTCAGCCACATCAGATGATGATCATAATAGGAGAATATTGTGGCTATGGCTGTGATGTTACTTTTAACTATATTGCTAATTGAGTGTCTTGTAGAATACACACTTTCTGAACAGCCCCACTGCCTACCCAGTCTTTTTCCTCAGTTTTTTCTCTTCAACACTAAATCAACTGCAGAGCAGAACAACACACTGCAGTAAGTGCCATGCCAATAACATTTGCTGCAACCTCTGGCTTGGAGGCTAATATCCTCAGCGAGTAGTGCCTTGTAACTGTAACACTTGTCACTTATTAAGTGCTACTGTTCTATAGGGATGTATAACACAGAGGTATTTAACTTGTGCCCCTAAATGTCTAACTTTTCATACGAGTGAGTGGAATTGTAAAAAAAAGTATTGGCAGAGGTTTTAACGCCTATGGAAAATCTATTGGCTTTATCTATGTTTTTTATATGCCGCACAGCAATGCAGCTTCTGTGTAACATGGCTCAAAGTTTAAAAGAAAGTGCTGTGACGCACTCAATGCTGGCCGTGTCATAATGCTGTTTTTTTTCTTTTAGGTATGTTGCACAGAACCTCAACTGCAGTGCAACATGTAAAAACACATTGACAAAGCCAATAGAGTTTGAATAGGCAAAACCTATTGGATTTGCCTGTGCTTGTTGTCTGTTGTGCTTGTAAAAAGGCCAGTCTCTCCAGTGTTTCATGCAGGGCAGTGACGTGCTCTTTACAGCAGGCGAAATAAATTATGTACATTAAAGCAAAAGTTAAACAAGTTAACTACTGTTTCCAGATAAACCAACGTATTGACTATCCTAAAATGGTAGTCCAGTTTTTTTTAATTAAAAGATGTTTGAGCTCGTTAATAGGACAAAAAGACATCTAAAATTCGCTGCAAGTTACTCGTGCTATGTATCAAGGATTTTAAATAGAGCTGCATGGGGCCTGTTCGCTATTACTGATGGCAGTGATGCACCGGGGAAGGAAGGAACTAGACACCCCCCTTTATCATATTGCTTAAACTGCAGTTTTACAAGAGACTGCAGACACATGCACTATCAGTGTATGTGCAATAGTATATTGAAAAAAGTAGCTGCTGGCAAGTGACAGGAAACTGACCACCAGAGGCAGTACTTGGTCCAAGCGCCACAGCGTGGAAGAAGAATTAAGGAATCCAAAGAGTAGAAGGAAGCTAGGGGCCAGGAGGAGCCGCTGACAAATAAGAAGCAAGGAAACAAGACACACGAGGGAGGCAGTCAATAGAAATTAAATAGGTACTGATCATTAGGAAGCAAGGAAATGAGACTCGCGTGGGAGCGGGCCAATGGTAAGTAAAGTGACGAGGGAGCCATGTGGGAACCAGACAATGGTAAGTAAAGGTACGTAATGGGCAGGCTCTAACCCCCTTTCAAGATTTCTTTTAAAAAATACAATACATTAGGCAAGCACAAACAATGGGGCTAGCTGGACTCGAATTGTTTTGTTTAAAAAGCCACCTGAAAGGTTTAATGAATATGAAACCAAGTCTAGGGCATCATTTGTCTCATGTTTTTTATTACAGGACATGGAGAAGAGGATTTCGGAATGGTTACTGTCAAAAACACAATCTTTGCTGGCATAGTAAAGTTTTCTAACAAGATTATAGTAAGGGGTGAGACAGTACTTGAAGGTTTCTAAACTATGAATGCAACACATTTTATTTAAATATTTGTACTAACGTATGGTGCATTAATGCAGCTACTGGTGGACTAAACTAGAAAATTCTTACCAATAATCTACCTAATATCAGAGTCATCCAAAGATGCTCTGTGAGGTAATCAGCAGTTCACACAGGATGATAGAGACTGTTTCCTGTGGCTACCTTGTTGCTTTATTTCAATAACAGAGACATTATGAATCCTGATATTAAAATAAAGGCTCCAGCAACTCCTCTCTGGACTAAGTGATCCTGAAACTCGTACACTAGCAGGTGCATTACATGATGGAACAAAGTTTTGGCTTTTGGAGCTCATGCACAATTTACACTCTGTTGTGAGGGCCAGATGCACAGATAAAGATGCCGGGTGGACCATTTCATCACCAAGCTCTAAGTTATGAAGTTATCATGGTGTCTTCAGGGCAACAAAATGCATTGTTCATGGCCCACCAGCACTGGAATCAAATGTCTTTGCAGATGATATACGAGGGCTCAGGAGTTACAAATCTAAATTTCAAACGCCTGCATCATAGTTTTACGACCAGAAAAGGCACAATAGCTATTAAAGAACAGAACAACTATTACATTTAGCCAAATTCGACCACAGCACTCGTCATTTATCCTTTGGAACGGGAGAATTAAGTCTAAGTAAAAATGCATCACGAAATGTTATACCAATTGTCACATTATAGCAGCCACTAAATCATAATAATCTATTAAAATTCTCTAAACTAAAAGTAATAAAAAAGACGCCCGCCTTTACACAAAAGTAATCAAAACATTCAGGGTGATATAAACCAGCTGACAGGAGCAGCAAAGAAAGGTCAGATAGGGATTGCTGTTATGTTAAAGATACTCCAGCATAACAGTCTATATTTGTAGCTCTCAATGCAGAGCTGATTGTGAAATGTTCTACATCAATCTGCTTTTTCCATTGCTGCCTGAGCGGTAAGGTTTCAATGGAAATGCATGAATTGAGTGCGCAATCTCACCGTGTGTTAAATAGAGCTCAGTATCCAAGGAAAAACTTTACATTTCCTCAGCTGGAAATCATTTCTCTCAAGATCAGAAAAATGCTTCACTTATGGCCAAGTGTGAAGATCCTTTCAGGCAGAGTAGGTGAACAGAGATAACGTTGGTACATTTCAAATAGACTTGAAAGTATATGATGGAATTTCCAAATTATATTCAAAAATATATTTAATGTTTAAAAATCTAATTCCTGTCATGATGGGGCAAGAGCACCAGCTATAATGGGGTCAGGCATCGAGTAGAAAATTCATATGAGTCAAACAAGCACTGGCAAAGCCAATTGGTTTGTCTGCCAGTCTTAGTGCCTTGTGAATGACAGGTTTGTCTTGGTTTTTGCAAAGCATTATTTAGAACGAGCCATTGATATTATAAAAAAAGCTGGCTAACAACAAGCATATCTTTGGTGTCAATACACTCACATTACAGTAGCCTCTGGCACTGAAGGGAACTACTTGGGTGCGGATGTGCTCCTTGTGAAAGAGCAGAATGTTGTCCCTCAAAGTGAAGTTATGAGGGGCTGATCCACTGCCACCTGCTGAAGTGGGCGGAAGAAAAAATGTGAATGACACAACAACATGCTCAGTGATGAAGAGACTCAGCCTACAAGTAAGTATACAATGTTTAAGTTTGGTGAAATCAAAACGTCTTGGCTAACCCTTGACCTAAACAGGAAAAAGCTCTAATAGCAGCTCCACAAAGCTGAAAGTTCTCAGAGGTCAAGCTCCTGCACTGCTGATTCGGCAGCACACCAAACAGCAGGGGGCAGGAGTGTCCATTGCACTTCCACACTGGTATTGAAACACCACCTGTTTGTGAATTTACTGCGTTTCGAAATCTTTATATTTAAGATTAAATTGTTCATTAACAGAAGCAAAATTTGGTGGAAGTGGTAATGCCAGATCGACACAGTCTGCCATTTTCCTGCCTTTGCTTAATAACAGACGCACAGGTTAATCTCCAGGTTTTATCCTGGTGTTCATCGGATATAAGAAGCAACCCACCAATACCACATGCCTTTGCATTCAGAATACAGCAACGATCCACTTCTTACTCGGTATGACATCTGGCAACCACACCCTCCAAACACCTCGATAAAAGAATTGCACAGATGAGTAGTAGGTCGGCAAGTACTGAGTTCTCATAAGCTGGTGATCCTTACCTTCAACAAACTGTCTAATGTTTTGAGCCAGGGTCCGGACACTGCTGGGAAGGTTCCAAGGGTCTTGTTTGATGTGGAGCCGCAGTCTCTTCGGGCAGCTGAGCTTGGGATCCATTTCTTGCTGGAATTCTAAGCAGAAGGAGACCAGACATTTCTCGTTAAACCTCTGGCCAAACCTTTGCAAAGGGAGGGCTGTGTGTGTATGGGAGTGTGTGTGGCATGTGTGTGTGTGTTTGTGTCTGTGTGTGGTGTGTGTGCTTATGTGTTTGTGTGTGTTTGTGTCTGTGTGTGGTGTGTGTGTGTGTGCGTGTGCGTGTTTGCATGTGTGTGTGTGTGTGTGTGTGTGTGTGTCTGTGTGTGTGTGTGTGTGTGTGTGTATCGGTGTGTGAGATAACAGATTCATGAGGGCACGTTCTGACAGTACACAACACGCTCTCTAAATACCACAATGTATACTATGAAAAACATAAAGGCATTTCCTTCTGTTCCTGAAGAAAGGATGGTTGGAAATCTAGCAACAACCAAATAAAAGGAGTTCACTCCTGAACTAGCTAGTGCTGCTGATATGGAGTATGAAGACTGTAGAGCGGGTGGCGCTGTTCTAGGAGGCCGAGGTTGTTGGCAGAAATGTTGTAGTGCTTATGGATGGCTGCACAGTGTGTGGCAGTGATCATGCAGCAGTTTGCACTCCAAATTTGAAAGAGATGCCAACAATGAAGTTTGGGAGGCCAGAGATAGACAAGATAATGGCGGCTACCTGGGAAATAGACAAAACTACAAATTGGGCAACTGAAGTAAACGCAGATTCGGCGAAAGGGCTCAATGAATCAGAGTCATCGGAAGACAGCGATGGTCTCATTAAGGATCAGAACAAACACAAAAGTTTAGCTGTCTTCGGGGCTGTGGATGGACTTCCACACTTGGCAAAGATGAAAGGGGTTCTTCTCAGTTCTCTCCATGTGCAGAAGGACACTGGAAAAGTCTTATTATTTCAGAAAGACCTACAATGAGATGTTGGAGGGTTTACTTGCAGGACAATAGATAGTAGATCACACTGACCAAGTAAGACGATGGCCATTACTTTTCCAAGCTCAGGTGGGGTGCAGGCTATTAGCTGATGGCAAAAGGGTAAGCTATCAGCCTAAAGAGAACTAGCATGAGTGCTAACTCTACAAATGAAACAATCACTCCTGCCTGAAGGATGCTATATCACCCTCATCGTAAGACTGATGGCCAGCACAACTGTCAATCCCCATGAAAGCTAGGCTACATGGACCTGTCATTACTGACTTCACCTCATGGGTGACTAGCCCCAAAGAGCAATTAGTGCTTAGTTCCATGACCAATTATCATGTAGATTTTATTAGGGATGTGGCCTGCCCTGGATATGGGACTTTTTCAGTCCAGGCTCTCAAGAATAATTCATATCCCAGAGTGTGCTCTATGGCCAGTGACTGGGTCACCTCCTCCTAGAAAGGAACTGGAGATGCACAGATGTGCAGTTTGCCCTCTAATGTATATGGACTCACCTCTGAGCCTCTCACCCCCTTGTTGTATCAAAATCTTCACTGGCTAAATTGCACGATGTTTGTTTGGGAAAGAAAGGATCAAATCACAGCATCCCTATTTGACGATACTGTGTGCTCTTGGCAAATCACTTTACTTCACTGCACATCATTTTAGTTGATGGAAAAATCTCCAAATGCCTCAAAGCAGTTCAGTATGCTATAAGAAATATCTCTTAAATGGTTTAATAGTAACATTTTAAAGTATTTATAAAAACAATATCTTATATGCATACACTTACATACATAGAAGTGGGCATGACAACCTCACTTCTCTTATTGTTTACAAATAGAATCAAGGTATGGAAGACGGCATGGATTAGTACTTGCTGCAGACAATGTTTATTTTGATCTTAGAGAAAACAACAGTTAACACCAGCCCAGCCCTGTCAGACCAGCCCTTCGGGCACAACATGATTGCCCTATAAGCTGGTCAGACCCTGCTTGTCAAAAGCCCTCTGGCAGGCGGCACTGCTTGTTAATGGAATCAGTGTGTTTGAAAAAGAGCAAGGAAGAAAAAAAGAATAGGGATTCTGATCCTTCTGAAAACCACCAAGTCAAAATGCAAACTTGGGTAAGATATAAATTGACAAAGTCACACCAACAACTGTAGATATTCAGAGCCTAAAGTAGGCAATGAAATAGTCAATTTCACACTCTTTTTTGTCAAAAAACATCTCTGTACCCCCGCACTGTCATATTCACTACTAGAGCATCATTCCACCCCACATCACGACATCGATACGTAAACCAGCTAATGATGTCTTATTTCTTTTGCAGAAAATATATTTGATAATTTGTAACTGCCTTGTACATCTCTAGGAAACATATAAATCAGTCATTGTATCATGCATCTTTCCTCATTAAAATGAAAATATACTTCCAGAAGAAGAGACTAGTCCAACAAGTCTACTAATACTGGAAAACGTTTAAGATCCTCTGAATTGGTAAAAGAAGATTGTAGACTAGAGACTGTCAGCAAAAGAACCAATTTAGAACCATTTAGGGAGGCCTAGATAAGATAGGGAATGTGGTGGCTGGGCAGAGGAAATGTTCAGGGTTGGGAAATAAGATCTTTGCAGCAATTAGAGAGGAACGTACGAATCAGCAGAAACAAATGTGGAGGTAATTCTGTGTAGGACACAACTCTCAACAATATACTAAGGCTGTCCTCATGGTGGTGGACAGAGCAATACTAGAGGCAGGTGTTACACTGGGAACAATTCAGATAGAGAATAGCTCACTGAATAAATGAAGAAATTAAACCCTGGGTCAGAAATATGGTCTCAATCCAACTGAGCACAGGCGACTGACTTCAGGAAGGTAACTAGCCTCGAAGAAGATTTGTGTCATGTCTATGGTGGGTTATACATTTATATTGAAAAGCAGTATCACAAAGGAGTCTCTAAGAAGACATCAGCTTATGTGTGTGATAGGTATATGTTCTTAAAAATGCATATGTGTGTGATAGGTATATGTTCTTAAAAAGTCCTAGGTGGGTGTTGTGAGTGTTTTACAATTCATCCCTTATCTGCACGGAAGCCCTAGACCCAAGCTTCTCAACCGTCGACTGCCTAATTATATGCAGTATGGATTATAACTTTCCAAACTAAGTTCCTGAACTGTAATTTCATGTCCAGTTCACAAACCAAATAATATGTCAAGTTAAATTTTAACCTGTGAGTAGACAGCAGAGTTAGGACACCGTGTAGTATTGCTGTGTAAATGACGAGCAGGCAAGCAGATGTAGAAGTTGTAGAGGTTTTTATTGTAGGTATCAAGATAGAGACCTCATCCACCAAAGTCCAGCTGACAAATGTCTTGTCACTGAACCCAACATTATAAGTAGGACCATTCTACATTAGAACATAAGGGAGAAGTCATACAAGGAGGAAAGTGTACAGTGGAGAATACCACAGCACCTCCCTCCCATCAACAACACAAGCAATAGGAGCAAAGGCATAAGTAAAAACGAAACAAACAATATTATTTTTTAAGAAGTGACAAAACCGCTAAAGTGGGAAGAACTAATTCTCTGCCTCGTGGATCTTCTCACTTCACCAGCAGACGTTGGCGTGGAAGAAGAAGAACAAGTGCCATGCAAGACACCATTTGAACGACAAACAACCACCCTACTGAGGTTCTAAACCTTATGATCTTGTGTCCTGACTGCGTTACCTAAAAGTTTGATAACTTTTATAGGTTTGCTGAATTTAGAAACACCAAACTTCCTTTCTGGCAACTTGATCCTTACCACATCCCCCACACATACAACTGTCTTTTTAACAGCATTCCTCTCATCATACTCACACTTCCTTCTATGCATTTTCTCTAACTCTTTCTCTTTCCAAGTAGAGGTGTCATGCGTAGTATCACAAGAACCTGCAGTCTGACCAAGCTTACTTGAAACCTAAGAGGGTTTGAGTGGCGTAGAAGCAGATCTACCTTTAAACAAAATGAAGGGTGTGACGCCAGTGGAAGAATGCACACTCAATCTGTACTCGCAAACTTTTTTTTTCAGAGCCTCCTCCCAATCACACCTAGAAACAAGAGCTAACTGCATCGCCTCTTTAAGAACTTTAATAAACGTCTCAACTACACCGTTGCTTTCTAGATGGTACACTGCAGCACGCTTATGAACAATGCTTCTCTCACTCAAAAACTTTTCTACAAGAGCAGAAGTGAACTGCACCCCGTTATCAGTAAGAACTGAACTCGGCAAACCCTCATAAGCAAAAAGTTCATCCAGAAAAGAGATGACTGAAGTAGAATCCACTCGAGATACTATTTTGATGAAAGGCCACCTGGAAAACATATCCACACAAACAAAAACATATTTATCTTGACTATATACTTTCACCGGACCCAATATGTCCAAGGAAATATCCACACACGGGCCCTCAGATTGTTTTCTAATGACCATAGGTTGTGTTCTACATTTTAAAATCTTGTCACTTGCAGAACACTGCACACAATCACGTACCAATCTTTCAATTTCCGTGTCCATGGCTGGCCACCAATACACGTCTCTAACTCTCGCCTTAGTTTTGGCAATACCCACGTGGCTAGAGTGGGCAAAATCAATAATTTTAGGTCTTAATTTCACAGGAGGTATGAGTCTACTGCCTCTGACCAGCAAACCATTAAGTATTGACAGTTGATCCTTTACACACCAAAACCCCTTAATGTCTTCTCCACAGTCCTTCTTTTGGCACCAACCATCACGCACAAATCCAACAACTTGTTGGAGGCTTGGGTCAGAATCTAATTCAGAAAACCATTCACTCTCCATGATTACACCTTGTGTGACAACACACACCTTAAAATTCTCAAAAGGATCCTCATTACCAACAGAGGGGTCATCCAGGTGATCAGATACTTCATCGCCTGTAAGCCTGGACAAACAGTCCGCAAGTAAATTGTTTGAGCCTGGTAAATAAGAAACTTTAAATTCAAAATCCTGTAAAGCCACAACCCATTTCCTTATTCTATGTGAAATGCATTCTAAGCCTTTTTTCCCAAAAACTTCTTTAAGAGGCTTGTGATCTGAAATAACTGAGAAGCTCTTACCCCACACAAACTTCTTAAGTTTATGAACAGCCCAGTACACAGCTAATGCTTCTTTTTCAACAACCGAGTAATTGCACTCGGCACCACTTAATGGCCTTGAGATGAATACAATAGTGTTGTCTACTTTCTCGCCTTTTTGTAGCAGAACAGCACCAATGCCTTTGCAGCTTGCATCAGTCATAATGTATGAATCTTTTCCAGGATCAAAACTAGCTAAATCTTGCGTGTGACTAAGACAACTCTTTATGTGATTAAATTCATCGCAACAATCTTTGTCCCAAAGAAACTCTTGCCCTTTCTTTAGTAAGTTCCTCATTTTTTCCGTCTTTTGGGCAAACCCTTGAACAAATTTGTTATAAAATTCCGATATCCCTAGAAATTTAACCAATTCATCCTTACAGTTGGGATATTTAAGTTTGGGAATTGCCTTTACCAAGGACGGTTTGGGTTTGATACCAGAGCTAGAAACCAGATGTCCAATATATTCAATCGTCTCCACACCAAGCTTACACTTGTCAAGTCTAAGAGTGAGACCTGCATCCTTCAACCTTTCCAAGACTTCAGAAACCCTTTCATCATGTTCAACACGATTTAGACCATGTACCAAAATGTCGTCCTGATAAACCTTTATTCCTTTAATCCCAACCAAAACACCTTCCATCACTCTTTGGAATACAGATGCGGCTGATATCAGACCGAATGGCATCCTAAAAAATGTATAGGTACCGAAAGGAGTGATAAATGTAGTAAACTCCTGACAAGATGGGTGTAATCTGACCTGGTGGTAAGCGGAGGAGAGATCTAATGTTGAGAAAAACGTGGCACCACCCAATGAAGACATCATTACTGTTATGTTGGGCAATGGATAATGGTAGACTATAACCGCTTTATTCAACTCCCTCATATCAATGCACAATCTTGCCTCTCCATTGGCCTTCTGAGCCATAACCACCGGAGAAACCCACTCCGTGCCTTCCACCTTCTCTATCACACCGTTACTCATCAATTTATCCAACTCAGCCTTCATTTTGTCACGTACCAAAAGAGGAACATTCCTAACTTTGACCACTTTGGGGACTGAACCTTTTCTTAACTTTATTAAATGAAGATATGTCTTTAGACATTCCAGATCCTTACTGAATACACTTGGGTATTTCTTCGCCCAGTGACTGTTGTCTGAAACTACGCCCACACTGGGAGATATGTCTCTCAAACACACAGAAGTAGTTTGGTTTGGGTCAAGATAAACTCCAAGATCTCTTTGATGCGCCCAACTAATGAGAGAATCCCCTTTCATGTAGACATAATTTTTCCCAGCAGTAACCCTTCCTTTAAAATCAATTGTACCCATGAAATACCCCAAAAGGTTTATGACCGGACCACCGTAGCCCTTAGGGATTATGTCTGGTTTGAGTAACTTGACCTTACCTACAAGATAATTCTCGAAGAAAAGCTTGGGTATCAAGGTGATTCTAGCTCCAGAATCAAACAACATTTCAACTGAACACTCGTCTATCAATACCTTTTCTATGGGACCATCCGTATCAACAACATTGACCTGAGACACAACAACCTCAGTATCTTCTGCTTGATCAAAAATATCTACTTCCCTTACATTCTTTTGACTTTTGTTCGACCTACAACATTTCGAAGAATGCCCCTTTCTCTTACACACAGAACATGTCATTCTCAACCCTGGGCAATCTTTTGCATTGGCCAGATGGTCCATATTACCACAACAATAACATTTTACATTTGCCAATTTAAAATTCGAACTTGTGTTCTTGTTTTCATTGGAATTTCCCGTCTCAAGAGACGACGATTTTTGAGAGGCAGCACTTGAGGAAGATTTTATTTCTTTGACCTCAGTGGTACTTTTTTTCTCTTCAGAATTATTCTTTCTTCTGAGCTGATGAAGCGTTTAATTCTTGGGACTTTTTAAAAATGGTACCTAGATGCACCAGCACGGTGGGACCTATTTTAAACCTCACGTTCATTGCAACATTGTGCAGTTGTAATAATTTTCAGAACTTTCCTCAAGCACCCTTCCCATTAACAACCGTAGGTATCATTTGCACTCTTGTATGATGATGGAAACAACGTCTAAAAAAAGCCATCCATTCTGATTCCAAGTCTTTGTTTACTACCCTCTGTCATAAAATATCAATCACTCTTGACAGGTTGGCAGCCTGCTGGTTTAGAAAATAAAAACTTAAGATCAAAGACACTAACAAGTGGTACAACCGTAACTAGGCTGAACTGAAAAGCACATGCTATTACCTGAAATAGCTGCATTTCTTGGGGTTGCGCACATCGATCTCTAAGGGCCTTTTTTAATTGAAATGTTTTACAGGCCTCATAGGTGTCCTCTCGATGATCGGGAGAGAGACATAATTTGCAAACAGAGTGCTGGTCGGTATGGAGGTACTTAGAATGACACTCCAAACAGAAGCAGAACAGAGTTCGTTCCCTTAGGAGGTCATTCTCCAAAGGATGCTGAAATGGAGAAAGGAAGCCCAGCCGGGCGTGTCCCCTAGGCTGCAAAAGTGACCCAAAGAACCGATACGCAGATAGGTGAGCTCTTGGATGCACGAAGTACACGATCGAGACAATACCATTGAGTGGAGATCTATACGAGAACCGATTGGTTGTTCAAAGGAGTCTCAAAGCGGAGTGCGAGATATTACATCCAAACTCGTCAGCAGAAAAAAACAATCTGAAGATGGCATTGATGACCATGCACAGTATTACCAAGAGGAGGAGTCCCACAACCTCATAACTTGAAGAAAATGTCTTGGATCAAAAACAACTTCTAATCATCTGAGCCCAATGCTAGATGGCGGACTTATGCAAAGCATCTCTATCTACAGCGCACATGCCCCAAACATATTATTCTGCTTACTTTTCATGCGAGAAGCAAGAAAACCACATTCATTTGTAGGTGCCTGTCAACATATATCAAGGTCTGTATTATACATTAATATTGCCAATGCACATTTATAGAGTGCTATATGTGGCTCTAACTTCTGGGTCTGAATCATGGCTGGCAGTTGTGAAGTAGGTTGTTATAATTCTACATAGCCCAGCAGTAGTTTAATTATTTCCCATCTAGATTTTTCCTGAGGTACACTGGATTCTTGATATTTTACCAGACCTTTTGGGATCTATCAGCAGATTTGTTAGAAAGAGGAAATTATTGCACATTGCATAGGTATATGACGCTAACATCTGGGTGTGAAGTTAAGGTCACAGTTTCGTTCATTCATCCTTAATAAATTGACTGCGGACAAATTGGATAATAAAGGAAATGTAAATAAATAATTTGTTATGTACAGTTCTTAAGAAATAGTAAAACAGCTGTGCTACATGGTATATGAAAACAAGTAATTTATATTATGTCAAACCTCTAAAGATAATATATAGGACAACATTTGTGAAGCTTGTTTAGGGAAACATCACAGGTGCATTGTTGAACACCAAAGATATTTTTTCAACTAAGGGGCAGATTTATATTGTGAAGGGCAGAGGAACTGCAGTCAGGGTGACAGAGTAATATTCCATTGCCTTGACTGCACTTCTGCCTTACAAATTATGAAATGACTGCCAAGTGGGAGGTCATTTCTGAAAGTATAGCCAGGAACCACTGTCATGGCGGTTCTTGTCAATGCTTTTTGTAGTTTGCTGCAGAGCTCCGTCAACATGACGGGCCACTTCACCAAACTGTTTTCTTTTTTTTCAAAAAGAAAATCTTGAAGCAAGATTTTCTTTTTTGAAATAAAAAAGAAAAAGCTCCTCTCAACCTGGGAGTCATATCCCATGGTGCGATCGTCATTCTTTGACTTTTACTGCCCCTTATCGTCAGGGTTTGCCTGGCAGAGAGGGGAAATAAAAAAATGCATATATGTCTGCCCATTCTAATTGGACGGCTGGACCTACAGCCAAATCTTCGAGGGCCCTTAATCCACAGGGTAGCCGGAGCAGTTTGGCCATGGCGGAGACAGATTACTGCCCGCTTTTAAATTCGGTAGGCAGACCATAATGTTGATGGTAAGCACCCTCCGTCCCCGTTGCAAACAAGTTTGATTAACACAAACATTAAAATCAGGCCTTAAGTCCTTTGTGAGGCAACCTATTCGGTCTTAAGGAAAACAAAAATATCAGCCACGGTAGCCTATAGAAAATCAAAAATGATTATGAGAAGTCAATTCAGAGCTGTAAGTTAACACACTAAAAACATATTCATTTTGTCTGTATTCTATGGATTTTGTGGATGTTACTTTTATGGCAAGAACGCTACATTCAATGGAGAGGATGAACTCAGAGCATCTGCAAAGATGAAAACTGTGAAATACTCAGTCTTGGAATCGGCGCAACATCCTCTGATTGTGGGCAAATCACTTAATCTCCCCGAGCCCATGGACTGTGCCTGGATACCCTCATGGGAGATAAGCGGCGCTATATAAATCTACAAATTTACTTACTTACTATTGAAATTAGTTTGCCAACGGAAAATCGGGCCGTTTGTAACAGCTAAAAAGAGATGTAGCATGTGCAAACCCTATTTTGCGAGTCGGTAACCTATTACCAACTCGCAAAATAAGGTTTGCAAGTCGCTATTAGGAGGGTGTGTGTCAAGGGCATGCCATCCAAATAGAGAGTCAAAACACACAAGATGATGGACGGAATGTTGCACAATGGCAAAACATTCACCCCCCAGTCGCAGATCTGGGTTTAATCCATCGTTATTTTGCTCACCAAGCCACCCCAGTTCAGACATGGCCATATGCAAATCAGTCTTGACCCTGTGCCTCATGGGAACAGTCCAGCCCGAACTGCCAAGCCATGTCTTCCCTGGACCGGAATCAAGCATCCTAGGACCAGTTTCTGGCTATCAGCCGTCATCAGCCAGGATAGCTTGACTCCAGTGGCGTAGTGAGTTTGGGACCCACGTCTGGGCATACCCTTCCCACATAGGGTGAACAGCAAAACACACAAGATGATGGACGGAATGTAGCACAATGGCAAAACATTCACCCCCAGTCACAGATCTGGGTTTAATCCATCGTTATTTTGCTCACCAAGCCACCCCAGTTCAGACATGGCCATATGCAAATCAGTCTTGATGCTGTGCCTCATGGGAACAGTCCAGCCCGAACTGCCAAGCCATGTCTTCCCTGGACCGGAATCAAGCATCCTAGGACCGGTTTCTGGCTATCAGCCTTCATCAGCCAGGATAGCTTGACTCCAGTGGAGTAGTGAGCACGGGACCCAAGTCTGGGCATACCCTTCCCACATTGGGTGAACAGCAAAACACACAAGATGATGGATGGAATGTTGCACAATGGCAAAACATTCACCCCCAGTCACAGATCTGGGTTTAATCCATCGTTATTTTGCTCACCAAGCCACCCCAGTTTAGACATGGCCATATGCAAAACAGTCTTGACCCTGTGCCTCATGGGAACAGTCCAGCCTTACTGCCAAGCCATGTCTTCCCTGGACCAGAATCAAGCATTCTAGGACCAGTTTCTGGCTATCAGCCGTCATCAGCCAGGATAGCTTGACTCCAGTGGCGTAGTGAGTTTGGGACCCACGTCTGGGCATACCTTCCCACACAGGGTGAACAGCAAAACACACAAGATGATGGACGGAATGTAGCACAATGTCAAAACATTCACCCCCAGTCACAGATCTGGGTTTAATCCATCGTTATTTTGCTCACCAAGCCACCCCAGTTCAGACATGGCCATATGCAAATCAGTCTTGATGCTGTGCCTCATGGGAACAGTCCAGCCCGAACTGCCAAGCCATGTCTTCCCTGGACCGGAATCAAGCATCCTAGGACCGGTTTCTGGCTATCAGCCTTCATCAGCCAGGATAGCTTGACTCCAGTGGAGTAGTGAGCACGGGACCCAAGTCTGGGCATACCCTTCCCACATTGGGTGAACAGCAAAACACACAAGATGATGGATGGAATGTTGCACAATGGCAAAACATTCACCCCCAGTCACAGATCTGGGTTTAATCCATCGTTATTTTGCTCACCAAGTCACCCCAGTTTAGACATGGCCATATGCAAATCAGTCTTGACCCTGTGCCTCATGGGAACAGTCCAGCCTTACTGCCAAGCCATGTCTTCCCTGGACCAGAATCAAGCATTCTAGGACCAGTTTCTGGCTATCAGCCGTCATCAGCCAGGATAGCTTGACTCCAGTGGCGTAGTGAGCACGGGACCCACGTCTGGGCATACCCTTCCCACATAGGGTGAACAGCAAAACACACAAGATGATGGACAGAATGTTGCACAATGGCAAAACATTCACTCCCAGTCACAGATATGGGTTTGATCCATCGTTATTTTGCTCACCAAGCCACCCCAGTTCAGACATGGCCATATGCAAATCAGTCTTGACCCTGTGCCTCATGGGAACAGTTCAGCCCGAACTGCCAAGCCATGTCTTCCCTGGACCGGAATCAAGCATCCTAAGACTGGTTTCTGGCTATCAGCCGTCATCTGCCAGGACAGCTTGACTCCAGTGGTGTAGTGAGCACGGGACCTACGTCTGGGCATACCCTTTCCACATAGGGTGAACAGCAAAACACACAAGATGATGGACGGAATGTTGCACACTGGCAAAACCTTCACTCTCAGTCACAGATCTTGGTTAAATCCATCGTTATTTTGCTCACCAAGCAACCCCAGTTCAGACATGGCCATATGCAAATCAGTCTTGACGCTGTGCCTCATGGGAACAGTCCAGCCCAAACTGCCAAGCCATGTCTTCCCTGGACCGGAATCAAGCATCCTAGGACCGGTTTCTGGCTATCAGCCTTCATCAGCCAGGATAGCTTGACTCCAGTGGAGTAGTGAGCACGGGACCCAAGTCTGGGCATACCCTTCCCACATTGGGTGAACAGCAAAACACACAAGATGATGGATGGAATGTTGCACAATGGCAAAACATTCGCCCCAGTCACAGATCTGGGTTTAATCCATCATTATTTTGCTCACCAAGCCACCCCATTTCAGACATGGCCATATGCAAATCAGTCTTGACCCTGTGCCTCATGGGAACAGTCCAGCCCGAACTGCCAAGCCATGTCTTCCCTGGACCAGGATCAAGCATTCTAGGACCAGTTTCTGGCTATCAGCCGTCATCAGCCAGGATAGCTTGACTCCAGTGGCGTAGTGAGCACGGGACCCACGTCTGGGCATACCCTTCCCACATAGGGTGAACACCAAAACACACAAGATGATAGACAGAATGTTGCACAATGGCAAAACATTCACTCCCAGTCACAGATCTGGGTTTGATCCATCTTTATTTTGCTCACCAAGCCACCCCAGTTCAGACAAGACCATATGCAAATCAGTCTTGACCCTGTGCCTCATGGGAACAGTCCAGCCCGAACTGCCAAGCCATTTCTTCCCTGGACCGGAATCAAGCATCCTAAGACCGGTTTCTGGCTATCAGCCGTCATCAGCAAGGACAGCTTGACTCCAGTGGCGTAGTGAGCAGGGGACCTACGTCTGGGCATACCCTTTCCACATAGGGTGAACAGCAAAACACACAAGATGATGGACGGAATGTTGCACAATGGCAAAACCTTCACTCCCAGTCACAGATCCAAATACAAATCAGTCTTGACCCTGTGCCTCATGGGAACACTCCAGCCCGTACTGCCAAGCAATGTCTTCCCTGGACCGGAATCAAGCATCCTAGGACCGGTTTCTGGCTATTAGCGGTCATCAGCCAGGAACGCTTGACTCCAGTGGCGTAATGAGCACGGGACCCATGTCTGGGCATCCCCTTCCCACATAGGGTGAACAGCAAAACACACAAGATGATGGAGTTAAAATAAGAGGTAGCAGCACCAATGTGCTTTTTATAAATGAATGGACCTGCAACCAGACTGGCATTCAAAGTGCAAATGATTAGTTGAGGTCTGAAACACATCAATGTACGTTTTTAAGAGGGAAATGTCCTCTCATTTAATGATCTGTCCACTGTGCCTACAGCTTTTGATCTGAATACACTTTGTAACATTAAGCCAGTACAATTGCATCAGTCATGGTGAGATGTGTAGGGATTTCTAGAAGGTAAATTGGCAGCAGAGTTATGCATTCACAGTAAATGAGTAGCTGTTCCTAGATGGAATTTGTTAGTTTGAATAGTTTACGTTTGACACCATCAGCACTGTGATTGCTTGTGCATTCTTAGATCTTAAAGAAGAAAATTAAAAAACCCTGTTTTGATTGCTCATTTACCTGGGGCAGCGATGCTAGCATCCATGATAATGCCAAAGATTCTAACATTCATACAGTTGTAGTAAAACGGCCCAAACCGAATGGACACTGCTGATAAATTATACTAGGGTTGTGTAGGGTATTAGAACATCCAGAACAATCAGGTATTTGCCAAAGTCCGATTTGTCACTAGAAGTATCCAGAATCTTGAGCTTCAGAATAATATAAGTCCATTGGTGCAATTTATATGTACAAAGTGCATATATAGAATAATACAGGTGACTGAACCAAATCTAGTACCCCACAGGTGAGACTAAGACAAATGGTAGAAAACCCAACAGAGATCTATGAGGCAGAAATAATGAATTCAATCCCGTCGAGTGCCACTAATCCCAGCCACCCTCAACCTAGATAGCAATGGATGATGGACAGTGCTTAATTTGAGCTGGTGTTTGCAGCTGAGGCCCACAAGCACTCTTTTTTTTTCACAACAAAGTTTTATTGAATGATCAGAGAGAGGCATATATGTGGCTCTCCACAGTCAGGAGAGTGCCACCAAATATCAAGACAGGTTTCTTTAGCATGTACAAATCTCAAGTAATTATACGAGGAATGCAAACCCCCTTCCTGCCCTCCACCCCCATCCCCAACCACCCAACTTCCCAACTACCCACCCCTTATCCCTCCCTAACCCGTTGCACGTGATCATAGTAAACCTTCATCACTTGGTCTTAATGTGTCCGGTACTGTGTACCACCTCAGGTCTGCGGGCCACTCGCCTCCTGCCAGTCATCTTCTTGTACCATCGGGGGGTCTAGGAACAGTCCCCTATACTCCGCCCACCTTCTCCAGATCTTATAATGCTTACGGGGGCATCCCCTGGCTTCAAACACCGGGCGCTCCAGCCCCATAAAGTAGTCTAAGCCAGCCTTCCAAGCACACAGTGGGGGGGCTCGCACTCCTTTCCATGCCCGTGCCAGGTCCCTCTTGGCCACCACCAGTCCCAGCAGTAAGAGGTGGCGCCTGTAGATATTCCCCCCTACCCCCTCTAGGACATGAAGAATCCCTAAACGAGGGGTGCGGGGCAGGTCCCATCCCAGTACTTCAGACAGACAATTCCAGACACCACTCCAAAATCTGGTAAGGCCGACACAGGACCACACAGTATGCAACAGCGTACCTCTTTCAGTTCCACAGCGCAGGCACTCTGGGGACCCAATCAGCCCCGCCCTCCACAATCGCTCCCGGGTGTAGTAGGCCCTGTGTAGGTATTTGAATTGGATGAGGCGGAGTCGCATCGCGATAGCAGCCCCTCGCGGGGACTCCAGCGCCTCCCTCCAATCATCCTCGTCCAAGGGTCCGATGTCTTTCTCCCAGGCCTCCTTAAGGGGGAGTAGGGAGGAGGAACAGTGCATGACGAGTGTTTGATAGATTCGGGATACCTTCTTATCACCGAGGTCTCCCATGAAGATCTTCGCCTCCACCGGACTGAATTCCGGCAGCGACTCCAAACCGGCAATGTCAGGTGCCAGTGCATGGCGAAATTGGAGATAGCGATAGAATTGGGTCGTGGGCATATGGAACTCAGTTTGGAGCTCCTGGAACGACTTCAGGGTGACTCCGGACAGTACATATCCCAGTGACGAGATCCCGATGGCATCCCATCCACTGAACCCCGTCAAAGAGGCCAACCCAGGAAGCCGTCCATTCTGCCACAACGGGGTCTCCGCCGTAAGTCTACCCCACCAGCCCATACGACGCAGCGCTTGTCGCCACACAGCAAAAACCACACGTGTGACACACGGGAGCTTTCTCCGTATTTTGGCTGAGTATAAAATCGTGTGTAGCGTGCAGTCACCCATCAGGGAGCGCTCCAGGGCGTAAGCCGGGTCACCCCTGTCTCCATACCACCATTCATTAAGTACAAGCAGTTGGGAGGCCTGATAATAAGACAGGATATCGGACGTGGCCAAGCCACCACAATATGTGGACAGGTAGCAGGTCCGCAGCGCCACCCTGGCAGCACCTCCCGCCCATAGGAAGCGACCCAGGACCGAATTAACTTGCCGAAACCACTGGGGAGCGATAGGGTGTGGGTGATTCTGCAGTTGGTATAGGAGGCGCGGAAGTGCGACCATCTTGAAGATCGCAGATCGACCAAAGATAGTAAGGGGCATTCGGGACCACGTCTTAACATCCGTCTGAACCCTCTCCCATACCGGGACCACATTACGTTCCCAAGCAACAGCCGTGGAGTCGGAGAGGAACACTCCCAGATACTTCAAGCCCCCTACAGCTACCTGCAACTCCGACGCCCAGGAGTCCGCCACACTCCTGCCACCCAACACCCATAATGTGGATTTACGTGGGTTGAGATAGAGGCCCGACACCTCACCGAAGACACGCATAATCTCCAAGACTCGAGGGCCCGATCTGTTTAAGTCCGTAAGGAAAAAGAGGACATCATCTGCATATAGTGCAATTCTATCTGTGGGGGCGCCGCCCCATTCAAAGCCCCGCATTTGTGCGTCAATACACACCCAGGAGGCCAGGGGCTCCATAGCGAGCGCAAATAAATATGGGGAGAGCGGGCACCCCTGGCGAGTCCCCCTGCCGATGGAGAACTTCTCAGATATCGCACCGGAGATACGGACAGATGCTGTGATGTCCGTGTACAGGAGTTTGATGTATGAAATAAACACCTGGCCCAGATTGAGGCGAGGCAGGAGAGCGAACAGGTATGTCCAGCTAACTGAGTTGAATGCTCTGTCAATATCCGCTAGGAGGAGAGCTGCACTCTCCCCCGTGTCACCAACAGCATCTATTGCCGCCTGCGCCCGCCTGATATTGCCACAAGCACTCTTTTGAGGGGATGGCACTTACTTTCCTCATCAACATTTGACCCAAAACAAGAGAGAGAAAAACATGTAGGGGGGGGGGGAAAGGAGGAGAAAAAGAAAGACAGAAATCCAACGACAAATGGAGAAAGCTGTGGCGAAAAAGAACATGCAAGAGTGAAATAAAGGTATATAGGTAGAGGAAAGAGGCATCAGGTGAAAACCAATAACACGTGGCCTTGGTATTCAGCAATCTCAACATACATCATCACTGGCTCCGGGCTTTTGGAAAAAACTTTGGCACCAGCATTTATAGGTTTTCAAATTAAAAGCTGCTGACAGAGTTGAAGGCTATTGAAATGTACAAGTCCAAACCCACAAACAATGTCTCAGTCCACTAGCTTTCATCTGCTGTGGAGGAGGTCATTCAGAACGCATTAGAATGTGAGCCATGGCGAAGCCAGAAAAAAAGTGTCTAAAAAACAACTTGTTTTACTAAACAATAGAATTTAACAGATGACTACTTGTTCTATTATTTTAGTGGAAAATGGTAGACTCTACAATTGGTAGCATTACAAAGCTACAGAGAGGGAATGTTTATTAAAGGAGATATCCCTGCTCTATTCACATGTATTGATACTCTAGGTTGTAGTATAATCTAAAGGCATGGAGTAAGTGATGATCTAGGATTTTACTCTCAATCTACTCACATATATATTTAACAGCAAATTATTGCATGAAGATTATTTAGTATCCAATCAAATGAACATGAACCAGTCAAGTACATCAGTATGGTAGCCTACAAGGAAATTAACATCTTGGGGATGGTGTAAAAAAGTACTCATAACTGCAAGGTGATTGAAGTGAGATCATCTCATTGTAGTGTTCTAGTTGGACTGAGCTCCACCTACTGTGGCAACTAGAAAGGATACTGGTATGTTATTGAAGACTGCTGCCCAAGAGACGAGCAATAAAATGGATGAAGCTAGTTATCCTGATGTAATTATAGAGAGAAGTGATACCGAAAGCATGGTGAACCCACTAAGGTTATAAAGAACTGAATAAATGCAGGCGGTATCACAACTAAAACAATGAGTAATGGGTAACGTAAGTTAATGTTAATGTAAATTTAAAGTGCGGGCCATGTATTTGATGGCAGCCATGAAGGTATCATAGTGTGCAATGTAGATATAAAAGTATGTAGGATGCCATTGGTTCTGTTATAGGAGTCTCTAGTATTTCATAAGGTCACAGTAGATGTGGGGATAGGTGTCATATCAGATAGTGATTAACCAGGTAAGAGAATTCTATTATGACAACTATATCAGATTTCCTATGTGGAAGAAAAGAATAGGACCTCAACTGTTTTGTAGGCCCATTCCGATGGACAGCCTTGCTATAAGTGGCAAAAATGTCAGCGTGTGGTGGGGAGCATGGAGGTCATTTATGTTGTAAAAGGGAGAAAGAAGATAGGCGTGGGTGTAAGGAGACAAATGTAATGCCATGTTGGAAGGATATATTTCATGCAAGATTGGAATATAAATACTAAATATGGGGATCTGGGAAACAATAATACAATAAAACATATAGAAATAAAATAAAAGAGGCGATGGTTGTAGTATGTGTGGATATTTGAGAGTTTACAAGATGTGAAATATGCAGTGATCAATGACATTAGAAGTGTTCAGTGAAAGTACACTGTTGTAATGAACACTGTAGTGTTAGCGTAATAGGTGGCAAGAGCTAGTGATAAATACCGCAATAACGTGGTATCATTCTTCCGGAAGACAAAGTATGCCTCATACAAATAACATGAAAATGAACAAGATAAGTCAACTGATATGCCAACATACAGATAGTTT
Source organism: Lissotriton helveticus (assembly GCF_964261635.1). NCBI lineage: Eukaryota > Metazoa > Chordata > Amphibia > Caudata > Salamandridae > Lissotriton > Lissotriton helveticus. The sequence continues at coordinate 575,539,324 of NC_136063.1, forward strand.
TATTGGCAAAACCAGCCTGCATACAACAAAATGATGTCAGAAATCACCTCCAACTTACCCAAAAAATCCCAACACCTCCTGTGATGCAAAAATGTCCACTGCAACAACCAGAGACTACGTTGCTGTCTACACGCAAGAACGTGAAAATGTAAATGAGAAGTGCTCGCCTGGGTTTTGTGGAAGTGTCACTGCTGGAAACTCTGTGGCTCCTCTACAAATAGTTAAGGTAGTACAGAAGACCTAACATACCAGCATTGCTATTCATTATAAAAAATATAGTATTCCAATCAGGTACATATTAAGGCTGTCTGTTGCTAGTCTAATGAGCACTGTATAAATACATATTAAACACTGCCCGCAACCGTCTGCCTGTTTATGGTAATAAAGAGCTCAGGCACATGGAATGTCATGACGATGCACAGTTGTGGATAGGTCATTGTAATGACAGAGCATTGACATCTGAAGAACAGAATAAAAATATAGGAATGAAGTTACAAGACCTTACAACTACCCACAGCATAGCATGGCAGAGCAGATCTGTCTGTGACTATTAGGTGCAAGACGACATTCTGAGATGTTAAAAAGCAGGTCACTCTACGTATGCAGTGTAGGAACAATTGTACAAGGAGAGGGACAACAATGAAATAAAGTATTCTAATGAAATTCCGTGAATAATTTGTAAATCAGAATTTTGACCATTCAGATTGTTTTGTTTTGAGAGGGGAAGGCGATTTTGGCGTCTAACTTTTTTTCCAGTCTTAACATAACTTTATTGATGTGCAATACTGCTTGACAATCGGTGACCTCACAGTTGTGCTGTTTAGCGAATTGTATATATGGAGTGTTTTATGTTAAGCTAATGTGCAAACAAATTATCCCAACTCAAAATGTGTCTCTTTTGATGAAAAACAAACAAAATAGGTGTGAACCGCTTTGAATGGGCAAAATGTGTAGGAGCATTGAGTGAGTAACAGATTGAGTATTACGGCTACGAAATAAAGTGAATGGCGTCAAATGATGCATTTAGGGACGTGAAGAAACTATTTCTAACTCCTTTGAGGCACATTATACATGGGTAGAACCAGCAAGATTGAAACCCCCAAAACCGACTGCATTTCAGCTAGATTGCTGAAGTGCATCTATGTGAATCTGGACAGCAGATGATACAATAGATGGATAGACATTATCACACAAGTTGTCAAGTAAATCTCCACTAAAATCTGTCAAAGCACAACAAAAAGAGCCAAAAAAACCGCACAGCCCAAAAAAAGAGACACACCATGTTCTCTTTGTCTTTGGGGTTACAAATCGATAATAGTCCTGAACTTCCAGGCTCCTTATCTATAGCTTGATAACTACACGTAACCCAACGTTCTGCTTACATTCTGAGATTTGCTAGGATCATAGTTAGATCAGTGCTCCCTTCCATACCTGCCTTATGCTGACCAATAACAGTGTCAAGGAGCATCCCCTCTTCTGCTTGCAGCCATCACATTAATTGTTTTCTTCCCTAGTACCTGTAATATGCTCTTTCCTTTCCGGAAAACACCTCCCAATAGCGCAATTGCTCTCCCCATTGTCAATCCATCCCTTGCTCCTCCCCACAACACAGTCTTCCTTCACCTTCCAAGTACATGCAGGTCCTTCTAATATACGAAAGAGGAACAATGGTGGAGCAATCACATTTCAAGAGCGGAGACGTGTTAAAAATGTATGTAAAGGTAATAGTATGAAACAATGTTTAATAAACTACATTGCATGCTTGGGAAGCATCATGCCACATGGGGATGGAGATCTAGAGAGCTGAAGCTGTGCAAAGTGCTGAAGCTGTGCAAAGTGAGGACTGGTGCGAGGAAACAAATACTTGAGGGTATGCAAAGTGTGGCAGAGTGTGACTGAACTTTGAGGTGGATGGACATTGAGCATGGATGAGTGTTTCCAAAGGAATATCTAGGGGTTGTAATATGTGGTGGGATACCCAGCACATTGACCAGCATGCAGGTGCTGCCAGAGAGAAAACTATGTCGGGGCGAGAATGTGAGGATTTCTAGAGCATGGATGTGGATGTGCAGAGCAAGGATGAGAGTATGAAGCACATTTAGAAATGTTTACAGGGTGTTTCCTGGAGTGCAAAAGAAGATGAAGGTTGGCAATGTTGGATCGAGGGTGTGCATACATTGGTGAAGGTTTTCTTTATACCATTAGATTGCACTCTCCTTACGGTTGATTCAGGAATACAATTTCCTGGAGTCTGATTTATCAATGAGACATCCTGATTTCTGTACTGAGGAGGAAGCTAATGCAATAATCTATGAAGGGTGGAAAAAGGTTGCTCTGTACAGCAGAGTCAGGTTCTGATGGAAGAATGAGGAGGCAGAGGATAAGTGCAAGAGCCAAGTGTACAGGTGAAACAGGAAGCACTAACAGGTTACACAGCAAGTGCTTGAAGGAGCAATGAGAGTCACAGGAGATGGCTAATACAGGAAGGAGCCAGAGGTCTAAAGGTATGTTAAATACTGTCCAGTGCTGGAATTATTCATTTCCCTGACAGTGAAAAATGCAAAGGCCTTGGTCAGGGCATGAATGCAGGAACAAAGAAGGTCTTAGGAGGGGTTTCCTGGAAACACAACCAATGAAGGAAAATACACATAGGCATATCAGACCATCAACCCAAAGGCAATATGCTTTTTTTCTACCCACTATTGTGGGACAAGCATTTCCAGTGTGCAATTTTCACATGCATTTCCACGCACAAAAAATGAAGAACCCTTTAAATAAATGCAAGCTATCAAACATTGAACTATTTTAGAGTACTGAAGAATCAGTTCAGATGCATTAAGCATTACACTCCTGCCTAGATAAGAATTCAAAGAGGACCACGGTTTACCTTGCAGTCCTCGGCCTGGAGTGAAGTACTTTGTTTGTTCAAAGGCTCTTGCGACAATAGGGCCTTTTAGAAGACTAGAAATGGAGTCCACCTGTAATAAACAATATTTTGAAATTATACTTTTTTGATTGAAAAACCGGACGTTATAAGCTTGCCTCAGAATTGTGTGAAACCACTTTGTTGAAAAAGATACATTCCAAAGTCTAAATGAAGTATTTTTTCTATCACTAGATTTAACACTCGGCCAAATTCACTTTTCTGACCTGAAATAACTGTCCTTATCTGCTAGTGCCCACTAGGCAAACACTTTCAGCAAATACAATAATAGGTAAGTCGTAAGTTTATCTGCTCATTTTTAGAGAGAGCTATGGGCTGGACAGTTCTGGCAGTTCCAGCCTGGAAAGAAAAATTTGGAGCTTCACTTACAGCAAGAAATAAACTGAACATCAAAACTATTTCTTTCAGGACAGGAATCAGAGCATCGGTGCCTCTTTTAACTTGACCAACAGAAAGATCAATGAATAATTCATAGTTAATAATTAATAACAAATAAACGTTTGCAGCAGGCATGACTTAGATACATTTGATCTCCACAGTGGCTCCTGTTTACCTAACCCCTATTTAGATAGGAATCTTCTGTCTAGTGAGGTATATGGTTTCTCTGCTCCCATTGCCAACATTTATGGAGTATGGAATTGGTTTGTGACAATATGAACTGTGCCCTAATGGCATTCTGAATAGAACATCCAAGTCCTTTCCATGTTCATATTGGTCGGCTCTCTTGCATTTGCAGGTTCCAGCTTTGGAACCTCTGCCTCACTTCCTCAATTCTCTCTTTTGAATCCACTAAGTTCCTTTCTCATCCCTTCAATGTTTATGCCTTGAATAGTTCACCTTCCTCATAGTAGGACTACCTCCATATACTATCATTTTGCTGTATTTTATCGATCAGGGCAGCTGACTTCGGAGCACTGGGTTCAAGGTTCGATCCCCGCGGCAGCTCAGCTCTGCACCATGTGACTCTGGGCAATAGCTTACTTAATTTCCACGATGGCCCCCAGACCCTTGAGACACATAAGGTGAGTAGTTTGCGCTTTACAAATACGGATATACATTTTTACCCTTTGCCAATTTTAATGTTCAGACATTTATTAGCTGTCCCACTGATCGTTACAGCTACAACTTAACTAATTCTCTCTTTACTAAAGGGTTATTTTGAAATATTTCTCTTTCATTATTAATGCTACTCACTGAACACAAATCTGTCACTAAACCTCTTTACTCCTTTGCATACTTTCCACCACTCCTTTTTCTTTTTCACTGTATTTTCTCCTCAAGCATGTCCACCTCTTTCTTACTTACAAAGCTTTCACCATAGTGTCATTTTGTACATTGATCTTTTAATATTAATTCTCAGCTATATGTTAAGCACTTTCTATAGAAGTGTTTAAAAATAAAGGAATAAAGGATAATCACTTGTAAATCTACTTTATGAGTGCAAATAGTCTTATTTATAGCTACAACTGCAGGTTACATCTTAAGAATGCCTGCATGTTTAAATCTATTTACTCGTAACATTGCATCCCAACTGGGTAATAATAATCGTAGATATACATTGCTTTGAAGTAGTGAGGCGTGGATAGGTCAAGGCATGGTTAGCCTTGAAGGTTTGTATACCCCCACCAAACAGCCAGTTGGTTGGTGTTCCCAGATTTCCCTCCCACCTTTTCCCATCCTTGAAATGGGAAGAGATTTGCTTGTTTTAATGTGCAAAGGGGAAAGGCACGCCCACTAACTTCATGGGAGTTGTAGTGTTGTGTGGATTTGTAATGACGGACCTTTGTGGCTCCAGATGGACTCCATAGAACTGTGATGTAAGTGTTAGAGCATAGTGAAAGTCATGCAGGTTTAGAATGTTGAGTTTGTGGTTGCAAGGGGAAGAATACAGACATGTTATACTAAGCTCCATGTGTGGCATAGTCATTGTGAGTACCCAGGCTGGGGAGGACACTACAACTGATGACGAAATAGGGGTTAAGTAAACAGAAGAATGACAGTGCTCTCCATGAGAGTTTGCCAAGGTCCAGTAAACTGCTTGTGTGTGCCACATGTGCCTCTGTCAAAGTACAGAATCAGCATTTGCTGTATGTGGATTCAAAGTGCAGCCCCAGTTCTGTGTGAAGCATTTGAAGGTAATGAAAGCTTCACTGAGAAGTCTACGCATTGTTGGCCGACAACCTGCTGCAAAGAAAGGTACTGTGTTACAACGCAACTCAAAGCTGCACATTCATACAAAGTGATAATGCTGCAAACAAAAGCTCTGCGAGGCAGCGATCAACCAGGTGGTGCGCAATAAAAAGACACGCTTACAAGCAACAAAAATCAAATTTAAGATACAGTTGTCTGCTTACCAGAACTGAGTAAAGAGAGTCATCGTACCACAGAGATGGGTGGAGGGGCCCCAGAGGAAGCACCCGGGGTTATGCTTGCGGAGCTGTCTTTACTCGAAGTGGCACACCACCAAAGCTGCTGAGTGGTGGCTCAGAACAACTCTTGATGTCTCCTGAAAGCAAAGGGCTCCCATGGAGAGCATAGGGGAGTCAAGGTTCCATAGATGTCCAGGATGACCCAGAGGCCAATTCAGCACAGGTCCGTAGAGGTGGCATGGATGAAGCAGGTCCTACCAGACAGCAGACGTTGTCTGAAAGAACTCCGCCCTCAGTGTCAGCCATCTCATAAATGGTCACAATGCTGCCACCTTGTTGAAACCATCACTGCCATTCAATACCACCCATAAACTGAATATTGGAGACAGTTGGACTTCCTAGATAGAGACATTTGATGATTTGATTGATGTGCTTGAAGAAGCTGATTACAAGAGGATTATCATGTACCTTAAGAATCATGCTGGTAAAGGTGTAAAAAAAAGTCAGAGAAAATGCAGTGAGTTGACGAAATTAAATCCGGTCAAATCAAAGCCGCCTTGAATCTCAAGCTCAATCCAATGCCAAATGTAGATTATGAAAGGAAAATCTTTAGCCAAGAATGTCAGAAAGCTGGTGAGACCATTGACAAATTTGTTGAGAGACTTGATACGTTCATTAAACACTGTAAGTTCAATTAATTTAATGATGTGGAAGCTATACGCCTCAATGTGATTGATGGATGCATGTCAGATTCATTCAGACGATGAATGCTGAGACAAACTCTTAGTCTGGACCGAGTTCTCATGGCTGCCAGAGCTGAGGAGCACGCTGTTCGACAATCTACTGACATGGAGACTGGAGGTGCCCGGAGTGAGTCAATCATGAATGTGAAAAGTAATCCCAAGGTTGAGGGACTCTGAGTATATTCTCCTCAGAAAAAGAAGTTGTGCTTCTGATTTGGATTTCCGTTTCCACATGAAGGTAAATGTCCAGCCGCTGGTTAAATCTGCAAAGGTTTTTGAAAGGAGAACTATTTTGTAACAGTTTGTAAGACAAAGAAAAAAGTAAGAGTGTCACTAGATTCAAGCTATCCTGGCTGATGAGGGATGAATCCCCAAAACTGGTTCTAGGATGCTTGTTTCTGGTCCAGGGAGGACATCGCTTGGCAGTTCAGGCTGAACTGTTCCCATGAGGCACAGGGTCAAGACTGATTTACATATGGCCAGGTATAAACTGTGGTGGTATGGTGAGCAAAAGAATGATGGATTTAACCCAGATCTCTTGACTGGGGATGAATGTTTTGATTTGTTGTGCATTCCATCCATAAATTGTGTATCTTCTGTTCTCTCGCCCTAAGTGCACCGGGTATGCCCAGACGTGGGTCCCAGGCTCACTGTGCCACTAGATTCAAGCTATCCTGAACCGTGAAAATCTTTCGACTGCGGACGGAGCCCTAGCAACATGGCGCTTACCCGGTGGAGCTACCAAAGTAGCTATAGAGGAGATTAGCTGTAGATCACCCCCTCGGCCGTCACCTACCCTCTGGACATGGGCACTGTACCTCGCCCCCTTGGCCTCATCTTCCTTCGTCCCTCGGCTTCCGATGAATCTACGAAAACCTGCCGACTGCGGATTCATTCCAACATGGCTGATGCCCGGTTGAGCTGCCAAGGCAGTTGCTGAGGAGATGGGATTTGGATCACCCCTCTGGCCATCACCTGCCTTCCGGATTTGCCCACAGTTGCCTGGCTTCCCGCTACGCCTTCCGGGCGGTTGGGACACACAACCTCTTGCTCCCCCAATAATAACAGCAACGAGAATGCCTCAACGCTGCTGCCCTGTGCCATTGAGCTTGTTTTTCATTTTGTTTTCGAGTGAGCACGTCCTCCTGACCCCACAGCTGCCTTTCTCTTCCAGGGCTGCTGCCGGGGCACCCGAGCTAATTTCCCCTGGCTATTTCAGCTGGTTTAATAGAGCCACTGCTGCCTATGCAACCTCGATTGTTTGTTTATGTCCACCCAAGAGAGATCGGTGATCACCAGCCTTCCCCCAGCCAGACCCGGTTGCCGCCTCCCCCATGCAGCCCCGCTTCATGGGTCGATTTCCTTGAGGGCCTTCGATTGTTTTTTTTGTGCATCTGTAAGTCCGCCATTCTGCTAATCTTTTGTTACTGGGGGCAATTACCAGTTCAGGCTGGACTGTTCCCATGAGGCATAGGATCAAGACTGATTTGCATATGGCGAGGTCTAAACTGGGGTGGCATGATGAGCAAAAGAATGATGGATCTAACCCAGATCTCTTGACTTGGGGTGAATGTTTTTATTTGTTCTGCATTCTGTCTATCAATTGTGTATCTTCTATTTTCTCGCCGAAAGTGTGCCGGTTGTGCCCAGACGTGGGTCCCGGGCTCACTGCACCACTAGATTCAAGCTATTCTGGCTGATAAGGGGTGAAACCCCGAAACTGGTCCTAGGATGCTTGTTTCTGGTCCAGGGAGGACCTGGCTTGGCAGTTCAGGCTGGACTATTCCCATGAGGCACAGGGTCAAGACTGATTTGCATATGGCAGGTCTAAACTGGGGTGGCATAGTGAGCAAAAGAATGATGGATTTAACCCAGATCTCTTGACTTGGGGTGTATGTTTTTATTTGTTCTGCATTCTGTCCATCAATTGTGTATCTTCTGTTTTCTCGCCGAACGTGCGCCGGGTATGCCCAGACGTGGGTCCCGGGCTCTACACATTTTGGTCTGCTCTGTTAGAAAAGACTAAGGGGGTCATTAGGATGGCGGATTTCCCGCATACTCCGGGCCGGCGGAAGCCACCGCTGGCCCGGAGTATGCGGGAAATCCGCCGAGGAGGCCTGAAAGACCCACCGCCAAATCAGGATGGCTGGTGGGTCTCCCAATCCGTCCGCCGCTTTTCCGCCGTGGTCGGAAGGCGACCACGGCGGAAAAGCAATAACATGGCTGGCGGTGTCTATCAGACACCGCCAGCCATATTAGGATGCAGGGTGAGTCATGCTTTTCCGCGGCGGCTTTTCCGCCGTGGAAAAGCATACGGACAGTCACTTTGGGGGCCCGTTGCGGGCCCCCTGGGTGAAGGTTGTGTGGGGGGTGCACATGGGGGGTACCTATGGTACCCCCCTGCCCTTGCGTGCACGAAGCGGCAGGCACCGCGCGGTGCCTGCCGCTTTGTGCATGCAAATGCACACCTTTCGTTTTTTGCATTGCGGCGGATGCTGCTTCAAGCAGCATCTGCCGCAATGTAAAACATACAGGATGTGACCGCCAGGGTGGCGGTCACATCCTAATTGCTATGGAGGGACCGCCGCTGCCCATGCGGAACGGTCCCTCAAACTCAGGGGTGGCGGATGGACGCAAGTCCGTCCGCCATCCTAATGACCCCCAAAGTTTTGGTGCATCATCAGTTGCAGAGTTATTTCAAGATGCCATTGGATGTATCATAGAGCCTGTCATGAATGCTTTCAATTAAAATGATGATATATTAGTGTTTCAAAGCTACCCAGAAGGAGCATAAGAAAGTCTTCACCAAGTGTGTCATTTGCTAGCTGATGCCGGATGAACTTTGAATGCTGAGTAATGTGAGTTCCATTAGACAGAGTTAAAATTCTTTTGCCGCATCTTTTCTGATGGGGTCATGACTCCTGATCCAGCTAAAGTGCATGCGCTGTCAACTGCCAGTACCCCCACGAGATGTTTCCATGTTACATTCATTCCTTGACATGACTATTGCTCTAGATACGTATGAAACTTTGCCACTAAGAGACTTGACGAAAAAGAATATTTCCATGTTACGTTTATTCCTTGACATAACTATTGCTCTAGATAAGTATGAGACTTTGCCACTGTCAGTGCGCCACTAAGACACTTGACGAAAAATAATGTTTCCTTTCTTTGGTCCCATGAATGTGAGCAAAGCTTTCCGAAAATCAAACAAACTATGAGCTTACTACTGAAATAGTATAATTTGATCCAAAGCTTCATACTGAGTTGTTGTAGATGCTTAGCTCTATCCGATTAGGCTCCATCCTTGCACAGCACAGCAGACACCCAAATGCTCTTTGACACATTGTGGCATTTGCAAGTCGAAGTCTGTCCCAAACTGAACGAGTTTATTCACAACCTGAGAAAGTAAGCTTAGCAATGGTGTGGGTGTATGAACACTTCCACATATTCTTTTATGGGAAACCCTTCAAATTTGTGATAGTTCATCAAGCATTGTCAAATATCTTAGGCAATCCAAAGGCAAAAAAGCCTCTCGCATTGAACGCTGGGCTCTGCGATTGCAAGAATACAACTACACCTTTGTGCATCGTCCAGGGAAAGTGAGAACCCTGCTGACTATTTTTCACGAGTGACTTTACAGTGCCTTGGCACCTATTCTAAAATGGCTGAAGCCTACATAAAATTCATAGTGAAATCAAGCACCCCAGCTGCTATTTTGTTGGAACAAAATGTGTGACTGCCCCTAGTCACGATAGTGAGATGCTAAAACTGAAAGACATTATTACACAGTCTTGGTACCAGTACTCTCGACCTCTTACCAGTGACAGTGATTACCAAAAGTTTAAAAATGTCAAAGATGAATTGTCCGTTACTCAGGAAGGGATTATTCTAAGAAGTTTGAGAGCTGGCATTCTGGAGAGTCTGCAACAACACATAATTAAAGTGGCCCATGAAGGACATCATGGAATTGCTGCCGCCAAACAAGCTCTCCAAGACTGAGTCTGGTTTCCAACTCTCGATGAGAGAGTTGAAAGAGAATTGAAGGCCTGTCATCTACGTAAGTGCTTTTAATCGAAAACCACTCAACATACCTTAAACATGTCAGAGTTGCCAACGCATGCATGGGAAAGAATTGCTAGTGACTTCTTCAATCCTCTTGCCAACAAACATCACCTGATAGTGATTATAGATGAATACTCCTGAAGATCTCTCATCTATCACTCAAGAATGAGTCATTGAGCGAGTAGACAGCATATTTATGATATGGGATGTTCCTACAAACTTAAAATCGGACAAATGCCCACCTTTTAACAGTTGAGAATTTAGAGACTTTCTCAGTCATCTTAATTTGAGGCATCAGAAGAGCACACCTCTTTGGCCACAGGCTAATGGCCTGGTCAAACATTTCATGCATACTCTTTAGAAGGCTGTCTAGCGTGCTGTACTAGAAAACCTGAAACTTAAGACTGTCTTAAATTTGACTCCTCAAGCTTACCGTTCGACTCCTCACTCGACCACAGCTGAAAGCCCTGCAACCTTGATTTTTGGGAGAGCAAAGCAACCAAATTACATCATTGGACCAACAGGAGATCAAATAATAAGGAAGAGACCCACATGAAAGACGTGGACCATGAGAGTAAAATGAAGGCCCAATGCAGACGAACGCTGACATGCAAAAGACGTTCCGTTAACAAGTGGAGTGATTGTTTGTTAGTACAGAAAACAAAAGTCTGATCCTCCTTTTGATGCTGAACCATTTCATGTTGTGACCACCAAAGAACAAACTGTGACTGCCCAACGTCCTGGGAAGTCCATTATGCGAGATTTCTCGCATTTTTGACATGTGGCTCATCACTCGCCACTGCAGAGACTTGGTCTGTAAAGACATGTGAAGAAACCCTTACTGCTGCTGCTTCTACGTCACCAACATCGGTCATGAACACTTTTAATGCCAGTCCCCAATTTCCGAAGACATGGTCGGGACGTGTGACCAAAGCACCACAGAGACTCACTGAAGAGCTATGATTATGTATATATTTCACTGCTGCTGTGATACACGCTTTACTTTTACGTTTACACTAGAACTCATACTTGGATAGAACTATAGGCACCCATTGTTGTGTGTTCTTTCGTTAGGTTTGCTAATAACATTATCGTGATACCTACCATGAACAGAACGACATGTGAGTTTCAATTAACTTTTCACTTTACGCACCACACACCTGAGTTTATTCACTGGTTTGCATGTTATTCCCACGTTCACATTGTCGACAGAGCATGAATTTTGTCAGTATATTTGTCTTATTTTGTATTCTACATATGTTTATTTGATACTGAATACGCCGTTATTTTGCCTTGTTTCTAGCTTTGTGGTCCCTGAAGAAGGGCTTAACAGCCCGAAATGCATTGGACTAAGGAATTTGTTGTTCATCAATTTAACATAAACACTAAGAAAGGATCACTGTGATATACAAATGGACTTATGAATAAAATAAGACTGTCATGATGAAATGTTCTTTTTGATATCTTACTTTCATTGAGAAACTCTGGTATAATCCAGAAGATCAGAGTGGAGTGCCAGGGGATGCTTCCAATGACCCATTGGAATCACAACAGAGAGTTCTTCAGTAGACGTCACTGACAAGAGACGCCACCCGGGCGGCACCCTCAAATTTTGATGAACTTTATGAACTGTTTTGATTAACTTTTCACAACTTAAACCTAAAAGGCGGTGCACTTCTCCTTCCTTTGGTTATGTATATATTTGTAAAAAAATATATAGATATATTTTTAACAAGGGGGGAGATTTAGTGTTGAGTGGGCCTGTAATGACTGATGGACTCCGTTGAACTGTAAAGTAAACGTTAGAGTGCAGTGAAATTAATGCACATTTAGAATGTTGAGTTCGCGGTTGCACGCAGAAGATTAAAGATGTGTTATACTAAGCTTTGTGTGTGGCATAGTAATTGGCGAGTACCCAGGCTGGGGAGGACGCTATAGGAGTGTAGAAGAGTGGGTTTCTCCACAGAGAACACTGGTTTCCTCATAAAGAAAATTTCACAACTGTGCTGTTTTAACAGTATGTAATTTTATTGTACATACAGTGCCACATTAGGTGAATCTTAGTGTACATGGTTTTCATATGATGCTGCTTAGAAAGCTGCCTCTGTTCAAAATTCCAGGTATAATCTTGACAAGTTTGCAAATCTCCATACACACGTTTTTTGGGGAGACTGGGCTTTAATATGGTTTACTTGAAGTTATTTTTGAAATTGTGCATGGTGTCCTATCAATTACCGCTTCATACACCAATTTTTGCTAGACCGTCTGTGTCGGAATGACAAAGCTATGTTGATGTGTAAATTAGGTCTGTGCATGTAAATAATGTATTTTAGGTCTGGCCTTTGAGACAGTTTTAAAAAAAATTATACATTATATGCATAATTAATGTGGCTTTTGGTAAGAGGAGTTCATACATTGGTCTGTTAAATTAACAGTTACATTTTGCTTCTGCCCACCTCAGCATAAAGCATGGGACAAAACACAAAATACACCATTTAAAATAAAAAACGCAAGACCCTTCAAAAGAAATGACTGGACTTCCTTGAGTTCTTGGTTGCAGACGGACTTCGATTTCATTTGTGAAAGTAGAGTTTATACAAAGCACGCCTGGGACCAGGTGGGTTTAGAAGCTGCTGCACTGCAGAAATAAGGATGCATTCAGGGCAGCTGTTGACTTTTAAAGGCATTTTCCTACCTGACAAGAAGTCACTGTGAAAGCAGCTAGAGGCATCTGTCATACATTTTGACAAAATTGCATCGTTTAAACAATGTCACCACATAATCCTAATGGAAATAATATAATTGCATACTTAAGCCTGCAACGATGTCTTGAAACATTAGTTTGTTAGATGAGTGCAGCAACTGCAAAAAATGGGTGAAAATTTAATGCTGAAGTGCAGATCTTTGAGTGCAGAAAACAGAGAATCCATTTGCAACTATGCCCATCTTTTGGAAATGGTGAGGCTTACCCTTTTTATAAGTGAGACAAACTAAAAAACATTGGCTTTCACAGTAGTAATACTGCAAACAGGGAGTACGATCATAGTGCCTTACTTAAAGGTTAACTGAATAAAACATCTGCCAATAATTGTAAATGTCTGGCTCTCCATATTCCACACAACTCTAAATACAACTAAATGGTTTCTGAACTGTAAGAGTAGTTTTGCAGCCTGAAGAATTTTCTGGATTCACATTCTGTGCATTATTCCACCATCTCGTGGCTGGGTCTGGAATTCTCCAATATTGTAGTGTTCCTTTGTCTCTTCTGTGTTTTTTGTTTTTGTTGGACCTTGACAGTTCCACCATTTGGTGTCTCTTATGGTCATCATCTTCAGATTTTGTTTTCTTTCTCTCCCATCTTCTACCGAAGGTTGCTGAGTCGCTGGAAATAAAGTAAATTCTTCAAGCTGCAAAACTACTGCTACAGGTAAGAAATCATTTTCATTTTTTAGGGTGATTCTTTTCTGGATTCACACGCTGTGAATTGATTTGGCAGTTTTTTTTTATCTTATGGTGGTTGGGATGAGGATGAGCTTAAATTTGTAATTAAATGTTTTAATACTTTCTGTCCCACTTGAGCTTCCTTATTCGTTTGAATATCTATACAATAATGTTTGGTAAATGTGTGGACTGATGACCAAATAGCTGCCATGCAAATGTCTTGCAAAGGTATATTTTCAAAAAGGCTACTGAGCTCCTTTGATTATGTGTTGAGTGCACTTTTGGCTTGGAATATAGATGTATTCCTGTACTTGAATGACACAATTAAATTGTTTGGGAGATCGATTTACAGACTGTACCGTTTGTCACTGATTTACCCATGTTGTTGTCCATGTTGTTGTAAGTCTTCAGAAGCCACACTGCCAAACTGAAACTCTCTAGTTGTGGATGGAGAACTCTCCCTACCTTCATTGACAGCAGGTCCTGTTGTATTAGTAACTTCTGAATGTTGCCTTGCACCAGCTCCACTAGTTCTGTGTACCATGTTTGTCTGCCAATTGAGGAGCAATAAGAATTAATGCCATTTTGGCCTTCTTGCATTTGTTGATTACACTCTGCAACAGTGGTATTGAGGGAAAGACCTAAGCAAATATCCTTGACTAATTATTCGGCATGGCATTACCTAGGGATTGGTGGTGTGGATGTCTGGACGTAAAATATTGGCATTTTGCATTTGTTAGTGATGAGAAAAGATCTATTTCTGGAGTTCCTCGTTGTTTGGATTTCTGTTTGAGTACTGCTTGATTGAGTTCCCATTTGTGATGTTTTGCTGCTTAGTTTGTCAGCTTCCATATGATCCTTCCCTGCAAGATGAGTAGCTGTTAGGTCTATTTGTTGGTGACTGGCCCATTTCCAGATTTCCTGATAGAACAAGGATTGTGTTGTTTTCTGTTTGTTGATATAAAACATTGTCATAGTATTGTTTGCTTGAATTAATATTAATATTCCCCACACCTCTTTCTGAGGTTAGGAACATTGTTTTTAGTTCCAGGAAATTGATATATTGGACCACTTCTTGTTCCCTCCATAGCCCTCTGACCTTGAGCGAGCCGAAATGAGCTCCCCAACCCATATGTGAGGCATCTGTAGTAATGGTTGCTGTTGGAGTTGGTTGTGCAAATGGTCTTCCTGCTGTAAAATGGGATCTGTTCCACCACACCATTTCCTCCTGTATTTTCTGTGTGACAACCAATAGATCTTCCCATTGTGACCATTGGTTTGGTAGCCATTCCTGAATTGGTCTCATGTGTAACCTAGTAATGGAATGAGACGGATGCAAAAAGCCATCTTCCCCAGAATTTTCCCCACAGTCTTCGTTGTCAGAAACTGCCCCTTCTGGTAAAGGCAAGTTTCTTGAAGTATTGACACAATCCTCTTCAAGCAGGGATAGGCCTTTGCCTCTATTGAGTTGATTCTTGCTCCCAGAAAGATCTTTTCTTGTTCTGGTTTTGAAAGTGATTTTTCTATATTTATTGATAATCCCAGGCTGAAAAGAGTTATCACCTTTTGTATGTCTGTTGTGCGTTCGGTTAAAAAGTTTGCTCTTACTAGCCAGTCATCTAGGCAAGTGATAAATGTGTATCCCTTGCCTTCTCAAATGTGCCGCCACTGCTGCTAGACACTTTGTAAACACCTTTGTGCAGAATTTATTCTAAAGGCTAGCACTCTGATTTGATAGTGTGACTTGTTCATTACAAATCGCAAGTATCTTTTGTGTTTGTGATTCGTTGGGATGTGCATGTAAACGTCTTTTAGGTCTATAGCTGCCATGTAATTCCCCTTTTCCATTTTTCAGGATGCAATGGGGATGCAATAGGGAGATTGGGGAGAACTGTGCTGGAATGAGAAGCAGTGTGCTCCCTCCCCCCTTGTGTTTGAAAGACTCCCTTGAGCCAATCATAGCTGCCAAGGTTTCAGATTGCCATGTGTGACATTTTCATAACTTCAGAGTAATTATGAGTGACATTTTAATGAATATGAGTGACATTTTCTTGCGCGCAAAATCAAGCTATGAAGATAAGGAAAAACATAAAAATGTGAGAAATTACACTCATTTGAGGAACGAGAAACTCTAAATTAACTGGTGCACAGCGTAAGAAATAATTGTTAAATGACTTCCATGTATCAGAGTCATGTCTAAGTCATATAATTGGAATCATACAAATATCCGAAAGCTCATTTGCAATATATTCAATCAAGACTTTGCACACTAGCCCAGGACCTGTTTTTTCGGTTGTTTGTTATTTTGAGGCTTGTGTTTCCAGCCTTTGCCAAACACAGATTGCCAGCCTTTGTTGTGGGCCCCTCCTTCCCGTAAAATCAGGAAAGCATAGGGTCTGGGCCTCTCTCTGACATCAAGAGAAAACGATGTCAGAGAGGCCCCAACAACACGTGCTGCGTGCGCCGGTGATTTCCTGAGTTTTTCCATGATTTAGTGTGATTTGAATATAGATGACAGACCCTGCTGGATTTTTGACCCATTAAAAATAAACTTTCAACTTGCAGTTAGATACACGCCTCACACGGCGCCGGTCCAGGCACCTATGTCACCTTCTGAGCATTACTACCAGCAGGCACCTGATCGCGCGGTACGAGACAAAGGCTGGTAAATTTAACGCATGCAGACACACATTTATTATGATCTACCTCAGCCAGCTGGGCACTAAGGCAGAGAAGGAACATGTACCTCTTGTTGTGTGACTGTCTGACAACCAGCCTTGCGGCGCTCATAATTCTGCTACATTATGGATTCCAGACTCCTCAACCTACATATAAACACATGGCTGGGTTTCGTTTCCAATAGTTGCCTCTTAGTTACACAATATAATAAGTTGCAAGCTGCATTGATGCCCCAGAGCACGACGTGCACTGCAGGGACATTTACACAATAAAAAAAAACTAAGTGCTGCCACCGGCGTCGCGTGCGCAGCGCTGCGTGTGAGGGGGGGAGGGGGGGCTCGACTGTCCACTTACTTATTGACTACTGAACTGCTGCTGCCCAGCCACGATTGTGCAGCACAGACATTGCAGCCTGCTGCCACCATACTGCCAGTCAGTGCTGTCTTCATCCACTCTCTCCGAGGCTGCCGGCAGTCTGAGCTCAAGTCAGCTGAGCTGCTCAGGCAGTCACAGGCTCTACTACCGCGGCGCGGCTCCCCCACCATGGGGACGGACGGGTCGGGACACCCCTCCTGCGGCCGGCCCGGCCTGCTGCTGCCTGTGCGTGCCATGATTAGCGCCAACCGTATTAAACTTCCTGTTGGCGGCCGGACGTGACGCGGGAGTACCGCACATCCGGATTTAATGATCCCAGCTCTCCTGGCAGAAAGAGGTTCAACTCGATACATTTGTAGCGCCGGCTCTCACAGAGCTGCGCCGGCGCAGTCTGCTGTAATACTGTTAGGGACACAGGCGGTACCTCGAGCAGCAGAGAACCCACGGTTCACGGGCACAGTGACAGGTGCCGGTTGGCTCGCCTGGCAGATCACGGTAATGCGTGACATTTCTTTTCAGTGCGGTGATGCGGATCACCGCACTGAAATGCGTGGGCGTCACGCGTGTTGCGTGACGCTTGGCAGGACTGGCCAATGAGCTGACGAGCTCTCCTGGGAGGCACCTGTGTTTCTGTGGAGTG
Source organism: Lissotriton helveticus (assembly GCF_964261635.1). Classification (NCBI taxonomy): domain Eukaryota; kingdom Metazoa; phylum Chordata; class Amphibia; order Caudata; family Salamandridae; genus Lissotriton; species Lissotriton helveticus. The sequence continues at coordinate 575,556,580 of NC_136063.1, forward strand.
GTACTGTGACCTATGAAGACTTGGGCACCCTTTCAGCAAACCTCTGCTGTCTTTTCCCTGTTCTACATTACTTTTGCTCTCTACTGATGAAGGGCTAAACCCAGAAACACATGTCTAGAGATAACATCACTACCTGTTCCAACTTTGGTGAAGAACTACAGCAACTTTGAAAGTAAGCGTACTGCATTTATCCGGATGCAATGGGGAGAACTGTGCTGGGATGAGAAGCACCCCCCTTGCAATTCCCCTTTTGTAACTGGTATGGCTTCTTGCGGTGCTGTCATCTTTAATTTTTTTCTTTTTTATAAACTTTTTTATACACCGGAAGTATAGTATAGGCCAATTTATTTCGGTCTGGTTTTGGGATTAAGAAATATGTTGAGTATTTTCACTGATTAATCTCTTTCCTGGGGACTCTTTCTATTGCCTTATTTTCCCAGCAACTCTTCTCCATCTTTAAGCAGCTGGGCTGTTTTCACTTTTGAGTGGACGTTTTTCTTTGGTTTCCTTGCTGGTGGTGTTTAGGTAAGTTTAATGCAATATCCACATTTTTTGATGTTTAAAATCCATTTGTCTGATGTCACCTTCCTCCACTCCTAAAGGAAGTCTTTCATTCTGCCTCCCACGTGTGTTTAGTGAGAGAGGCCACTTACTTGTGGGGGCTGCACTCCCACGTGAGGCTGTTCTCTTCCTTATACACGTGCCCCAAATGATTGGCATCACCAGCAGCTGTGGGTCAAGCCATGCTTTCTGTGAAACTCAGGCTCCATCTAGGTGGGACATTTGCTGTGCTCAAAGTCTATGGCTGAAAGGGCTTTTTCCAACTAAAGGGCGGGTATGTTAAAGAGGTAGCGTCCGGCAGGTATGTAGTGACTTAAGCCATTGGGATCTGGATTCTGACTTCCGTTATTATCTTCAGACATATTATCATCACAAAAGAAATGAAAAACTATTGGCTTTGCCAATGCTTGTTATATCTTGAAACCTTTCTGGGAAACAAAGGGAAACGAAATGAGCTGCATTCTTTATTTTAAGTGTTTTCAGCAACAGTTGTTGGAATCACTTGATTCAGAGCACTGTTAGTTAAAAAAAATATCACTTTTTCACATGCCCGAATAGAGACAAAACTGAAATATAAAGATCCATACCTGGCTAAAAAGGTGTTCCAAACAATTGTGCAGCTGATCTTGTTTGTCATGGGAAATACGCACACTCATTGGGAGTTCATCACCTGAACATAGAAAATGACATATTCAGAGTTGCATTAAAGAAATACAATTGTAAGCATGCATGCACTTCTACTTAGTTTATCACAAGATTGGCGGGTATAACTGTGACTTGTCAAGGATTTGTGTCTGATTGCACCCAGTTATGTGTATACCTTGTTTTAACCAAGTCAGGGTTACTATTTTCCAGGTATGGAAAAATCAGTCTGACTATGTTTTTCGGTATTTTGTTTTTTAAAGGGATAGGAAACTATAAAATATGATTCACTTGATAATAACTATGGTTGATGTATGTATAACTTTATCTAAAAGTAATCTTGAAACTTAAGAATATTAATATAACATTACATGCAATTAATATAAAAGAATTACAATTTATATTTCTTCAGGTGAGATATTCTGTGAAAGGATTTCTGTTTGTTTCTTAACTCATGAGAGTGAATTTCAGTCCGTGTTTTATAGTCATTACCCTAAGCACGCTAGGACTCGAAGTCCATAATTATAATGGGAACATGACATCATCTTGTACAATGAGTGCTGCAGGAGGAAAGAAAAGTGTGTCTGAAGGTCACCCTTGCCACGGTGAGGCTGCTGACAGATCTAATTAAGTGGCGCTGTGAGAACAAAGCAGCAAATGTAGAGTCAAAAACAGGAGTAGAAGCAGAGGTATGACTACTGTATTCCTTAAAATCCAACTTTGCTAACTATGAACCTTGCTATGCCTGAAGACAATTACATATGTGTGTGTGCATGTGCGTGCATGTGTGTATATATAAATAAAATATATATCACTTGACAGAACACAGCAATGCAAACAATTATCATATCCTGGACATTGCAATGCAGTTCTTTATTGCAATGCTATGCTCCCAAGTCTTTCTATGGGTAATTGGAAATGACCCCACCCTTAATTTATTGTTTAATGTCCTTCTTTTCACTCACTTTAAGCCTAACTTCATTCCAAGTACAAATATCTCATTTTAAACTGCATCTCCCACCGCAAGCTTCTTTGTTATCTGCTGAGACGCAATACATTTCCCTGTCCCTGCATGCTATTGCTAGTTCTTGTTAAACCAAATGTCTAACAACTGCTTCAATTACCGACCAATCCCACCCACATCGATCATTCCCCATGAAGATCATTGAGAAAGCACATCCTACACAACTAGGAACCCAGTTTAAGATCACCCTTCAGGACAAAGATGGCAAGCATCCCAGGCGTGAATGACACCTTGCACGCCACAGACACCTGTGGCCCAGACTCAGGATCTTGGTAGATCTCTTAGTAGTAGTTTCCTACTAACACACATTGGATTGCAGGTAAAGTAGGGAAATAGCCCGTCAATTACCTCTTTTAACTAATTCTAACAAGAGGGAACCATTAGATCTTGTGACAGCCACTAAGCTACCCTCGCCTCCAATCTTTAACATGTACACTGTTGTTTCCTCACAAACAACGCATGAAGTTTCTTCTGTATTTCAACAATACAGAACTCTATTTAGCATCTTTAAAATACATGCCAGCCACGTAATGCAAGCATGGGTATCAAATGCATACCTCAATCTGAACACAACTACGATAAACGTCATCCACGACACCAGTAAACAGGCCACACTCCAGGTTTGACTCTCTGAAATGACCATAAACGGATTAACTCTTCATCTTTCTATTAGAACAAAACCATTTACAGTCATCATTCATAGAAACCTCTCCTTCAAAAGTCACATCCCTAAGAATGCTTAAACTGTCTCAGCACAACTCCCTTTTCTGTGTGTGATAAAACCCACCCTGCCCAAATTCTCAATTCAGAAAGAAATCAGTCCCACTTCTCTCCCACCTGGAGGGTAGAGCTCCCTTCCTGACTTTACTCTCCCTGCTTCCAATCTAACTATACTGAAGAACATCCTTTATGAATATGTTTCACTCATGAAACAAATAAAGAATTATACATCACGTCTATGCAATTGCAATGACAGTTTCAGTAAGTCTACGGCATGTTGCCTGATGCATATCCTGCAAGACAGTACCATCTACTACTGCATCATCCTATCTGGCTGAGAAACTATTGATTCGAGGAAGCTACCACAGCACAAGGAACAGCAGCACTGCTGTGTGAAAAAGAAATGACCTCAAGGCAAACTTTCTTAATCTATGTCCCAAGGACCTCGAACAACATCTGTGGTACCATCAAGCTTGCCACCTTACTCCAGAAAGCAAATAAAACTAAACACTTCGAGGAGCACCTTTTATATGACTAATAAATAATCACTAAGCGTCAGCCTGTCTGACCTAGTAATGAATAGAGATTCACCTTTTCCCCAATGCTCACAATTTTGAATTCCCCTCCCTCGCTTGCACTGAATACTGATGAATGTTCTACCGCATTATTTTATAGTGCTTGAATAATTCCCATGTGAGTTTATGCAATATCAAAACCTAAACTCAGAACTTGTAACACAGGGGACAGTAGCAACAAGCATGTGTCAGTCATACAATTATAAATAGGCCAGGTAATAGTTGGACACTGGATGTGGCGCCCTTACTACCAAACAAACCCCTAAACATACTCATTAGATATGAATAATAGAGTAGACATCAATCTGAAAAGGTTTGAGGTTGGGAAGGGCATTTCATAACCTAGCATTCAAAAATAATTAACTAACAATCACTGATGGGGCATACTTTTGTTTACTGTATTTCATTTACTTACTGTATATTAAGTTTACATACCTGAATCCATTTCATCGCTATGAAAGTATGAACTACACTGGCTACTGCAGACACTAGTGAAGGAGGCTATAGAGTTCCTGTTGCTGTTGCAGTCACTGAAAAAGAAAACAGTGAACTGTAATCCAGCTGAAAAACACTGAAAGAAAAGATATTATTGTCTTCCTTCCAACACTTACATGCTGTATCATATTGACCATTTGGCACTGATCTACATGCAACAGCTCCAATATTATTGACTAGTTTATTTCTCAATCCCCTCCTTTTCAGTTAATCACTATATCTGAAATATGTACTGGCCAAAGAAATATTGTGAGCACAACTGCCTTGCACACTGACTATGCTACCTTCCTCCATGCGCCAAGAACATAGTATAAATGCAGTTGTTAGGAGCCTCCTAAGCATCTCCTTTGAAAATGACTAAAGAGAATAAACAATTAATTACATCTTACAACAGTGGTACTAAAAAGCATCCATTAGCACAACAGATAATTTCCTCAAGGACCTTGACTCAATCCTAGAGACAGACCCCACACCCAACCCTTTTATCAACCTGTGTGACTTCAAATTAGACTTCAGCAATCATTGTCAAACCGATCTTACCACTCACTATCCAAAACACCTACGCTTCCAACTCATAACACAGCAATTAACATCATCTCCAATTCTCACACGTACCTGCCCTCATGACTGCCCCGTACCTCCATGTTCCTGCAACATCAATATCAAGGGCTAGAGTGGAAACCAAAATCAGCCCTGGCAAGAATGTTCAAAGTAGCCCATCTGCCCCTTCTAGCTTCAAATCATTTTAACTACATAGTCCATCCCTTGCCATCCTAGAGCCACACCTTCCCACCTTGAGTTTAAATGTGGTGAAGACTTACCTACTTAACTTGGAAAGAACGTGTCTGTAAATCCCAGTACTTTAAACCACCCAGACATTTTACATATTTATATGATATAAATAAAGGTTGTTTAAATATAGTTGTATTATTGATTATAATGGTTGTGGCCAGAGCTAACTATTGCATTGGAACTTTGTAAAGTGTTACTTCAAAGAGCATCTGTTCACAAGTAATTTGAGAGAATGTTTTTCATGAGAAGCAAGACACTGAAATTACATTCTAAGGAAAAGGAAGATTCATTATGAAAAGTCAATGAAGTGCATGATCAACAGAAATGGGGCTGCATGGGTCTCCTCCCTATCCAGAGGAACAAAAGAGTATGGCCCAGATGACCCTTCACACAAGATGCAGCGCCATGCACTCCAGGGCATAAGCTGCCACAAAGTACCAGATGGTGTGATAGCCCTTCCCCGTCCAAGTTTGGCTTTCATCTTGAGAGGCAGTGATAGGCACTCACATGGTCTCCACAGCACTCAAGGTTGAAAAAGGCTACATTTGGCGGCCTCCTCCCATCTCCTAGATCCATTACTACCACTGAGCAGGTTACACTCAGCATCTAAATAGAAGTCTGTCACCAGAAAACTTCAATGAGGGGCATGGGAAAGTATTAAAGAAACTACAGTTTTTTCTCCATGGAATGAGGGCTATTTTATTTATTTATTTATTTATTTGTTTGGTTTTTTTAAATCTTTTTATTGGTATTTACAGTTTACATTTAATAACAGAACCACCAGCAGAGACAATGCAGTGGGGAAAATACAGCCCTTCTTAAGTGCTATTGGCTTATAGAATAGGATGGTTCACTAGGAAAGAGTGGAGGGTTACTAGGAGTGCAGGATCTCTACATTGGTGGCCAGCCACATGTGTCAGAAACACTTTCCTAAGGGTGGCATAGTATGCAACAGTTATTTAAAGTGAAGCTAATTTTATATATTTTTTTGTATTTTATTTTGTTTGGAATTTATATTTTTCTTTCAGCTACTTTCAGCAGTTTAAGAGCGGAGTTATTAGATGAAGCAGGTCAGCAAATACACTAACCATTTGACTTTTCAAGTGCCACATCCAAATGGGGTGCAAAACCCCACTCCATGACAACCTTAAGAAACTCAAACCCTACACTCTAGAGAAAGAAACATTTTTATATAGAAATGAGGTAAAAACATCCCCACCACCAGAGATTAATGAAAGTCAATCTCCACATAAATACTATTTCCAATGTCCCCTTTAAATGCAACACTCATGCCATTTCTCAGAGAATGTCATGGAGAAGACACCAAAAGAAAAGAGATCTTCCTGCTGTAATATATCCTTGTACGATACTCACACTCTGCCCCAAGGGTGTGTAGGATTTTTACAATTCCAGTCAAAATATGCATTTGTCCATTTAAGCGTATCATGCTATCATCTATCAAATATACTAATTTGGTTCACAGCTGAACACAGTTTGTGTGCTTTAGAAAGAAATCTGCTACACCATGGGCATCCTCTGGGGCCCCATGGTGGTCCCACCCTGTACTTTCAAGAACACTACTCTGCAGACTTCATAGTAAAAAACTTTCATTAGAAGAATACAGATATGCCAGTGAAAACTAGCACAGTCTTGCCCAAATGTAAGTAAAAAACTAACTTAACACATAAATAAACCTGCAGTTCCAACCCCTAATTGGTAGAATAATTCTGAGCATGTGAACCTAGAAGAGAGTTTATGCTGCACGACCAGGATTTATGCAAGCGCAAGATTTTACAAGCTTGACTCCTTCGAGCAATTTGGATCACCTGTAGGAATCTCGGTTACTGATGGTGTCGTGTCCTGAGTCTTCCTGCTCATCTCCCGCTACGTTGAAGCACACTTTCTTTCCATTCTTCTCTCCCCTTTCATTGTCATTTTCTGCTGTTATCAGTGACTCGGGTCTCCTGCGCTCCGGCCTGGGAGAGTATGTTATTGAAGAGAGAAGGCTGAAAAGTAACAAACACAACCAAAGTCAAAAATGGCTTTCCTCAAACTGGAGAAGAACAGAAAATAATAGTGATAATATTCGTCACGGTCCTCACATATTAGGTCTTTAAAGATTTGGTTTCAACAATATGCTTCATGCAGGTGAGGGCTACCAACAAATAAAATATGAGGTAAAAGACAAAATGTATTTTTATAATCTGTACATCACCTTGAGAAAATACTCGCTAAATGAGTTTCTGCAATCAACATAGTAATCATCGATTGCAGTATACATTGTTTTAACTCTAGCGAACGATGCATGGCATCTGCTCCAAAGATCCATTTTAAAACACTGCAGTATTGATCCACAACACTTGTAACATTCACAAATGAATACTCTGTGAGCTACATGAGCTGTATCATTGTTGTGTTCTGTTCTGCTGGAGAACGACTCTCAATGGAAAAAGCAGTTTACAAGTCACAGATTTACACCTACAGTTTTCATAAAATTTCTGTTTTATTGAAGTTCATAAATTTGTCATGGACTGGAGATGAAAACCTACAAAAACAATACTAGCTACATTCTCCTGATTATACCACTAAACCTGATCACTTAAATCAGCAACAATTTATTTTAAAAAGTCAGTGACAGAACAGAAACATCTTTTGGTACCCTTACCAGCTTCCTCCCAAATTCCACTACAAAACAGCAACATGATCAGAAATTAAAATCCCATCAATCTGCAACTCAACACATTAAAGATTCTGAACATAATAAACACTTTATCCTTGAAAAAATCCATATAATGCTGAAAGAAAAGCCAATAATCTACCCCTCTGATGCAAATAATCCCACATCGCAGGTAGTAGTAGTAATAGCTTTATTCGATAAAAACATATCATAAAAGCGTTTCTTACATCTTTAAAAACAATTTTGTCAACAATCACCAACATTAAAAACATATTATATACAGAGCAGCATATTGGGCAGGGGGGCTCATTCACTGGATTAAAAGTTTTTTTGCAGTTCTTAAACGCCAGGCCCAACTCAAAAATTTTGCCATACAGGTAGAAAAGAGGGGTCTAGCATCTGTACGAAGTATACGTAGGGCTTCCAAATGAGAACGGGTTCCCAAACACCTGCAGAGGGGCTTCAACCACCTCTGTCTCGGGGCTGCGTAAACACTACACTCGAACAACACATGGGACACAGATTCTACCCTTAGAACACAAAAGGGGCAGTAGGGTACGGTTTGGGCGGGCGGTTTCCAGGTGGAGGTAAACTCACACAATGGAAGCACCCCCACCCTAAACTTAATGTACAATGATCGGTCCCATGAGTTCTGGATAGTGTCTAGATAAGGTTCCCTATACGGGATCTCCTTGATTGACAAAAACAAGGCTACAGATTTACAGTGATTTGTACTACGGATCCTCTCGATGTCTACCCATGCCCAATAGGCCTTCTTTAGCTGTTGTTTTGGGGGTGCAGATTTGTTGGCCCAGGCCTCTCCTAGTCCTATTTTGTAGAGCAGCTTTTTAACCTCCCTAAGCCAGATGATCTTGTGAGAGCCTGGCAGGGACATGATATCATTTAAGGCTTCTGCATAACTGCTAAGTTCTTGCACATTCCAAATTCTGGACCATAGGAGAAGCGGGCGCAATTTCGCTTGATCGCATATTGCCCGGGTACCTGCATCAAGCAGCAGTGGGATTGTTGGTGTGCTGTGGGGCAAGCCCATAAGGTCTTTGTGGAAGTTGTTCTCAAGATGGGCCAGAGTATCAGCTCTATGTGTGCCCCACAGTTCGGCACCATATAGTGCCGCACTCACAACCCTTGCCCTATAAATATCTAGGGGGGCCCCAATTGGTTTTAATGTTGAGGCACGCTGTTCCTTGAGCAATGCACCTGCCACCCTTTTGTGAGCCAGAAACACCTTTTGGTGGTGTGCCTTCCAGCTCATGGTGTCACTGATACGTATACCTAGGTAGTCAAATTCTTTGACTCGATCAAGTGGGACGGAATCTAAGGCCGGTGGAAAAACAGACTTTTTGGGTGGGTTAAGAACCAAAAACTTGGTTTTTCCTATGTTTATAGCCAAACCCCTTTCATCACAGAAGGCATTGAAGCTGCAAAGCAACGATTGGATGCCCATAGGTGATTTCGAGATAAGGAGGGTATCATCCGCGAACAGGAGCGTTGGAACTTTCCTTCCAGCCAGGGTGGGTGCATCTGAAGGCTGTTGGAGGAGATGCTCCACCACTCCGTTAATATAAAGAGAAAACAGAGTGGGGGCAAGCACACACCCTTGGCGGACGCCCCTGTCCACGGAGATACGAGATGTTTTCTCTCCCTGTGTCCCCCATCTGATTTGGGCAAAATTTCTGGCATTAAATTTTACGAGCAAGGACAGCAAATAGGGGGGGAGGCCTAACCCATCGAGGACGTTCCATAGGAGTGTTCGTGGTACTAGGTCGAAAGCAGTCCGCAAGTCAATAAAAATTAAGTACAGACTGCCCCCTCCCAGCACCACCACTTTCCAATAAATCATTAGAAAGCGGAACGTCTGCTCGATTGTGCCTGTTCCTGTTCTGAAGCCTGCTTGAAGATCCGACAAAATCTGATTTTCATTGGCCCACTGAATAATCCTACCCAATACCACCTTTCCTGCCACCTTCTGGGATGAATCCAATAAACTAATGGGTCGATAATTCGCTGGGTCGTCCCTGGAGCCTTTTTTAAAAATGGGTACGACTTCAGCGCCCCTCCACGAGTCAGGAAAAACCCCGCCCAACAATACCTCGTTCAAGAGGGAAGCAATTAGTCTGCTCCAAAAAGGAGGGTAATTCTTAATTAGGTCTCCTGGGATTCCATCAGGACCTGCCGCCTTGTTTGAGACAATACATCGAATTGCTCTCTCCACTTCCAAACTGGTAAATAGACCATCATGACATGGGAGGTCAGCTAGAGGATTAGGAAGTGAGCCCAGAGGTGAACAAGCTAACTGGGTCGCACCTGAAGGAACGGAGTACAATTTCGAAAAATGATTAAACCATACATCCCCTGGAATGTTACAAGTTAGCTGGTGGTCAGTGGGCATTTCCCTGGCTCTTAATAGGTCCCAAAACCTCTTAGCATCCTTCCTAGTGCTGGCCTCTACTAGGTCTCCCCAAAAATTAAAATCATAATCCTGCTTGGCTACAGATATGATTTTTTTATAAGATTTTCTCGCAGCCCTAATATTAGCTGTGTCTTTAGACTTTAGTGTGGCAACAAGTTCCCTTTTAGCTGCACGACATTTGGCAGTGTACCACTTGTCTGTCTGTTTGGGGAGAATATTCGGGGGACCCCTACGAGTGGATTGGGGAACAACGAATAAGTCGCTCAGTGCCATTATGGTCTCGGTGAATATGGGTAGAGTCTTTTTGCCAGTGGGGCTTAAAGTGTCTATCCATCGCAGGTAAATGATTATCTTTCCACAAAGGAGACGCTTCCCTACACTTGCAGACTACAGCTGAGGCTACACTTCTATCTAGCTGAACATACTAAGTGGAAGGATATAAAAACCTGTGATAATTTATTTTAGTTGTACGTTAGGTCTTTACAAATAAGTCACAATTAAAGGACCCTCCCCCACATCAAAATCCACTTCCATAAATGCATATCTGCCCTCTTAATTTTTTATCATATTTTTCATCATCGAAACATTTTTGACAAAAGTATTTACAGTCCTCCTTGACATTACCACAACATAATAGAGGATGTATTAATTAAGTTATAACATTAATTTCATCACAACGAATGAGTTGTCTATTTACGAGCTATGCCAATTTGCAGATTAGCATAATAATTTACTATACTTCTCATGGCACATTCAAATTCCATGAAAACATTCATATTGATCTATTCAACTCCTTGTGTAGCGTGTACCTCATTGCAAGTTTCCTCAACATCAACAGTATAAAAATACCATAAATGTTGGGTCACATCATTTACTGGAAGAGCCCCTCCTTACCCTTCAACCACGATAACACAGTAGGAGAAACATGAACATCAAAAAAGTGTTTTTAGCGATATGTTGAATTTTTTTTTAGAGTATGACCACAATAAGGAAAATCCTCATATACAGCATCAACATTAAAAAGGATCAGAGCCCTGGTGAAGCTCATCCTACCCGAAGGCAGAAGAAAACACTCTAACTATGGGATCAATGCCCATGCACATTGCCAACTAAGGGAGGAGTCACTATATCTTGTGACTCAAAAGACTTCTTTGAACAAAAATAAGTTGTACATGTCCGAGCCCAACACTCGATGGCAGGAGTAAGCACAGTGAATGTATCTACAGCTACACATGACACAAGCACAACTTTATCTCAATAGCCATTCCTAGTTGTGACACATTCAAAGCATTGTAATTTTAATGCCATTTATTTACTACATTTTAATCACTAGTTTGACCTGAAAGTGCTATTACCTAACCCTCGGAAAGCTATGAATTGGTATTGTGTTGGTTGCCCTGCCTGGCTGACTCACTCAGTCTACAGAGCAGCTCATTCATTTTTGTGCTACCATTACATTTGACATTTACTGTACACTTGTACTTAACTGATTATGAACAAGACATTTAAACATTTGTGGCTATAATTGATGCCCCTTTCTCTGCTGACATTTTCGGAGGAATTATGAATGGTGGTGATACAGTTTAACCAATGTCCTGATCCTGTGCTTATCCAATTCTAGAGTTCGAAACTATGGCAGCTTTAACAGCCAGACTGACTCTTAAACCTACTGAGAGGTCTTTGAACTGTTGAGAAAATCAAGAGGAGTTGCTCTTTCTGCAGATATAAAAATCGATTGTGCTATTTAATAACATTATTTATAGTTTAGCACTTTGCCAATATTCATCACTCTGTATGCACTGTTTGCCACATTCATGTTTTTAGAATTTTATGTAAATAAATGAAGGAATCAGAACTTAGGCAGCACATGAGATGTCCATCTTTAAGAAGAAAGAAAAAACATGACTCTACCGCAAACTGCCTACATTTAGCGCTGGGACACTCCTTGAAGTATGGGTGAATCCCAGTCATCATCAACATTGAACTACCCTACCATTAATTGACACTGTACTGGGCTACCTCTGAACATTTAAAGGTATCCACATTTCTTCTATAAGGAACACTAGTATGACTGACCTATTTATAGAGCACAGGATGTCGGTGAGCAAACTAGAGAGGTGCTTCTGTCAAGATGCTACTGGCTTGATGCGGCATATTCAGCACATTAGGAGGAGATGAAAGAGATGTTGAGAGGTGTGTCAAGCAAAGGATATGAGTCAAAGAGAAGGATTCAGAGGGACAGTGCTGGTGCCGTGCTATATAAAACTTTATAAAAGAAAAAAAGAAAAAAACAGGAAGATGTACATGCGAGAGTGAAGAGAATGGGCTAAATGTGTGGAAAGTAAAAATACATACATAATAAACACAAACATAGAAACATACGGGTAATATAAGCAAATACTTAAGATCATTAAAAAGAAACCTCAAACTACACTTCCAATAACTTACAGTCCTCACTCAAATTTATCTTGATTTAGAGGGCAGAGTATAGCAATGTGGAGCTTAGCCCCTCAACCCACGTATGGAAAGCTCCTAAATTAAAATGTAAACCACCAGTTTCAGTATCAGCCTCTTATTGTTTCCTTCCTCTCATATCCTAGTTTTTTCCCATCTACCATGTTTTCTTTGAAGCAACTAGGCAGTGAATCCGACACTCATCATCTGATCCAGACCAACACAAAGGATGCCTGTGAACTCTATGTGAGGCTAATGCATGCACAGCTATGCACTTTTAAAAACCAGATTCCTCATTAACTGCAGTGAAAAAACAAATAAGCAAGAAGTCAAGGGCTATCAGGCCCTGGCCTTCTACTGTCAGCAACTGTCAACATAGACATAAACTAAAGGAGTATATGGGTCCACTGACTACGCCTAGCTTGCTCATTGGTAACCTTGACACTCCTTCTTATCATGCTCTCTCAATAGCAAATAGGAGGTAGCTGAGGGATTAAGAGTAGAGCAGGAGATCAATGCTGTGAAGCGATGGGTGTCAAAGTGCTGCCACTTTTGCAACAGCTGGCGTTTAGATGAATCAATGCCTATGACTCTCATAAATCAACATCAAATCCATCACACCAGCCACTAGAAGAAGGCATAACAGACTCAAGACATAGACAGAATGCATCATCTGGCCCACCTCATTAGCAGTTGATTTTACATTGGAGTACTACAGTTACGTTGTTATACAAGTGTTGCTAACTGATAATGGAACAGAAACTACGGTCAGACATATGAAGCCATTTCGTGATTGCAAGCACTGTGTAGTGGGCCCCCAGGGATTCTGGGGGGTGTGGGGTGAACATGGGGGTTACCTATGGTACCCCCCTGCAGTTCCATGCACAACACGGTAGGCACCGTGCGGTGGAAGTGCACGACATGCCTTCCTAACATTGTGGCGGGCGGTGATGAGAGCACTGCCCGCGGCAATGTCAGGAATGCAGGATGCGCCCGCCAGTGTGGCGGGCGCATCCTAATGTCAGCAACGGGACCCCCGCACCAATGGCGTGCAGTCCCATTCCAAGGGAGATGGCGGGCAGACAAAGTCTGTCCGCCATCCTAATGACCCCCCAAGTCTCTATGCAAAACTTGGGCAATAGGGTGTTGTCAGCAGATGCAAGAGATCCGTCAAATTTAATGCCAAATCATGCTAATCGCAGAAGAAAATGTGTTGGTGGCAGTGCATATATGAATGCAGTGCGCAGCACCTCCTGAACTATATGCTAAAGAATCGTCCTGCTCTGTGACCCTGGTGTTACAATCAGTGGCTTGCACTCACTTGTTTATATCCGGCAGTACAAAGATTTGCTCCTTCAAACTTCAGAGATTCTTGAAGCATTCATTGCTGAGGAGGTCAGTCAGTCTAGTGTGTTAGACTTTGCAGCAGTGATGCTTGCACTAATTGAAACACTCAACTTAAGTCAAGACAAACAACTTTTTCCAGAGTGCTATGGGACTCTCATGGGACTTACAGTAGTGGCAGCCATCTTAAAACCATAGAGTATATGTTCCTCATGTTTTAAAGCATTCCTTGCCAGGTAATTGTGGTACTTAGTTGCTGCAGCCAGAATCTTGTTGGCAGAAGATTGGAACTCATCACACTTTTATTAGGAGTTTTCAAGGACTTGTTATTTCAGAGAAGTATAATGGGTAAAACTTGAGATCAAGGAATTAGACTACGGTGTGCACGTTAGTACAGGAGTCATGCCTTATAGGATTACAAGCTTTAGTGTTCTGGAGTCATCCTTTATACGACTAAAACCTTTTTTTTTTGTATTACTTGAATTGAATATTATATTAAGGTATTGCCAGTGGTAGGGAAGTGAATGCATATTGTCAGGAGTGAGAAAACAAACTAAAGTGTATTAATTATCTTACAGCAGATGAACTATGAATATTGAGAAATATTCAGATCAGAGCCTTCAGTTACAATTCACGGAAGGCAGTTATGTATATAGCAAGATGCATTGCATTTCCTTTGATTTCATTTAACTATTACACTGGTTTATTCTATCGTTCAGGTCTAGACGTTATAGAGTTTTCACTGACCATATAGAGTGAGCTATACAGATACTGTCACCAGGTAGATCTTTTGGCATACTGAAGATATTGAAGTGTAACATAACTTACAAAATACTAGAAGCAATATTTTTGTTGTAGATATCAACGCCTCTGCAGTGCATGTTGAGCCCAGCAGTAAGAACAGGCAGAGAAAGATATCCTGTGCCTCTGTTTCTCTCCCTTGCACCATTCCTCTTTCCCCGGGACTACTAGTGACAGAGAACCCCAGATTTGGTCAAATTCTTCCATTTCGTCAACACAATCCCATTAATGACCTCATGGGCGGGTTGGGAATCAGCCACAGAAGACTCATATTAAGCATAGAGGTTGTTTGCCTTCTCCAGCACAGGTCTCTTATTATCCAGTACGCCATGAACCGCAGCATACAAGGAACTTTCAAACCCTTAAATATATTTGTCTTTAAGTTGTTATTAACAGGGTCTGTATCCACCAGAAAAAGCCCAGGAGCACATAAAGCAGCAACTGCTGAATTATCAATCACACCAGAAAGGTCTGACCTATACACGGAGATGAGGCCATGTCAGAATCAGGGAGCGTGCTGTACACCGGGATCTCACATTGGAGGTCCACACAGAACACCTGTATGGTAAGGAGGAGAAGTACAATGAAGTACAATGATGCTACTCCTTGTGGGCATGCAGCAACATCCACCCACCACACCTACAGTACCTGATGTGGGCATACAAAACCATACACCACATCAAGACCACCAATCGGCTTCACATAAAAGCACATCATCAAATCTGAAGGAAATGCAAAACAGCTTACTAAAGAAGAAGCAAAGGCTTACCGTCTCTGAGGGACACAGAAAAACCAGTGAATGAAAAAATGGTAGGGATGCTGTTTTTTATAGAAATGGAAGAAATGCTCATAGTATATGGATACAGATAGATAAATAATCTTCTTCCTACCTGCATCACAACATTTCTCTCAATAAGGCTCACCATCATTTATGTAAGGGCTGGGATGAAGAAGATGCACAGGAAGTAAATGTGAGATAGGCACTGTTAAAGACAAGCAGTCCCAAAAAATTAATTGTATAAATCAATTAACAGAAATCAGTGTATTGTGACATCAATATTTTTTTTTACATCTAAATAAGAATTTTTCCTTAAAGGAGGAATTGTGCCGGAAGATTGACTACAAATAGTTTTTACTTCAGCAGCTTTATTGGTGGAGTTTAAAAGGCATCTTGAAAGTGATTTGGAGATGCCTCCATGCCCTCTAACATTTTAATAATTACTCTATGTGGAGCTCCATCCAAATATCAGCATACCTTCTCTACTATCAGTAATAATGGTAGCACTTATTAGTCAGTCTTGGCTGGTCGCCGTGACCGACTGGATCAATAAGTCCAAACTTTCATAAATATTTTCAGATTTCAACATGCAGAACCATGCCAATTTTGATATTTGCTCACAATGAACGTTTGCTGATACACATTTCTTTAGGTTTAATTTACCTGCTGTCTGAATGAAGTTTGTAAGATGTATGCTGTCAAGTTGTGCTTCCTGTTTGCATCTCTCAGCACTGTCTCAGTTAAAAGAGTGGCATCTACTGATTGAAGTCTACACCACCAAAGGGGGTTGAGCCAAGATGGATGCCTGAGCGGACACTCCCTCTCGTTGCTTCGACTATACAAATCTCCCCCCCCTCAGCCCCTAATCAGCAGCATACACAGTGCACGGGGGCATTGGGCTGTGGGTACCCCCATTGATACCCTTAAGTGGCTGTGGGGACTGGTCATGATCGGCAGCTGCAGTGTGCTCCGGTAGGTCACGCAGGGGAGCAACGCCGACGGATTTTGCTTGGGCCTTGTCGCACAATGGTGGGCCAAGGAGGCGCAACCACTGGGAGGCCCTGGGAAGTGAGCAGTGACCAGAGCATGACAAAGAAGTAACAGCTGTGGCGTGCTGGTCCTAACAGGTATGCGGTCCTATAAGACACAAGCGGCATGAGAGTGGGCCTTGGAGGTGAGGAGTACAGCATGAGCCCCACTCCAGGAGCAATGAAGAGGTCGCTGAAAATGTGGAGAACAGCTGTGGGCCCCTTGGAGAGCAGAGAGGACCGCACCCAGATTAGGGCCGCGGTGCTTTAGGGAGCTCCTGCGGGGATGAACCCACTAGCCTGGTGGCAGGCCTGTTACTATGCCCCAACCTACACAGGGATTTCGCTGGACAAACAAGGACCCTACGAGCACGAGCTGTGGCCTACAACTCTGGATGTCACCAAAGCAAAAGGGCAGTTGGGGGCCACATAAAAACAACACACAATAGAGGAAGGGATAGCAAAGATGGCACAAAGCACAATGTACACTGATGGGCCCCGGGGACACAGAGCCACCCTCCACACTGGAATCAAAACAACTAATGGCAAAAGGACAATTATGGAAAAGATTGATGGAGTGGCAATCACTGTGGCACTGTTGCAGCAGGACATGGACTAAATGAGAGACCAGGTGAAGGAGTTGGTCACCAGGGCAGATGAAATCGTGGAGAAGATGGGGGCCGCCAGCTGGTGGACCAGGAGCGGCGAATACAGTGGCAGGAAGGTAAACTGGCAGACTTGGGGGACAGGTCAATACGCAATAACATCCGCATATTGGGTTTACTGGAGGGGACAAATATCTCCAGACAAAACAATTTCTGGAGACCTGGTTGCTCTCAAACTTAACACACTTGGAGGGATCGGAAGGATCACAAGCTGAGAGAGCCCGAGAAGGAAGTCGCGCCGGGGAGCGCCACAGAGTATGATAATGACCAGAATGCTACGATTTAAGGACAAACTGAGAATCTTGATGGTGGCCCACCAACAGGGATCAATAGAGTACACTGGAAATAAAATATCTTTCTATCCTGATAATGGTATTGTGATCAAGAAGAAGAGGAAAAACCTTTCCTGAAGTGAAAAAGAAACTTCCAGCAGGACTCAGGATAGACATACAAGGCAAGCGACACCTCTTTAATCAGGCAGAGGATGCTATGCAGTTTGTGGAAAGTAATGAAACAACTACATGATGGGGGTCACCGCATATATGTACAGCACACATGAACTATGGGGGGAGGAGGCGCTGAGGGCATAACGTAACAATCCAAAGTAGGGGTGATTACCAGAAGGACTGAGACTATTTCAAATGTGGGATCTGGTGTTAGAGACATTCGTATATATTTGTGTTAATACATTCACCTAGGTGTAGGAACTAGTGGCTGTGGTGTAAGGTGTGGCCCTTTACGGGTAGTCACTGGACCTGCACACAATGAGGGAATTTTTTGGGAGTGTTTTGTTTGGGAAGAGGTCAATACTGAATGCGTCACTTGTGGAGGTCAGGTTGGGGTTGGCCACACGGGAGAGGGGTTGGGACAGGGTACAGTTGGTTCTTAGTGGTGGAGCTCAGTAAGCATAGCGGTCACAAATATATACATGGTACTGGAGTGCAGTGGTATGTAACACACACAGTTGGGAGTGGAAGCACTATTGTGGAATGTTAAGGGATTCTACAACACCTTTAAGTGCCAGAGAATATGGTAATATGTCAAAAAACAAAAGGTACGTATTGTAATGCTACAAGGAACACATTTGCTACCCAGGGAACATGAGAAATGTCAGGCTAAATGGGGGGGCAAAGGGGGGACAGCCACGGTCCGTGCAGGTAAGATCGCTAGGGCGGTGCGGCCGCATGGGGTGGGGATTTCCACGGACAATGAAGAGGGAAAATGTATTATTTATTTAATTTTTCCTCGTCATTGCCTGTCAAAATACCCCACCCATCCCCACTGCCCCACCGCTCTTACCTGCATGGGCCGCGGTTGGGGTAGAGCATTATGGTGTGCTAGTTTCACATCATCTATGCATGGGGTCATTATCTGAGTTCTTGCCAGTGTTCCCCTTAAATTAGATGCATCATTCAGAGATGCTGATGTCCCCAATTTTGATACCCTCGAATTATTTGATGGGATAGTACATTTATTGTCTCCAATGTTCTTTATGATGTCCTATGGATGGGTGCTTGGAACCGCGTCCTTGGCAGAATGGTAGACATTTCAGGGGCTTCAGCTAGACCACTAGGAAGGGCTTCTAGGGTGCTTATAGATGGCATGGAGATGTTGAATCTCGTGAAACTCTGGAGAACTTGACATGGTCAGACACGGGGTTACTCTTTTTACTCGCCACCACATGCCAATTTTTCTAGGATCGATTTTGCATCTGCACACCCAGGGCAGGTGGCGGACTTTGGTGCGGTCCAATATTTGGACCCATGTTATCCGGCCATGCACCGCTGGTGGTGGAACTGCTGGAACACACATATGTGGCAGATCCCCCAATGGCACTTTTAAGCCAAAGTAATGTATGATCAAGTGTTTTGAGAAGACATCCGAGAGGCAATCAGGAAGTACGTGGCAAATGCATGAGCATGACATTTGGGGTGCAGAAGTCTTTCTAGAACACGATAGCTAGACTGAAAATCATTTAGTGAACATAGATAGGCAGGCCCGCACACAGCTGCCATATGGGAAACAAGACAGGAGCTACAGGAGGAACTGGAGAGACAAGGGAGAAACTAGGGAAACATGACTACTGGACTTACACTCAATTAATGCATGAACAGGGGGATAAAGCTTGGTGTCTACTAGTATGGCTCATAAATAGGGAGGGTCTGTAATACAGTAGTGGCACTTAAAGATACTGTGGGGATGGCCCTCAGGCCACAGGGTGACATCTTGCAGCGCTTTGTGAAATTCTACACTGCACTTTATGCAACCCAGGGACAGGCTGCTGAGGTGGGTATCTCAGAACTGCTGGAGGAGGCGGCTCAACCCAGGGTGGATGAAGAT
This sequence comes from Lissotriton helveticus, assembly GCF_964261635.1. Lineage (NCBI taxonomy): Eukaryota > Metazoa > Chordata > Amphibia > Caudata > Salamandridae > Lissotriton > Lissotriton helveticus. The sequence continues at coordinate 575,575,907 of NC_136063.1, forward strand.
ATGCAACCCTATTGAAAGCCCTGATAGACAATCCGTAAATTAAGTGGGCGAACAAAAATATGAGCATGGGGAAGTGTGAGAAAGTGGCTCTATATATACTGGACCAAAGTAAGGTACAGTGTGTATAGAGTCCAAAAACCCCAGAGGTATAACAGGGGTTAAAGTCAGGGCTGACTTTACTCTCAAAAGTGGTAGCTTGGTCGAGCAGTAAGACAGTAACAGAAGACAGTGTAAAGCATTTGTTGTACACACTCAGTCAGCAAAGATTTTCACACACTCAAGGACTGAACTCCAAGCCAATTGTTTTTATATCACCAGATATAGTTGTTTTATTTTTAGAACCACAGGTGTAAAAATATACTTTTCTCAATATGAGTGAGCTCAGATGAGTACTTTGCAGAAAGGCAATAAACTGTGTAATCAATTAGGTACAGGGGTTGCAGTAGGCAACGCAATTCTAAACACAATTTAGCATTGAGCTCAATGGGTTTTTCTACATAAATGCAGGTAGTTACTTAATAGATTACTTTTGTAATCCCAGGACTGGATCCTAGATTCAGTCTTGGGGTCTAAGCTGGAAACAGTTTAGTAAAAACGTTTTAGTTATTGCAGTGATTTTTAAGGAATAAAAAGCTATTTCAAAAGCAAGCTGATTTCACTGCTTTAAATGTTATTGGTCCCAATCACAAAGGGTCGTATGGCTTCCCTAAAAACCCAATGGGAAAGTATATAGGAGGTGAACTGGGGGAGCGTGAATGAGGGAGCATACTCAGCAACTGTAAGCAGGTCACCAGTAATGTGAGGCTGAAGTTGATTCATTATAAATGTTTACATAGAGACTATGGGACTCTACAGTGGTTGCACAAAATAGATCTGTCGAAAACAGATACATGTCCCAAATGCAGGGCACATACATGTAACTGTGGTGGACCTGTCGGGTGGAACGATATTTCTGGGGAGAGGTGGTCTCCACACTGAGTGAACTGACTTGATGCCATTGCAACCGACAGTGCAATTATATCCATTGGGTTCTGTGCTCCCCTCTAAACAAGTTAAAACTATGAGTAAGGTGGTGCAGCAAGGATTGGCGGTGGCTTAACATGTATTGAACTGAAATGGATAGCTAGTAGACTGCCAACCAAAGGGCGAGAGACTAGGTAACAAACCTGCTGGGTGTGAGCTGAATGTGCAGTGTGACACACGCTGACATATGGGGGGTTGCTGGGGGAACTTATGGAACATGGTGGAAAGTAGCCTGCAAAAAGGCAATAGAGGAAACAGCAGGGAGAAATTACATACAACCTGCTGTTGAGTAGATTGCGTAAGAGGCAGTAGGGGATTCCGTGATGTATTGATATGACATGACGATGTTTGAGACAATGTAAGGCAGACTTGGGCCAACCATTGACTTAAATGTTTTAACATGGTACTGAATATGAACTCTTCCAGGGACGAAGGGGCGGGAAAGTGGGGGCGGGGGCTCAAAAGGATGTTGTTTTTATGTTTATAAATCAAGAAAGAAATTTGGAAACAAAAAGTTTATACTGCCAGCAATGCAGAAAAAGCATGGTGTAAATGAGTGGCCATTGAACAGACAGCAACTTACATGCACTAAATAATATGAAAACCAACATATTTATGAAAAAAACATACGGATGACCATATGCAGACACCAAGGAAAATGGCACAGTCTACCTGAGAACATGATCAAGGATTTTTTTTAAAAGCCCCTTCTTTGAAGCACTGTCTTCAGACACCTGCATTGAAACCTGTTCTACATCTCTGATTAATAAAATTCGGCTGGCAATAAAGATCACTCACTGCTGCCATGGAAAGTCACAATATTGCTCAATGAAGAGGCCTTGTGAGGAAATGTCTTCAGTTATTCACAATATTTGTATGTTTATGTTTCATGAAAATCAAGTGAATCGGAACCCGACCCTCATTTCTCATGGTGTCTCCTCTTGGTCATACTTTCTGCCCGCACACCACAGTAGCTCAGTTGTGAAGCCATATTTTCTCCCTAAGCAGAACAACGTGTACCCTTTTAGCAGTTCACACCCTGGTGGTTCTGGCTTCCATTTTGTCTGTCCTTCCTGAACGGATGTTTCAAATAGGCCTCTTGGGGATCCTGTTTCCTGTCCAAAGCTGTGCTGTTCCAAAATAATTAAACATTGGCAGCTCACTAGGGAAACAGATGAAAAGTTTGAAGCTCACAGGTTCTAAAGGAAGCATGCATTACCAGATGATTTCTCTATAGGGCAAAAAGCTCAATTTTCAGATTTTCCTGCCCAAGAGAGAAGGTGACGTTGCTGAACACTGAAAATACACGAGATGCAACCTGGGAATATTATTTTATGACGAGTATAAACAAAATGAGCTCCATAGCTAGCAATACCATTCATGTTTAGCACATAGTAAAATAGGTGCTAGATGTGTCTACCACATATTTCCAGTGTCAATTGCCAAACATTCACTATACATGGATGTACTAAAGTTTTGATCCTAGGCATTTTCACCAGGTATGTCCAAGATCTTGAATTACTAGCTGGTGCACAGTAGCAACATAGTTAAAAATGTTACACTAATGAACGCTTATCACATCATCTATTCATCTTATTTTTTAATAGAAAGATTTTTTAAACATTTGCTTTTATAAGATAGGTTCTTTTTTTATTAGGGGTTAAATCGTCTACAATATAAATTTTAATGTATCTACTTAAAAATGGTATTCTGAACCAATACATACAATTAACCATAGATTGTCATTTTACTATGCCACGTATACCAATAGATACATGGGAGGATGGCCTCCTATGCAAGGGTTTTTCACCTATTAACTAGGGATGAGTGTCACTTGCTTAATTCCATGTAGTGTAATCACATGGATTTACCCAAAAAATACACAAGATTAAGAAGAATTACACGATAATAGTACTTCTGCATTTAGCTCTATTTTCTAAGCACACAAATCCCTCCTCACATCTACAATGGATGTTAAGATGCATTTTGTGAAAAAAAACAAGCAAAATGCAACAGAACACATAAAAATTACTGATAATTACGTCAAAGAGTTAAGAAGAATTAGGCCGGCGTAACTGAAATTCTACCCAGGCCTAATATTAAAAAGTCTCAGCAATAGAAAAAGGAGATTTACTATATTACTATCTTTGTTAAGGTTGCACTGCATTTGACATGAATATTGAGTGCGAGCGGCTGCTCACGCTTGTTAAATATGCAGTAGGGTAGGATTTTCCCCTAACTTACTTTTGGTATTTAGCACTATTTTCTTAGCAAACAAATGCCTCTGCACGTCTACAATAGATGCGAAGATGCATTTTGTGCTAAAAAAACGCGCAAAATGCAACAGAACACATACAAATTACTCATAATTCCGTCCACCCAGGCCTTACATTAACAATTAGCCGAGACCGGCTGAGCAACTGCTGTATGCAGGCAGAGGCATGCATGCCGCAGACTTGTACTGTGGCATGAGAGGCCAGACAGAATCTGGGACAGAGAGCTGGAGCCCCATAGGCGACGGGCACTGTGCCCTGGACTCCCGTTCTGGGCCTGGCCCGGGCGGCAGACGTGTGAGAGACCCTACTCCGTTCGGCACCTGAACAGTGTCCCTGAAGAAGGCCGAGGTGGGGCCTAATGGAAGCCAAGTGAGGCCTACTAGCCCTCGGGTGGAAACTGCTGTCCCTAAGTGCTGACACCTAAGTGAGTAGTGGTTGTGATAAGAGAATAAAATAGGAAGGCTTGAGGGACCTCGTTTCCCCGAACAAACTTTGTGGAGGGGATTTTCTCCCTGGAAGTGCGGTATTGGACTCAAGGAGAGGCCCGAGCCCTGACAACCTGTTAGTTGAGGCTGATGAGGCCCCCCATTATGATCCCTGGGTGAGAGCAATTTTCCTCTGCGACACGGTGGGGACTATGCACTGCAGTTTCTGACCAGGAGGCACACAGGTCATTGTTGGCGGGGTGGTATGGCGAGGGGACACAGCTCTTGTAATGGGGAACGAGACATCTGCAAAGCTGACGTAGGTCAGCAAGATTGTAAATTATACCCACTACAGGCACCCGGAGGATACAGCGAGGTACCCAGGGGCAGCGGGAAGCACTTGTGAGCTCAGCCCAGACGCTTGCAGACCTGATGCCGGCCATACAGGGGCCATGGGAAGAACTGGTTATGAAATTAGACTCAGTGGTGGATGAAGTAAACCTCCTTAGAGTGGACCTGCGGTAAGTGTAGGAACGGGTCACCAATACTGAGCGAAATGTGGTGGACTTGCAACAGGAAGGTGTTGACGTTGCAGAAGTTAACTACCCGGCTGGAGTAGAGGATTGAAGACTGAGTGGGAGTCTCGAAGAAATAATTTGAGGTTCATTGGGCTCCCGGAGAATGCAGAGGGGCAATCGGTGGAGTTGTTTTTAGAGGACTGGACTGCAAAGATTTTTGCACATAGTGACACTGCAATTTTTTATGTTAACTTTTTAAGTGCTTTTAAACTATACTGTGTTTGAAATTTACCTGTGGTATTAATCTTGTATTGTTGCACACGTACTTCTAGCCTGCACTGGCACTTTAAGTGGCTAAGGTGAGCTGGTGTACTCCGCCTGTTAGAGTGGGTCACCGAGCACGTGCCATCTTGGTCAGCGTTCCAGTTGTCTTCCCACAAAACGCTCCTCCCTATTTAAGGAGAGCAAAAGCAAGCGCTTGCGCCCGTCTGCGCCCATCCACGCATCGACCGCGTACAGCGCCAGCCATGCTGTCGGGTCAGAGTATTGTCCAAGTGGGAATGTCAAACAGTGCTATACAAGGGAGCAACGTCTTACTATCGGTGAGCATGGTGGTGTGGGACACAGAGGTAAAGAATTAAGAGAAATAAGGCCCCCTCGACCACTGTGCCATCAGACAGCCTCAAATGCAGTCTAATTAACATTAGGTCTCTAATAAAACATCCTCAGGATATTTATATGTTACTGGAGGACCATGATTTGGATGCTCTGTTCTTAACAGAAACTTGGACACGATCAGACTCAAAGGTCGAATTGGGGCTAGCTTGCCCCTAAAAATACAAAGTGTTCCATAAACCGAGACTTAGTGGAAGAGGAGGAGGGGTGGGCGAAATATACAAAGAGAAATGGAATTTTACCTCCTTAAATATTGACGAAGTGGAGGGCATTAAAATGTTAGGATTCCACCTTAAAGCTATCAAGGGACAACTGGTCTCTGGCATGGTGTGCTATTGACGCCCTGGAGGACTGAGCCCTCAATACCAAGCCCTAATTGACACTATATATAACTGGTCACTTACTCATTCCAGAATGATTATCTTGGGTGATTTTAACCTCTGGGAAAATGGGAATTCTGGCCTGGAGAGAAATAATACAAGCATGTGAGAATATTACAATGCATCAACTGGTACAACAACCAAAACATCAGGGAGGTGATGTATTAGACCTACTATTCACATAGCACACGGAGGTAGTGATGGGAGAAATATTACCGTTGTGCTGGACGGATCATTTTTTAGCGCAATTCCTGCTAATACTTCCTAAAACGAGTAATAGAATCTCTCATTCGAGTGATACCCCACAGGGAAGGGATTATGCTAAATTGCGGAACATTAAACAACTTTAGTTATGCTCTGAAAACAGCCTTTTGACACTAATAAATTGGGAAACATCCTTTACGACGCAACTTTTACCACGCAGTGCCTTTACAATGCAGGTTTTTCAACGCAACTCATTACAACGAATTGCACTGGGGGGCGCTCTAGGATAGGTAATAGTTTAATTTACTATCCAACACCTTCCCTACTATCCACGGGGACTGGAGTTGGAATAGTAACGACTTGCGTTGAAAAACCTGCGTTGTAAAAGCATGCGTGGTAAAAGCATGCATTGTAACAACGTGCATCCAATAAATCTGTGGAAGAAAACTATCTTAATTTCCATTACCAGATTAATCACATGCTTGATCAACTGATTCCAATGAAAACCCTAAAAACCAGGGATAAACCATCAGCCCCATGGTATAATGTGGAGCTAAAGGCACAAAGGAAAAAATGTAAGCAGGCAGAGAGGAAATGGAGGAAATGCTATAAGGAAAGCGACAAAATAACCTTGAAAATAGCTGAATATTACGAGAAAACAGGCATCCAACAGGGTTAAAGCATTATTCAATTTAGTGAAGGATTTATCCAAACCTGAATGTGTGAGAAATAAGATTGTAGCTATGCAAGGACTTTGTGATGACCGCGCAGTGTTCTTCGAGGAGAAAATTAACAACATCATTGATGGTCTTGATTCCAACAAAGGAACAGAGGTGGATAATAGAAATGGATCATCAATACTAGCGACGGAATGGATACAGGAAGGTACAGATACAGGGAGTAGATAAAGCCAAACAGGCAGTATTGGATCAGTTTTCTATCCCTACGATAGAAGAGTTCAGTAAAATAGCACTAAGTGTCTCCTCAGCATCTCCACTTTCACATAGGCAGTGGAAAGAATTTAATACAGAGCTTTTCCCTCTGCTTTATCAAATTTGTTGCCCTTCACTCAGTAGCGGCATGGTCCCTGGTTGTTGGAAGAAGGCTTTGGTGACCCCCTATTGAAAAAAGACACTTAATCCTCTCTATTCATCGAACTATAGACCCATCTCTCTGTTGCCCTACCCTGTAAAGATTTTGGAGCGGCTAGTTAGTAAAGCCCTATCATCATTTTTAGAAGAAAACCATCTATTAGATGAGTTTCAATTTGGGTTTCGGCCTACACAAGGTACTAAGAAAGCTTTGGTCATAGTCCTAGATGAGCTACGAATGCGGGCTGATACCGGTCAAGCGGTCATATTGGTGTTACTTGATATGTCGGCCGCTTTTGATACAGTTAATCATCACATTCTATTGAAAAGCCTTAAGGAATACGGAGTTGATGGTTTGGTGCTCAATTGGTTTCAGTCATACCTTTCAGATAGACAGCAGGCAGTAACCATTCCATACTTTTATCAAGAAAACACTCCTTATAGCACGGAGTTCCCCAGGGATCAGCAATTAGCCTGATTTTATTTAACATACACCTGCGCCCGCTTATCTCTATCATTAAATCCTTCGGAATTGAGGTAGTGAATTATCGGGACGATACGCAGCTTGTCTTCTCATTAGAAGGATCTCAAGCAATATCAATGGAAAGATTCCCTGAGTGTATGTGAAGAACAACAGAATAGCTCAGGGACAATTCACTACAATTTAATAGAGATAAAACTGCAATTGTACACTGTACAGTGAGCAAGATTTCTCGCTCACTCCCGGATGATTTTTGGCCTACCTCGACAGACAACCCACTGATTCCATCTAAGTCTGTGTGTAATTTGGGGGTGGTATTTGACAGTAGTCTACAGCTAGACTCACTAGTAAACAGAATAGTTCGTACCTGTGTATCCTTGATCAGAGCTTTACGGAAAATACTACCACTACTGCCTGCCTCCGCTAGGTCACAGGTGGTGAGGAGTGTCACCTTGAGCATACTGGATTACTGTAATGCCTTGCTACTTCAAGCCCCAACATTTCTAATTAAAAAGCTACAGAGAATTCAGACAATTGCAGCCAAGCTGGCTTTAAAAAGAAAGCGTAGGTCCTCAGCATCTTTGGCTTTGAAGGAACTACACTGGCTACCAATTTTGCAGAGAATGCAATTTAAGACACTCTGTATTGTCCCTAGGGCACTAAATAAAGTTGGACCTAAACCACTGCAGAAAAGTTTATTTGGTATACACCAACTAGAAATCTTCACTCATCAACTGCAAAACTGGTGTTTACAGCCAGATTTAAAAATACACGGCTGGGAGGCAGATCATTTAGCTCTGTAGCCTCAAGTCTGTGGAATAAATTACCGTTTGACCTCAGACAAACTGAGAATCTGCTGAATTTCAGAAAGAAGTTGAAACATGGCTCTTTCCTAGCGATTAGCTAGCTTTATCTTTGTATTCAGTAATTTATTTATTTTTAGCTTGTAGGACTGTAACCAAGTCTGCGTCAGCAGGGTAACCGGAGCGCAGGGATACCCGTTGGGTGATAGTGCGCTATATAAGTCCTCAATACAATACAATACAAAGACATTACGCCCCAAAGACTGTTGAAATGTTTCACAATCAAACAGGCCCACTGTTGAGTAATAACCTTCGGAAACTTGAACTGGGTTGTAGCGTAGGTTTATTTCTGTGAAGCAACACACCCACAACCAGAGCCGTTCAGTCGTGAAGATCCTACGTCCAGAATGACGTTCCTAGGAATCTTCACAACTGAAGAGCAGCGAGATAGAACATAGAACATAGAACGAGGAGTCACGCGGTAGCACGCGACTCCTGCACAAACATAGTAAAAACACTATTGTAATTATACAACATCTTACCCACTTTGAAGGGCAACAAATAAAATGTAACAAAAACAAGGATTAAAACATTACCATGCAAATGAGAATAAAAAGTGCGTTGCTATTCCAAAACAAAATCTCTCAATCTGCATGAAATTTGTTTTAAACGTGCTGCTCTTCTAGTTGTCACAAAAGGGGGTGGTAATGGACAGAGTATCTGAATTAAGCAGAACATTCCTACCCAGTCAAAAGATCAGGGCTTGGTCCATCACCGTTTTTGCTCACTGCACCATCAGGATTCAAGCAAGCTGGGCCGAAGACGGCTGCAATGCCAGAAACCGGTCCCCGGAAGCTTGTTTCCTTTCCAGTAAAGAATTGGCTTGGTAGTTTGGTCTGTCCTGTTCCCATGATGCACTGGGCCAGGGACAGACTAATTTGCATGTAGCCAGGTTCTGAACTGGGATGGTGTAGTGAGCTAAAAAACGGTGATGGATCAAGCCCTGATCTTTTGACTGGGTAGGAGTGTTCTGCTTAATTCAGATACTCTGTCCATCTCCACCCCCTTTTATGAATCGTTTTGGCCACTATAGGAGTGGAAGGGTATGCTCAGACATGAGTCCCTTGCTCACTGCACCATCAGGATTCAAGCAAGCCGGGCCGAAGACGGCTGCAATGCCAGAAACCGGTCCCCGGAAGCTTGTTTCCTTTCCAGTAAAGAATTGGCTTGGTAGTTTGGTCTGCCCTGTTCCCATGATGCACTGGGCCAGGGACAGACTAATTTGCATGTAGCCAGGTTCTGAACTGGGATGGTGTAGTGAGCTAAAAAACAGTGATGGATCAAGCCCTGATCTTTTGACTGGGTAGGAGTGTTCTGCTTAATTCAGATACTCTGTCCATCACCACCCCCTTTTATGAATCGTTTTGGCCACTATAGGAGTGGAAGGGTATGCTCAGACATGAGTCCCTTGCTCACTGCACCATCAGGATTCAAGCAAGCCGGGCCGAAGACGGCTGCAATGCCAGAAACCGGTCCCCGGAAGCTTGTATCCTTTCCAGTAAAGAATTGGCTTGGTAGTTTGGTCTGCCCTGTTCCCATGATGCACTGGGCCAGGGACAGACTAATTTGCATGTAGCCAGGTTCTGAACTGGGATGGTGCAGTGAGCTAAAAACGGTGATGGATCAAGCCCTGATATTTTGACTGGGTAGGAGTGTTCTGCTTAATTCAGATACTCTGTCCATCACCACCCCCTTTTATGAATCTTCTAGTTGTCACTTCAGAAGATTCTCCCGCAAGTACATCCAAAGGTACAGATAATTGGTCTGAGACAAAAGACTGTGTAGATTGAACTTCTGGTGTCTGTGAAAGACAACTAGAGGAAGATTGACCTGAAGCAGGTGTTTGTGGAACACAACTAGAAGAAGATTGACCTGAAGCAAGACATTGTATGAGTTGGCCTTCAGATGTCCCCAGAGCTAGACTAGAAGGTTGGATGGAAGGAACCAAATCAAACCAGTCTCAATGCTCTGAATCTGAAGTGGCATGCTCTCTGATAACATTGGCTTGAAGTGGAGAAATCTTGACAAGAACCCTTTTGTTCCACCACCCCTTATTGTCAAGAAGAGCAGAACCTCTACTAACATGTGTGACTAAAGTTGGAGAAGAGAAATGTGAGTACCCCTTCGGAACCCTTTTCGGATTTTTAATGAGTACCCAATCCCCTATTTGTAAAGGCTGATCAAAGGAATGTTTACCTGCATCAAAACGTGATTTCATAGAAAATTGCTTAGCATTAACACGTTCTTGAAAAGAATTTAACTTAGCAGACAAATTACTATCACCATGCAACCAGCTGGCATTGAGCAGTGAATGCACACTCCTTTTCCTAAGTAAAGTAAATGGTGCAACACCGGTGGTGGAGTGTGGTGTGGTATTATATGCCCAAAGCTTGTCATGTACAAAAGATAAAGGATCCAACCTAGCAGAGATGTAAATGTAAATGTGTTGTATTTGTAAAGCGCACGGCTGCCCATGCAACGGGGCATCCCGGCGCTGCACTCATACCGCTATGGAACCCTTCCTGGCTTTTCCATGTAAAATGTCCACTCCTAGGCACCCCCAAGGTGAAGCCAGGCATCCAAGCACTGCGGGGGGGCCATTGTGGAGATTAAGCAAGCTATTGCCCAGAGTCACAGAGTGGGACCCATAATTAGACTAGGCACCGAGGCGAGAATTATCAGGTCCGGGGAGATTGAGTCCAAGCGCCGCTGAGGCGGGAATTGAACCCTGGTCCCAGGCCAGGCCTCTGCATCAGGGTCTGCCGCTCTAACCATTGAGCCACGCTTCTCCACACAGATTGCAGTTTGTATACCTTCCTTGATTATTCGATTACTCGATTGCAGCTGGAATCCCCGTAAAACTTTAATTTCTTCTCGGCTCGGCTCTTTGGCGGTGGGTGTTGTGAAGTTCCCGCTCGTCGCCAAGTTGTTGAGTAATAACCGTCGGAAACTTGAACTGGGTTATAGCGTAGGTTTATGTCTGTGAAGCAACACACCCACAACCAGAGCCGTTCAGTCATGAAGATCCAACATCCAGAATGACGTTCCTAGGACTCTTCAAAACTGAAGAGCAGCGAGATAGAACATAGAACATAGAACGAGGAGTCACGCGGTAGCACGCGACTCCTGCACATAGTAAAAACACTATTGTAATTATACAACACCCACCCTCTTTAAAGTTACACTTAACTGCAACTTTACCCTATCAGGGCAGCTTATCTATTGTCCCCCTTAATATTGTGAGGGATCTTGATCTGCACCTGGAGGTTGACCAAGACAGTGAGATTGCCATTTTTTGGCAGCTGCCAGCTAGTGCAATGTGTACCTAGTATTACACATTCATCAGTGCATCTTTGACCCGGTGTTCATGAACTTACCATCTATAAAGTTTCACCCCCCTTTCCCTATGGCCTGGTCGGACCACTTTTTAATCTCTATGAAGTTACAGGGTGAAGGCCCAACATTCTGCATTCGCCCCAAGCCTATTCTGAAAGGCACCTGGCACAAGCTGGATGCAAATCCCTTTCGAGATCTCCTACTAACGCAGATGCCTCAATTGCCTTCTGATACAGAAGTAGCAAACAGCCTTTTCCATGAATGGCTCATGCATATTCCTGACAAATGCATTCCAGCCAAACATACATATAGTTTAAGAACACTCGCCAGTCCTTGGTTTAACGAGACACTGACCAAGGTGGAAAAAAACTGCAAGGTATTGGAACGTGCCTGGAGACATTCTTATGATCCTGCTCTCAAGATACAATATCATATGGTATATCATAAACTCTTTCGAAAGTCTAGAGCGGACTACTTTGCAGATAAAATTAAAAACAGCAGCAACCCAGCTAAAAGTATCTTCTCCCTTCTAAAGGACCTTAGAAACCCCTCTCCGGCAGGAGAGCCCACTATCACCCCAAACATTAAGTGTGAGGATCTGGCCTCCTTTTTTATTAAGAAGGTTGAGGGTTTCTAAAAAATCTTTCCCCCACTACCGGCAATGAAGGTTGTGAGGCATTGACTAGTCTCCCTGATCCCTCATTACTCTCTTTTCCGGCATTATCCCATGTAGAATTGATCACCCTTTGCAATAAAATCAAATCAAGCTCACCAGCTGACCCACTTAAACCGGACCACTTCCAGAAATTTCTACCACAGCTTTGATCTATTTGTTATGAACTGATAAATCTGTCCTTGTCGTCAGCTGTGGTACCCGCTCAGTGGAAACATGTCAAGGTTATTCCTCTATTAAAAAAAACAACTCTTGATGTATCCAAGCCAGAAAACTTTTGCCCCATTTCCCTATTTCCCTTTAGGGCAAAAATTACTGACTCCCACATCAACTCAAATTTAACAGAATTTGTGGAGTCCAATGAAATCTTGGACTCCTCGCAGAATGGCTTTATACCTTGCCACAGCACCAAATCTGCTCTGCTGGCAGTTACTGAATACTTGCAGGGCCTCATGGATGAGGGCAACAACTCAGCTCTGATCCTACTGGACCTAAGCGCCGCATTTGACATAATATCACACAAGATAATGTTGCAATGCCTACAGGCGATAGGTACTGGAGGTGCCGTCCTAACTTGGTTTACATTGTTTCTGTCTGAAAGTTCTCTCCAAGTGGTTCCCCCCCATGGCTCTCAGGTGCATAACGTACGTTATGGAGTGCCGCAGGGATCTTCTCTAAGCCCTACCCTATTCAACATATACATACAACCCCTTGCGGTTGTAGCGAAAGATAGCGGGCACTCTTTGGTTTCCTATGCTGATGATACTCAGCTCATGATCTCTCTTTCCAACAACTCTAGCCAGAGCATGGTCAAGTTCCAGGATGATATGGTGGCTATCACGGATTTTATTGGTGGCCAACTGCCTGCAGATGAATGCTAACAAATCAGAGATCTTTCTCCTAGGAAGACACACCCATATATGAAGCAATAGTTGGTGGCCTGCCTCATTGGGTTCACCCCCATTGCCTAAGGATGCATTAGGAGACAGTAAAAAATCTGGGTGTCTGGGTAGATAGTACTTTGACTTTTCAGGTACAGACAAAATCAGTGGCTGGTGTCTGTTTTGGGCTCTTACGAGGAAGCCTCTGCTCGGGTTCTTTGATGCACAGACACACCAGATTATTATCCAGTCCACCATACTCTTAAGACTGGACTATTGTAACTCTCTGTACCTGGGCGCCAACGAAGCAGGGATTAATTATCTTCAGAGTGTGCAAAACGCTGTGGTGTGAACTCTATTCACTCATCTTAAATCCTGTTCAGTCTCCAACTCTACCCACAAGCTGCATTGGCTTCCGGTGGAGAAGAAAATCCACTTTAAGACACTGTGCATTTCACACAGAATTCTCAATTCCCAAGCTCCCCCTAATCTATCCAATCTACTAGTCCCTTAAGTCCCTGGCCGCACGTTGTGCTCTGCAGGTCAATACCTGGCATGTGTTCCTCGAGTTAGAAGAGGATGGGCGGGTGGTCGGTTGTTCCGTGCCCTGGCATCGGCTTTTTGAACGTCTTGCCGGGTACCATCTGTAGTATCCAAAATCACTGGGCATTTAGAAAGGCTGTAAAGACCTGGCTATTTCTGGCATATTTCCTTCTGCCTTGTTTTTCCTCCTTGTCTTCCGATTTGGAACCAGCGCTGGGACGCCCCATTGCAGGGGCAGCCATGCGCTTTATACATTTGGTAACATAACAAATTTAGTAACATTACGGCAGTTTTGCATCAGCAACCCAATTTTAGTTCAATGAATATATATTTTTTATCTTAGTTAACGTAGCACAACCTTGTAATACACGTGTGCTTAAACAGTCACCCAAAACCCAACCTAGGGTATGGAACATTGTTATGATTCAAAAGAAGAGCAAAACATGACCAGAATGAGTTGAGCATATAATTGCATTCCTGCATCTGCTAAATTGGAAATGATCCAAGCAAAACTTTAAAAAGTGATTATTCCATTACAAGTTTGGTTCTTTGTGGATGTATTCAATTTAAAAGAAGCAAATATTTTACCTACACACAGAAATAGGAGTATCAAAAAGATTTACAACTGGGAGATTTGCTGCTTTTCAGGAGGCTCTGCACTTTCACAAAAGTAGACAATGGGCACAAAGTAATATACTGAACAACTTACAGAAGCATAATTAATTAGTCATTCTAAATTTCATATGGCGTTACCAATCGTTTTTTGTGGCATTAACAGTGGGGAGCTGAGAGCTTGCGTAGCCTATCAAGCAGATGGTATCTTCTTCAGCCGTAACATAAGCATCTCTTTTTTAGGTAGAGGAAGTGGTTACCTGAACAAAAATAATGTACAGTAAGCCCAACCACTGATATGTATAAAAGAGTAGGCAAATAAAAAACACTTTTGGGACAAACTGGTACTCTTCAAGTGCCAGTTAAATATCCTCCGTCTAGTCAATATTCCAGGAGTTGTTCAGTTTGCTATAAATGAAATGTTGTGAGAATTCACTGATGTATATGTAGAAGTCTGAGCTAACAATGTGCTGTGTTATTCTGGTTTGGACTCCGAGTATGAACAGTACATTTTTATAACTTCAGATCAGTTGCGACACACCAGTGTGCTATATTGAAGAAGCGCATGCTCTATGTATCCGCTGGTGTTTGATTACACATAATATCGGACCCAAAAATATCGTGCAACAAAATATCATGTCAAGAATATCGAGGATAAAAATATCGTGAATGTAAGTTTCTATAGGTAAGCAAAGTTCTATTATACCTCCACACACATGTACCTTGAAGCTATATATATCTATATATAGCTTCAAGGTACAAATGTGTGGAGTTAACAATCTATACTTACCTATTTGCACTCATCTTCTCGATATTTATACACAATATTCTGTCCACATGATATTCTGTTAGTGATCTGCTGAGAAATATTTAGGATTACATTTATCACCTCAGTCTATGACCATAGATACAGGAAAGGTGGGTGACGTGTTAAAGTCGTTGTTTCTTCTTTCAGTTAGGTAAATCTCGAGTTTATGAATCATTGTTAACGTTTATAGAGACATAATGCAGAACTCTTCTGCCATTATCTCTGTTATAAAATGTAACAGTTTTCATTAGATCTGATGAACCAGGAAATGCTTTTGTGTATTTAATGAAAAATGTTTAGGTGCTTATTCACCCTAATCCAGGACAATAATTTTCATAAAGACAGATGATTCAAACATTCCCTTAAGGCAATCTTGCATCAATTTGGTACATATAAGGTTAACTTCAATGTAGGGGCCTGCTATTTTAGAAAGTTATCTCCAGCCAAAATAAACTTTTCAATTTCGGACACGGAACAAATGGCCATAAAATCAGCATGTTCAGATATTACTTCAATGATGTTCATTTACCTTTAAAATATTTCTGGCATCTGCACAAGTGATGACGGTCAGAAAGCTACACTGGGTGCAAAGATTTTGCTTTTGTAAAGCACTTCAATGCCTCGTCAGGGCTGGTAAGCGCTATGTAAATTCAATTACAATTACAGTTTTGAAAATATGTGAAACCAAATTCCACAGCAGAAATTCTTTCTTGCTCTGTAGAGTACACTGAAGACAAACATTAAACTCCAAAGCAAGGCATTGTTTTTTGTTGATCCATGATTCATACGAACCATAGCACCTTCAACATTGCTAGATCAGGTAAGTAATGCTATGTTAGAGGACGAAAAGAAACTTTGGTTTAAGCAGGATTCATGATGAACAATCTGAGATGTATTTTGGTTTATAAGTCACAACGGTACATAATAACAGATGATCTGCTTAAAGGTGTACTCGTCTGGTCGCTTGATGTCAAAATCTCCCAATCATGTTGACTCTCAAAAAAACATTTCATTGGTCCAAATAAATGTTTTATGTTTTTTAATGGCAGTAAATATGCAGATGTACGTACACACACATATTTATCCTAAAAGTGACACCAAGAAAGCTAAAGGTTTATTATTGCCCATTCTAGAATTAAAATGGCATATAATAACATTGGACTTTATACTAGAACTTTCAAACTCCAGAATGTTAACATCACTTTCATGGCATCTAATCAATCCAGCAATATTTTGGGTCATTAAAATGGTTTCCTAATGCTGAGACCCACGTACTAATTGTTTTAATTGGTTATTTGGCTTCATTGTCTAGACCTCTTGACGGCAAAACAATTATTTTATTTTGCAAGTAGATAACTCTCTGGAGGAGAGCATACAAACAAGCTGTATAATAAAGCAAAAGCTGATGAGAGGTAGAGATAAGGAAAAGGTTTATGGCACTTACAGTATTTAATCATACATGATGACTCAATGGCAAAGATAATTTATTTTTATAACTTCTATGATAATTAGGGAGCTAATAACATTCCACAACTCTCTGCTAAGCAATGAATGTCATCAAATGAGGTAGGGCTTAACCCTACTAGGAGACGCATTCAGTGAGGGAATTTATGTTACTTTTGATACCTAATGCTATGGTGCTGAATGATGGAGGGAAGTACTCACTATTAACAAGGGCCAGTCAAAACAATATGTGTGCTCCTTGTGTGCAGTGATAATGGTTTATTTGTCACACATTTTAATACATACATTTGTCTGAAGATCGGTGAACCAACAGATAGATGTAAACTAGTCAATATTAGAATGTTTTGGCAATTAAAAAAAAAAGTTCTGTTGACAAAGGATGCGCCCAAAGAAACTTTTTTGTGAAGGGAGGACTAATTAAACAATGCATAAGCAACCCATAAGTGTGCAGGCAGCATTGTGAACTTGGAAAATGAAAAGCAGTGAAAGGCATTGAAAATAAAATTGGAAAGACTAATGATACGAGCAATCACGTTAAAAGAGATAGAGGTTTGTGAACGCTGCACACAGTGAATGAGACCGAAATTCAAAGAGAGTAATCGGAGTACAGTGAGCAAAATGAGTAAAACAAATGAGAGAGAGTGAGTGAGTCAAAGTAAAAGAGATTGGAGAGGTGAGTGACTTAGTTGCGTAAATCTCAATGCAGCTTTTACTTTACCTCTATATTGTAAAATAACTGTAGATTGTGCAAGCTTAAGGTCACTTGCCTTTACCCAGCATCCCTCTATATGATAGCACAAAAGAAGTGGCTTTAATCAATCTGTTTTCTTAGTACCTTAGGACTATATTTTCCCAATATGGTAATTAGCTAAATAAATTCAGTCACTCTTGTATGAAGTAAAATTGCCACTCATTATGATGAAACAAACTTGCTATCAGAGAAGCAATCAAGAGCAATCCAAGTAATTTGGATTCTAAATGTAGATGTAGGTTTTACATAGACTTGTAGAGAATCTCTGAAATGTGTGTTAACTTGTCCTCATTAGTGAAGTTGACAAACGTTGAACAGACAACATAGAGGTGGAAGGTCACAAATTCCTTACTGAGTCTTCAAGTTATCAAATCCTAATTTCCCAAAGAGATTTGAAAGCAAAATGCTGCATTGCATTTGATATTTCACATACTTACTCATCTATCTGTGAGACACATGCTTCCACTTCTCGCAGTACAGTTTGAAGCTTGCATAGCAACTTCTGATAGACGTCTTGTGTTTCTAAATCCTCCTCTTTCAGCAGATACCGCAGGCCATGGCCATCCTGTTGGCCTAAAGAGTGTCCTGATGGTGCCGCCATTGTTGTTATTGTGTGCTGGATGTACACCATAGGATTCAATTTGCCTGTATGAGAAAACCTACAATTAATATGTGCAGTTTTTAGAGACAACAATCTAAGCATGACTTTTTGGAGCGCTAAAATGTTTGTCAAAAATGATTATTGTGACCCAGGTAAAACCAGCATTACACTACAATGCAAACGTACATCTGAAAACAGGGACAAAGTAAATAAACATTAGCAAGAGGCTGGGGTAACTAAGCACAGATGATGTGGGCATTATGTGATGGGCTGATATGGATTAAACAAGAGAAATAGAGGTACTAAATGAAGTGAAGGAAGGCAGAGATCATCTGTTTATTCACAATTGAGCTAAGAGCCCTGTGAATAAATATTATAATACTATAAATGTATATATATATATATATATATATATATATATATATATATATATATATATATATATATATATATATATATATATATATATATATATATATATATATATATTACCTACTGGCAGTCGCCAGTAGGTATATATAGTTAGGATTTTTTGAATAGGGATTTCTGAAAATTCTATGTTGAATAACTTTGGTGTTGATCGACGGAATTGGCTGAAATTTACAGGACAATGGCACATTTTGTTTCTGAGCGTCCCCTGAATGTTTGGGGGGGTTTCGTCAAGCGGGGGCCGAGAAAAAAGGGGGGTCCCAAAACGTGTTTTTAACATTGAGTTTTCCATAGGGCGGTTGGACTCACTTTTAGCTCGAACGGCTGAATGGATTTCTATGAAACTTGGCAAAATTGTAGAGACTGTTTGCCCGATGTGCCTTTGCTAGGTCTCAAGATATGTGCTCCAGTGGATTTTGAGAAATTAACGTTCAAAAAAATATATATATCTGTGACAGCGTCCCGGTTAGCGCCCTGGTTC
Organism: Lissotriton helveticus; assembly: GCF_964261635.1. Taxonomy (NCBI): domain Eukaryota; kingdom Metazoa; phylum Chordata; class Amphibia; order Caudata; family Salamandridae; genus Lissotriton; species Lissotriton helveticus. The sequence continues at coordinate 575,594,422 of NC_136063.1, forward strand.
GCGTACCAGACGCGTAACGGAACTTCGCGAGGAGAAGCGGATTGGCTCTCCGGTGACTGTCAACATTCTAAACAGTCCGGAGCGGCCGCCATCTTGTCTCTCGGTAGGATCGAGAGACAAGAGGTGGAAATAAACGAAGGGGGAAATGAATGAAAGGGGGCAAAGTAGACCCCTCCTGACCCCCTAGGATTGATGTGGGGGCTATTAAAGGGCCCCGTGGGGCAAAAAAAATTTTTACAAAATTTTGCTTTTTCGCGGTGGAAGCGCTACCCGGTACGCGAACCGGGTAGCTCACCGGTAGCGTAACGGGAGTCCGCCATCTTGTGTTTCGGACGAATTTAGTCACAAGATGGAGGATAAACAATGTTGGGAATGGGTATAAGGGGGCACGGGAGACATATCCTGACCCCCTAGGTTTTCTGAGGGTGGCTGAGGAGGCCCATATATGTAAAGCGTAACAAGGGGAAAACCAAGGGAAATATTAAAATAATATTTTAGAGTGCTTTGAGGTAGGGTAGCTCTGAATAGAGCTGTTGTGTTGTGTGGGTGATGTAAGTACCAACATGTAGGTACCAATGAAGAGTCTAAAATTCAATGTACACCGTCTCCTCTGTAGATATTTTGTATGTTCTAATATGGGTTATTTAAATGTAATTGTGTGGAAAAGCACTTCATGCTTTAAAGCAATTGTATTTTTGAACTGATTGTTCTTTCCTCTTAGTCCTCCTCTTTGGGTTTTTTCCCCCACACTCTTCTTCAGCATGATAGTTGATAAATTCGTTCCCTCAAAAAATTTATATACATAAAAAAATTATATTAAATACATATAAAATATATTTTTCCTTTAAAAGAAGAATACATTTTACAGCTTTTGATATTTTCTATTTAAAAACCATTGAAATTCACTGAAAAAACCGTAGGTTATAGACCATATATAGTTAGGAATTAGCATTTACAAAACCTTGAAAATTCACTGAAAAAACCATAGGTTATAGACCATATATAGTTAGGAATTAGCATTTACAAAACCTTATTTTACTCACATAAAACCATTGAAATTCGCATATATAGTTAGTTGCACTAACTATATATCGCGCACCCGCAATCCACTGCTGATCATGTCACATATTACATCATTCATGACATGGTCAGTGACATCACTGATGACATCACTGATGACATCTCAAATGACATCACTGATGACATCACTGATGACAACATCCAGTGACTGTATGTTTCTGTAAAGTTAAAATATGTCTTACATATTGAAGAATGAGTGGATGTATAAGTGTCTGGATGAAGGATTTAGTAGGTGCATGACTGACTGTATGAGTGAGTGATTAAATGTGTCTCACTGAGTGCATGGGTTAGTGACTAAACTGTCTTAATTTGTGCATCATTATGTCTGTTGTTCTGTAAACTGCTGCATGTGTTGATCAGTAGCTATATGAGTAACTATATGGGTTATTGATTGGTTGCCCAAGTATTTGTATGGGAGACTGAGTGTGTGTGTGGGTGGCTGGGAGGTGTATGACTCTGTGCATAGATGTGTGAGCAGTTGATTCACTAGATGTATGGGTTCAAAAGTGCATGTGGAAACAGCTGTATGGGTGGTTGACTGTGTGCATGAGTGTATTGGTGAGTGAATGGATATCTCAGTGCTACATGTCAAAGTAAGTACATATGTAAAACACAGTACATGTGAGAGTTGACATATATAAATAACTGTGCATAAGAGCCAGTGAATGTGTGAGTGGCTGTATGGATCATTGTGAACTTGTATCAGGGATTGTATAAGAGAGTAAATATGTGTTAGTATATGTTTGAATAAGTAAGGTGTGTATAACTGTATAGTTGAGGAAATGGAGGTGTGATTGATTCTTTGCATGACTGACTAGGTGTGTGAGTAACTCCATGGATGAGTGACAGTCTGTGAGTGTCTGTTTACACTGAGTGTATCTAAGGTTATATTAGAGTCTGCAGAGGTTCATCGTATTATCACATGAATGATGTCATCAGTGATGGGATCAGTAATGTCAAATGAGATGTCATCAGTGATGTCATTTGAGATGTCATCAGTGATGTCATCAGTGATGTCATCAGTGATGTCATTTGAGATTCCATCAGTGATGTCATCAGTGATGTCATTTGAGATTCCATCAGTGATGTCATCAGTGATGTCATCAGTGATGTCATTTGAGATGTCATCAGTGATGGCATCAGTGATGTCACTGACCATGTCATGAATGATGTAATATGTGACATGATCAGCAGTGGATTGCGGGTGCGCGATATATAGTTAGTGCAACTAACTATATATGCGAATTTCAATGGTTTTGTGTGAGTAAAATAAGGTTTTGTAAATGCTAATTCCTAACTATATATGGTCTATAACCTATGGTTTTTTCAGTGAATTTTCAAGGTTTTGTAAATGCTAATTCTATATATATATATATATATGTGTGTGTGTCACGCACTCCTACGGTCACTTACAGAAGGGCCGCCAGCACCAGAGACTTAGTGGTTAAAAACAGCCCTGAGAGTGAAATTGCCAGTAACTGGCTTGCCAGCGGGAGGGTTTTTTCAATTGTTCCAATTGTAGAGCTTGCAAGTATGGAAGAAATAAAACCTCCTTTATGTCACCTTTCAAGGATAAACCCTACATTATTGAAAAGTGGCTAACCTGTAAATCGGAATTTGCAGTTTATGTGCTGGAGTGGGCTTGTGGACTACGGTATGTTGGCAGTACAAAACTGCAAGTCCACAAGAGAGTGCTCCAGCACATAAGGGCCATCACTAATTGTGAGAAGTTGGCCTGATGGGTGATGTTTCCAATTCTGGAACCACCTATTATCAGACCAAACAATCCCTTATGGTGTCAGGTTGTAAGTCAACCTTCTTAATTAATTAATTAATTAATTGTGTGCTTATATAGCGCTGGAATCACTCCCGAAGGGGTACCTCCGCGCTTCGACCGCTGCGAAACCCTTCCTGGCTTCCCTGAGAGATGGTCCCTTAATGGGTATCTCCAGGGTGAGACCAGGCATCCCCGGCGGTCTGGTGGGGCCGTTAGTGAAGATGAGGCAAGCTAGTGCCCAGAGTTGCCGAGTGTGATCGCTGATCAGAGTGGGCACCGAGGCGAGAGAATTATCGAGTCCGCTGACCCTGGTCCAGCTATCCTAGGGGTAGCATGGACTAAGCAGCCTAAAGGCTTAACTTAAGAGGTCGTGTTAAGCGAGCTGTTTTACCACATACAATCCTGTAATATCAAATGAAAGGACACCACACAAGTATATATTATAAAAATATATGTATTTATTACTAAAAACAATCCCCAGTATTCTTTATGAATAAAGGGGCACAAGCGTTAAATCAAATCACAGTTTAAACATACAAAGTTGCACAATTATGGATGAGGGCGGGTGGCCACTCAAACCATATACTAAACAAGTGGTATAAGAGATACCAATCGAACAGTGGTTAGGCCTAGGGCCTAGGGAATCGCTGGGAGCAGTCGGGACAAGCAATGCTGATGTCGGGAGAGGCCCACGGTATTCGGGAGCAGTGCGGAAAGCGCACGCATGCACCAATGTTAACCAATGGTGCGTAAAAGTTGTAAAGTTAAAGTTTAAGGACACTTCCGCTGAACCTAGAGGAACAAAACTTAAGACACAGACCCTAGAGATGTGTACCAGTGTGGGAACAACGGCGGAGCAAAGTTACCTCACCCACAGGAAGCGGGTGCACAGGGTCGAAGTTGAGTCGGGTTTCGTCACGCAGGCTCTTGGTGCTTGGAGCTGAAAGGGCTGTAGGCAGGGTGAAAGAGAAGTGTCCGGTGGAGTCCAAGGGTGGACTCGAGTCGAAAAGTACCTGAAAGCAGAGGGGACAGAGTCTGGGTCACTCAGCAGTGACCAGGGTGGAACCAGGACGGAACCAGGCAATGTCGGGCGCAATCAGGTGGTCGTCGAGGAGCTTCTCTCCGCTGTCACGTGGGCTCTGGGGCATCTGCGACGTCCAGGAGTGGGTCACGATCTGTCCCACGAGGGCTCTCACCGTCGGCGCAGTCGGCTTCAAGTTTGGAGCAAACAACACTTGGCAAGAGCAATCCACGTGGAACCAGGAGATTGCTTTTCACTCGAACCAGGAGGGTCAGAGTGGGGGCTCCTTTTCAGGGGAGCTGGTGCAGATCTGGAGCAACCAGATTCACAGGTCGAATTTCAAAGTTCGTCGGTACAGGGGCCACTAGCCGGCTGGCAAGTGACCGGGCCAACGCGTTGAGCCAAATGGAGCAGAAGGGCCCCACGCAGCACTCGTCGAGTGTGGAGGGCTGAACTTCGGTGCAAGAGTGGCTCAGGGTTGGGGCTTCTCAAACCCCGGTGTACAGCTTCGAGGGTCACTCGTGGGCTGCACGGTCAGCGTCTCGTGGTCAATTCAAGACGGCGTGCCCCACGCTTCCGGTCGCCTCCACGGGTCTCAGCTCTGCAGGGACTGTGGATCGGGCTGTTGGAAGGCAGGCAAGCTTGATCTCGTCGATCTCTGTCGCTCGAGTTCCGGCGGGAACTGCGACAAAGCAGACGTCGATGGCTGGATGGTGCCTGTTTGCACAGGGTGGTCACTCCTTGACCACAAGGTAGATTCTTCGGGCTTCTACGTCGAGTAGGATGTCGAAGGGTCCAGAATTTCGTTTCTTATGTTTCTTCAGGATAATCTCAAGTGCATTGGCACTGCTCCCAGTCTTATACTAATTTTGGGGGCTGGATTACCTGCTAGGTCCCCTCCTATGGGTGGGACCCAGGAAGTGGGTGGATACACCCCCTTCCTTTGATCCAGGCCGCCCTGGCACGAGGGCTGGAGTGCCCCAGAACCGGTTTGGCCGGATTATGCAAGGGGCAGCCTTGTGTGCCCCAGGCAGTGTCTGGTTTCTTTCAAACCTCTCTGCTACAATCCACTATCTCCTGTCTGGAGGGTGGTAACACCCCCCTGCGACAGGAAACCCTTTGTCCAGGCCCCATTTGGCTGAGTTTCGGTCAGCTTCAGGGGGTCAGACTCTTGTCTGTGGCAGAAGCATCCATTTTGTGGATCTAAGGTCCTTTTAGAAATTAACCGCATTTAAGTAAAGTAACATGTCTTACCCCTCTAGAGGGGTGGAATGCTATCCCTGTTGCCAGAACTGGCGAGGGGATAGTATTCCAAATCGTATGACACCTTACACGACATGTTTTGATAAAGCCAAACCAACGTTGCTATATAACCGCGAGGATTATAAGGCACTTAAGAGTATATGGTATGGCATTATCCTGAAACAGCTTAGGGAGTTGTTCCCGACAGCTGCAGACAGGCTCAGCTCATGCTAGAGCTCCATCTCACATTAAACCACGCACTCTGCCTCCAGGATTGATGAGGCCTTCCATAGGAGTGGCTCACAGGTTTATATGTGTCCAGATATAGGTTTAGATATAGGTATACTATATCTAAGTAAGGGGTGATTACACCACCTTACCCCAGCTGAGTGATCAGCCAGTTGTGTCAATTTAAGAACCAGCCAGGGGTGGCAAAAGATATGCTGCAGCCCCTGGTAGGCCTTGGTGGCCCCTATGCCCTGGGCACCTATAGTGCATTATACAGGGGCTGACACGGAGTCCATTTCCAATTGTGGTATGTACCTAGGGTACATGGAATCCATTTTACAGAGAGAGCAGATGGCCTGGGGCCCTGATTAGCAGGGAACCAGGTCAACTAAGTCAAAAAAACAGCTAAACACAGGCAAAAAATCTGGGGTAACCATAGTCAGGTAGCCACCTTCCTACACAACCCCCCCCCCCAAACGAAAGGAGATAAGGCTATCCTTGGCCAGGTAAGCCTATATTGCCTGAGTGGCCATATAAGGAAGTACCTGCACTAGCATGGGTACCCCCTGTCTCATGGTCCACTAAGCAGTCCCTCACCCTTGGGGTATTAGAGGGTCTCCACCATAGGGAATCACTACCTTGGGTGTGTTTATGCAAAGTTAAAGGCTGGTTTGGATATGGAGTATTGAAGTGAGGCTCTACTAATTTAGGGCTTAGCTTCCTCCAATTATCTTCCACCATGTGTGGCTTTCTTTCTTTAACTGAGTTGCACTGTGCTCTCAGGGTCAACCTCTGGCTACCTAAAGCTGGAGGCTGGGTCCCTCTGTTTGGCTTGCTGGAGGGACAGTTCAGGTTTGGGCCCTTTGGGTCCCAGGTTTGGCTGTGCCCAACAGAATCCATCTGTGGGAGGTCCCTAACTGTTTTTAAGGGGGCTCCCTCAGGAGTTTTTAAAGTTTTCACCTCACTAGGGCTACTAGTTTTGGTGCCCCTAATCTGTTGATGGGGGTGCTTTATTTGACAGGGGGCCCTCTGGGTCTCACTGTCCTTCTTGTCCTCTGCAGCCCTGGGCTGGCTAAGGCAAGGTAGAGAGGGGCAGGTTACCTGCTCCAGACTGGGTCCCACCTGAGAAGGGTCCACTGACATCAGAGGTTCTGTCAGGCTAGGCCCAACCACCTCTGGGGCAGTTCCTTCATCAGGGGTAAGATCAGTTCCCTGAGGAGGCTGATCCTGTCCTAAAGTCTGGTGAGGGGGAGATTTCTCTTCCTCCTCCATGCTCTCAGTTTGTGTGGAGTTATCCATCATTTCAGGCTTCACAACACACACATCAGTTTGAGTTTGGGCTGTGGCCATCACAGCCCCACCAACCTTTTCAGGAGGAGACTCAGTTTTGGTTTCTGCTGTTATCATAACAGCTTTGCTATTCTGTTCAGGAAGAGCTTTTACTAAAGATGGGGCAGAGAGTTTCTCAGCCCTACCAACCTTTTCAGGAGGGACATCTTGAATTGGGGCTGTAGCCATTACAGCCTCACTAACCTTTCCATTGGAATTTACCATTCTAGAATGGGCTTCCTGTTCAACCTCAGCCCAGGCTGAGATTTCCAAATCATTACCAAGTAGGCAGTCTACAGGTAAGTTTGATGACACTGCCACTCCCTTTGGGCCAATGACACCTTCCCAGCTGAGACTTACTACTGCCATGGGATGATTTGTTTTGATGCCATCAATGTTTGTCACCTGGTATGTGGCACCAGGTAAAAGTTGTTTAGAGGGGACTATACCATCAGCCACCATGGTGATGCTAGCCCCTGTGTCTCTAAAAGCTTCAACTTTCAAACCATTGATGATGGTTTCTTGTCTATATTTGCTCAAAGTATTTGGGCAATCAGAGAAGTTGGCAAACCCCATGCCAGTCTCGTAAACAAGATCATTTGGTGATGGGGACCTGGATAGGCCAGGGTCCACCTGAGCTCCAAAAGTAAACCCACCCATATTCCTGGGTGTGCTCCCACTTCCTGGGGGATTACTGCTGACAGTAACAGGAGGTGTTGGAGCTGGCTTTGGAGGTATATTCTCTTTATTGCCATTCTTGGGACAACAGTTGTCTGTTTTGTAATGCCCAACCTGCTTACAGACATGGCAATAGGGCTTTTTCTCTGTTGAAGAAGTGTCTTGGGACCCACCCCCATCCTTGGAGTTTTGGGGCCCTGGGGAAGTCTTTTCTTTATTTTTATCCCCACCCTTATCTTGAGGCTTGGTAGACTCCTTCTTCTGGTTACTGTCCTGATTCTTAGGCCTAATCCTGGTTCTGACCCACTTGTCTGCCTTCTTTCCCAATTCTTGGGGAGAGGTCAGATCAGAGTCCACCAGGTGCTGGTGTAAGAGCTGGTTCTGACAATTACTTAGGATCTGCTCCCTCATAATCAAATTATACAATCCTGTAAAGTCATGTACTTTGCTGCCATGTAGCCAACCCTCCAGAGCCTTAGTTGCACAATCAACAAAATCAGTCCAGTCCTGAGTCTGTGTCTTCTGGGTGTCTCTGAACTTCAACCTGTACTGTTCAGTGGTTAAGCCAAACCCATCTATCAGACCACTCTTCAGGACTTTGTAATTGTTTGCATCCTCATGTCTGACAGTGAGGAGCTTATCTCTCCCTTTCTCTGAAAAGGAGTACCATAAGATTGCTGCCCACTGTTCCTCAGGAACCTGCTGTACCATGCAGGCTCTATCAAGAGCAGTTATCCACTTGTGGATGTCATCCCCTTCCTTGTAGGGGGGCACAATCTTTGTCAGGTTTCTACTATCATAGGACCTGGGTTTCTCTTTAGGAATATTGCTGCCACCAGTGGCATCTAAGCCACACAATTTCTGCTCTCTTGCCAAGGCAAGTCTAGCTTGAGCCAAGGCTACCTCCTCCCTCTCTATTTGGAGTTTGACAGCCCTCATTCTGGCCCTATGCTCTATCTTCTGAGAGGCAGTCATACCTCTCTGAGATTCTCTTGAGGCACTAGAAATATGAGAGTCCCCTAAGGGAGATCTCACTCTTCTGTTGCCTGGGAGAATGATATGGTGGGATCTGGGGAGGTGCTGGCCCTCTCCATTTCCCAGTAGGTCTAAGTTGGCCTGGTTAAGCCTGGCAACTAGGACCTGGCTACCCCTCTGATCCTGATCTTCTGGGTCCTCTACATCTGAGTCCTCCTCCTCCTCTTCTTCCTCCTCTTCTCCTTCCTCTGGAGGGGTATCAGTTACAGGGGGGTTCACTCCATCTCCTGATTCTAAGGGAGCTTCATTTCCCTTCTCTAAGTCATCCTGCTCTAGAATGGCTATCAGGATAGGACAGGTGGGACTTCTGCCCCTTTTTAACCCTCTTGATATGCACAAGGCAATCAAGTCCTTTCGGGTTAACTTGTCATAGCTGGAAGTTGCCTTGGTAAGGTCAACTGTCACAGGAGCAGACCCTGAGGCTTTTCCTGTGTCAGACATGACTGCTAGTGAGGTGTAAGTGGTGCACTTACCTAAACTAAGTGTTTTCCTACTGTACCTTGCTAGTGAGTTGTAGTCAGGGTGTGCTAATCCCTTTAATCTACAACTACTAAGTTCAGTAGAACTTAATATGCTAAGCTTTTGATTTATATGTACCTAGAGGTACTTGATGTGATCTTTCAATTTGATAAAAAGATTGCAATGGTAAAACAACAGCAAGCTCAAATCCGCACCGCTGCTCACCAATGTGAGAAGTTGGCCTGATGGGTGATGTTTCCAATTCTGGAACCACCTATTATCAGACCAAACAATCCCTTATGGTGTCAGGTTGTAAGTCAACCTTGTTAGACAAGCTATCCTAGGGGTAGCATGGACTAAGCAGCCTAAAGGCTTAACTTAAGAGGTCGTGTTAAGCGAGCTGTTTTACCACATACAATCCTGTAATATCAAATGAAAGGACACCACACAAGTATATATTATAAAAATATATGTATTTATTACTAAAAACAATCCCCAGTATTCTTTATGAATAACGGGGCACAAGCGTTAAATCAAAAGCACAGTTTAAACATACAAAGTTGCACAATTATGGATGAGGGCGGGTGGCCACTCAAACCATATACTAAACAAGTGGTATAAGAGATACCAATCGAACAGTGGTTAGGCCTAGGGCCTAGGGAATCGCTGGGAGCAGTCGGGACAAGCAATGCTGATGTCGGGAGAGGCCCACGGGATTCGGGAGCAGTGCGGAAAGCGCACGCATGCACCAATGTTAACCAATGGTGCGTAAAAGTTGTAAAGTTAAAGTTTAAGGACACTTCCGCTGAACCTAGAGGAACAAAACTTAAGACACAGACCCTAGAGATGTGTACCAGTGTGGGAACACCGGCGGAGCAAAGTTACCTCACCCACAGGAAGCGGGTGCACAGGGTCGAAGTTGAGTCGGGTTTCGTCACGCAGGCTCTTGGTGCTTGGAGCTGAAAGGGCTGCAGGCGGGGTGAAAGAGAAGTGTCCGGTGGAGTCCAAGGGTGGACTCGAGTCGAAAAGTACCTGAAAGCAGAGGGGACAGAGTCTGGGTCACTCAGCAGTGACCAGGGTGGAACCAGGACGGAACCAGGCAATGTTGGGCGCAATCAGGTGGTCGTCGAGGAGCTTCTCTCCGCTGTCACGTGGGCTCTGGGGCATCTGCGACGTCCAGGAGCGGGTCACGATCTGTTCCACAAGGGCTCTCACCGTCGGCGCAGTAGGCTTCAAGTTTGGAGCAAACAACACTTGGCAAGAGCAATCCACGCGGAACCGGGAGATTGCTTTTCACTCGAACCAGGAGGGTCAGAGTGGGGGCTCCTTTTCAGGGGAGCTGGTGCAGATCTGGAGCAACCAGATTCACAGGTCGAATTTCAAAGTTCATCGGTACAGGGGCCACTAGCCGGCTGGCAAGTGACCGGGCCAACGCGTTGAGCCAAATGGAGCAGAAGGGCCCCACGCAGCACTCGTCGAGTGTGGAGGGCTGAACTTCGGTGCAAGAGTGGCTCAGGGTTGGGGCTTCTCAAACCCCGGTGTACAGCTTCGAGGGTCACTCGTGGGCTGCACGGTCAGCGTCTTGTGGTCAATTCAAGACGGCGTGCCCCACGCTTCCGGTCGCCTCCATGGGTCTCAGCTCTGCAGGGACTGTGGATCGGGCTGTTGGAAGGCAGGCAAGCTTGATCTCGTCGATCTCTGTCGCTCGAGTTCCGGCGGGAACTGCGACAAAGCAGACGTCGATGGCTGGATGGTGCCTGTTTGCACAGGGTGGTCACTCCTTGACCACAAGGGAGATTCTTCGGGCTTCTACGTCGAGTAGGATGTCGAAGGGTCCAGAATTTCGTTTCTTATGTTTCTTCAGGATAATCTCAAGTGCATTGGCACTGCTCCCAGTTTTATACTAATTTTGGGGGCTGGATTACCTGCTAGGTCCTCTCCTATGGGTGGGACCCAGGAAGTGGGTGGATACACCCCCTTCCTTTGATCCAGGTCGCCCTGGCACGAGGGCTGGAGTGCCCCAGAACCGGTTTGGCCGGATTATGCAAGGGGCAGCCTTGTGCGCCCCAGGCAGTGTCTTGTTTCTTTCAAACCTCTCTGCTACAATCCACTATCTCCTGTCTGGAGGGTGGTAACACCCCCCTGCGACAGGAAACCCTTTGTCCAGGCCCCATTTGGCTGAGTTTCGGTCAGCTTCAGGGGGTCAGACTCTTGTCTGTGGCAGAGGCATCCATTTTGTGGATCTAAGGTCCTTTTAGAAATTAACCGCATTTAAGGAAAGTAACATGTCTTACCCCTCTAGAGGGGTGGAATGCTATCCCCGTCGCCAGAACTGGCGAGGGGATAGTATTCCAAATCGTATGACACCTTACACGACATGATTTGATAAAGCCAAACCAACGTTGCTATATAACCGCGAGGATTATAAGGCACTTAAGAGTATATGGTATGGCATTATCCTGAAACAGCTTAGGGAGTTGTTCCCGACAGCTGCAGACAGGCTCAGCTCATGCTAGAGCTCCATCTCACATTAAACCACGCACTCTGCCTCCAGGATTGATGAGGCCTTCCATAGGAGTGGCTCACAGGTTTATATGTGTCCAGATATAGGTTTAGATATAGGTATACTATATCTAAGTAAGGGGTGATTACACCACCTTACCCCAGCTGAGTGATCAGCCAGTTGTGTCAATTTAAGAACCAGCCAGGGGTGGCAAAAGATATGCTGCAGCCCCTGGTAGGCCTTGGTGGCCCCTATGCCCTGGGCACCTATAGTGCATTATACAGGGGCTGACAAGGAGTCCATTTCCAATTGTGGTATGTACCTAGGGTACATGGAATCCATTTTACAGAGAGAGCAGATGGCCTGGGGCCCTGATTAGCAGGGAACCAGGTCAACTAAGTCAAAAAAACAGCTAAACACAGGCAAAAAATCTGGGGTAACCATAGTCAGGTAGCCACCTTCCTACACTAATGAAGATCCGAATTACCCTGTGGCACGTCATTTCAGAGAGGTCCATGATAAAGATCTGGACAAACTCAAATACTAAGTAATAGATCCCGTTCCACCACTCAAACGAGGAGGTAATAGGGAGGCTATTCTTAGACATCTTGAGACCAAATACATTTTGGAATTGGATAGCAAGAGTCCGAATGGCCTAATGACTATTATATACTTCATGTAGACCGTCCCGGTAAGACGGGAGGAGGAGTCGCTGTAATTATTCAACATAATTATACATTTGCGACAATGGATCCTCTTGATCTACCAGATGTAGACAATCTGGTTATTAAATTAGAATCTAAATCAGGACCATTAATATGTGTACTGATTTACAGGTCTCCACAGCCACATTTTCCTGTACAGTTGTGTGAGCAAATGGCCAATATTGCTACTAATTATTCGAGCTGCTTGGTGATCTAAATTATTGGTCAAATGACCTGCGAGAAGGGCCTTATTCCATTGAACTTACTGAATCTTTTATGAATCTGAATTTTTCTCAACATGTGACCTCAGCTACTTATAACAAAGGTCACATTCTGGATCAGATTTGGTCAAATAATATTACTGTATCTTCTCTTACGACTTTACCCTGCTTATGGTCAGACCATTAATTACTTCAGTTTTCAGTAATTATGGCCATAGATAATAAGATCCCTTTGGCTGAAGGAGGTATGATTAGAGCATGGGGATCTCTAAATAAAACATACTTTCTTAACACCTTGACTGATCTCCCAGTATCAACTACCTTATATCTGGACTCTCTAGATGCTAATATCTCAAGCTGGTTATTGGCAGCTAGCAACTTACATGTCCCACAAAAAAAACTAAAACAGGCCCGTCGCTCGGAGGAACATAAATGGTTCTCTATAGAACTAAAAGAGCAGAAACTCGCACTCCTGTCAAACAGAACGTAGATAGCGACAACACTACTCCAGGGAATCCAAACAGATCTACTCCTTAGCACAGAAGGAATATAAAAAAGCTATTAGTATAGCTAAGGCCTCATATTTTTCTTCTAGAATTCTCAATTCATCCAATAAATCAAGGGACATCTTTGCTATAGTTAATGAACTAGCTAATGCTGATAGAATCTTACCCTCTCCCATGCCTACTCAAGACCTTTGCAATTCCCTAAATAACTTTTTCTTGGATAAAATAGCCGCTATTAAAGCAAGCATTCCTAATCTAAATATCAAAGAGTCCTCTGCTAATGTATCTACTAATCACTTCACCTTAGAGGCCTTTCCAGCCATTAGTGATGAGGGATTCCTGGACTTATTATCTAAAGTGAAATCTGGCTCCCCCCTGGACTGTTGTCCGTCCTATGTATTGAAGGACATATTTACTGCATTACCAACCGCTGCTATAACCCTTCTCAACGAGTCTCTACTTCAGGGATATGTTCCTAAGGTGTTTAAAAACGCAATTGTGGATCCCCTTTTAAAAAAGCCTGGAGCCGATCCTCTCAACCTATCCAATTACCGCCCTATTTCCTTGCTCCCTTACCTGGCAAAAGTGCTGGAGGCACACGTGGCAAAATGCTTGTCTGATTTTGTGGAACAGTCTGGTTATTTAGACGCTCACCAGGCGGGTTTCCGCCCTTCTCATTCAACGGAATCTGTGATACTGGCAGTATTGGATGACTTACATAAGAAGACTGATGAAGACATACCCCAGGCCCTGGTATTATTAGATCTATCAGCCGCGTTTGACACGGTCGACAATACCATTCTGGTGGACCGTGTCAGACAGGCTGGTATACAGGGACTGGCCTTAAAATGGATCAGTTCTTTTCTCAAAGACCGTACTCAATCTGTACGTCTGGCCCCTTACACGGCCTCTAAGTTATCTGTATCATGTGGGGTCCCACAAGGTTCATCGCTTTCACCCCATCTATTCAATCTATATCTCCTTCTTTTGAATAGTAAACGGGAGGATATGAATGTAACAACCTTCAATTACGCAGATGACCTTCAGCTCACCTTTACGATTGACAACTCACCTAGGTCAGTGTCTGTTTTCCAGACCACCATGTTATTCATCCGTCAATGGATGGATCAAAATCATTTAAAGCTCAACCCTAGCAAGACGGAGCTACTTTTGACAGGCAAAAGCAAGATTTTCTGGGGCCCACAGTACTTGCCGACGGACCTTGGTCCCTCACCGGTACCCTCTACATCAGTAAAGAGCCTTGGGATCATTATAGATAATGACCTATCATTAAAAAGTCAAGTAGGTTCCGTGGTATCTAAGTGCCTCCTGCAACTCCGAAAGATAAGGAAAATTAGCCGCATGCTTACTCATGAGGCGCTAGTTCAGGTGACATTGGCCATGGTACTATCGCACCTGGATTATGCAAATTCAATCTACTTTGGGCTGCCCCTGGTTCTCATCAAGAGGCTACAGATGGTCCAGAATCAGGCGGCCAGACTCATCTTTCATCAGCCTAGATGGCAATCGGCCAGACCATTGTTAAAAAAACTCCACCTGCTCCCGATCAAGTCGTTGTTGCACAGTAAGAGTTCTATTTTTATCAATACTCTTTTAAACAGGTACACTCCCCCTCGTGCTTTGCGTTCAATGCACCTTCAGCTACTGAACACGATTGCTTGCAAACAGAAGCGCCAAGGTGGTCGACAGTTTGCGTATTTAGCTCCCAGACTTTGGAATGCTTTTCCTTTGGTAATTCGTTCCTGTGTAGATCTACTCACGTTCAGGAAACTGCTCAAAACTAAGTTGTTTACAAATGCGTTCGTTTAGTATCCCTCTGATTGTGGTATGGTTCCAGGAGCGCCATGAAACCCCAGGGTGTACGTGCGCTGTACACATAACTTGTAACATAACCTAACATAACATAACATAAATACAACTGAGGATCTACATACTTGGTTATGAATAGGCCCATTTAACTAGGATTAGTTAAAGCTCCATCTGAAAAAAGAAAAAAGATTTCCTACATTTTTAGCTTTTAGGTATAAGGTATAGATGTATATATGGCCTAATAGGATATATATTAGGTATTTCCTTCGCTGAGTGCTCTTCTTACACACTTTGTTTCCCCATTTAGAGCTACCAGGGAGTTCCGATTTAGGCCTCCTATGGTAAGCTGATTTTAAAAGAGTTTTTTCGCTGTCATGCACTTTATGTATAGGGTTAGTCAAGCACTACAAAGGGAGTCAATCTTTTGTTGTAGTTCTTAGCACGTTTTAATAAAATATTTTAACAGATTTTGGGAACAGCAAATTTTATCACCGTAGTAATTTTTAAGATACAGGACAGGTGTAGAATAAACAAGGTAAACTTAGGCGTAGTTTGCATAGGTGCAGTAGACCATTCAGGAGCGTTATTTGCACATCTTATTCATTGTTTAAAGTATTTTACACATAATTAGTCAAAATTGTGAATATTAGGTATTTATACTGATAGTATTGCGATGCTTGCACAGGATGACAAAAATAGGGCCAAGGTATTTATACCAATAGTTTTGCAGTTAGTATAAAATTATTATAATGGTCCTTATCAAAGTTGTGTAGATTGCATAGATGGTATGTATTAAACAGACAGTAATTTGAAATTACATGAATTGCACATTGAGCTTATCTGTTATATTTGAATTTTGCACTGCGAAAATTTGCACATGCAAAAACAGTACTTTATATCTAATTACCCGTAAACTTGAAACGTAACAGTGATAAGGCTGACGAGGAAACAAACGGGCAGTCTGTTTTACGTTGTTATTGCACTGGCACTTTAAATTGTGGGGAAGTATGGGTATGTCATGTGATCAAGGCCTCTAGTGGCTGAAACGTGTCATGGAGGCTGGGCAGGTTTACAAATAAAGAAATCGCACGTAGTCAAGAGGTGTCCGTTCCTTTTCTGATTCCAGTGGCATATATATATTCACTGAAAAAACCACAGGTTTCAGGGATGTTATAGTTAGTTCGATATTTCACTCATACAAAACCAGAGAAATCCGGCCGTTATAGTTAGCAGTAAAAAAATATAATATCCCTACAGGTAATATTCGTAAGACAATTATTCTTGTATGCACGAAGCATTACACGAACATGAAAGAAGGAGACACTTATTCAAATAACGTAGATATTGCACTTATTCTTGTATTTTGGTATTTGAGAGAGGGCAAGGTCATATTCAAACAATTAGGGCAGCACAAAATTGAAAAAATTCATATGACAACCGGAAATAGACTTGGTGCTAAAATATATAAAGGTGGTCTGTGGCAACACAAGTGGCAGGGTCGACGGCGTGAATGGCGCAATGTGAACGAGGTGAAAATATTATACAGTGAGTGGCTCAGTATGTGAGATAGTTATAGTGACTTTGCAGCACAATTCACAATTTCAATAGAGCCACGCCTGTAGTTGCGCTGTAGGGTCAACGATGTTTCGGTCCTTAATCATTTGGGACCATCTTCAGGACATGGTTGTCTCGATTGCGATGCTGAAAAGGGTAAGGAGGATCGGTCCGATGGATACGATCGTGAGAAGGGTACTGGTGTCTGATCCCAGAGGTTCTAGAATACAAGACTTTTTTTCCGCCACCAGTAAAGCATCCAGTCCCCGCTGTTCATTGCCTCTATGATCGCTTCAACCAGTAGGAGGCCCACTGAGCTAGCATCCAACCTGTATGGAGGCCAGGCGGTGATGTATAGCGTCGAAGAATGCCATCAGATCAAGTAGTGCCAGGATGCCCTCTGCCATACGAATAGGATAATATTGATTATTTGTATAGCACCGCTGTATTTGGTGCCGTAAGCAAAATGACATGTTGCCATGTGTGTGCTACCTTTCATCTAATTATGGCACCTTTTGTGAAGCTGTTACAACCTGGGGGTTCTCTTGAGGCATGCAGTAGCGGCCCTTAAGGCAGCGACCCGTAGTGCCCTTCATGTAGCACTGAACTCCTTAGATCACCTTTAAGCGCTGAGTTGACGTTACTCATCCAATTCTTTTCCATGTCCGCAGTTTCTGTCCCCTGCTGATGGTGAAATCCAGCCCATTTTTAGTCAACCGAGTTATCCGTTGGTGTAAACCCAGCAGCGCTCCAGCTGCCTCTAGGCACTAGTCGTCACACCCCAAGAAGCTGCCAGGAACACATGGATATTTCTCGCACATCATCTTCCAATTAGCCATGTATTGGTGAATAACAGCGTGCAGCTGCGCGAATGCATGAATGCATCTACCTTCATTCATTCATTCATCCAATCCACTGTCCATGTTTCCAGCTACCCCTCTTTTCACCTACCCACAAATCTATCCAGACTCACATGTTAAGTGTGTAGAGCAGTTTTTCCTGTCTTCTATGCGTGCTGACAGTTGGATACGAGGGGAAGCAGGTAGGGGCTATGGCTGGGATGTGAGAGTCAGAGGGCTCGGATCAGCAGAGCCCAGGCGCGTGGCCTCAGGGTGCCAGCCCCGCAGAGGTCAGGCTGTGGGTTCAGTGTGGCAGCCCAGCAGAGCCCAGGGGTGTGGGTTCAGGGTGCCAGCCCAGGAGTTTGGGCTCAGGGTATCACTGTCAGCCCAGCAGCATGCAGGGCCAGAAGTGTGGGTTCAGGGAGCTTTATTTGCCCTGGCCATCTCGCTCCTGTGGTATTCAGACTCCCGCAGGAGCAAGCGCTCTGATTGCCTGCCAGTAACATCAGAAAAATATTACTGCCAGCCATTTCAGGACTCTGAGACTTAGTCCCCTGTCCTGAAGTTAAAAAAATTGAAGTAATAAAAGGGGGCAGGGTAGTGATACCCACACCCCACTGGCCCCAAGGGGGGGACCCAGAGGGACACCCCATCAGGCCAAAAATAAATATAATTGGCAAATCGGTAGCTCGCCCCAGGGCCAAAACTTTTCAAAGTGGGGAAGAGGGCCACGGGCCCCCTGCCTGCGGGCAGCACTCTCAGCTGGCAGGCATTTAAATGTCCAGACAGCCTGGCAGTGCCCCCACTGGCACTGGACCCCGGGCCTCCCCAGGCTGTGCGCGTGTGGAGCTGGCTAGCAACCCCATCGCTGGGCTGACACCCCGAGCTCACCACGCTCCTGAGCTATGTTGGGCTGACACCCTGACCCCACACTCCTGGTCCTTGACTTTGCTGACACCCTGAACCCACACTTCTGGCCCTGAGCTCTGCTGGGCTGGAACCCTAAACTCACACCCCTGGACTCTGCTGGGCTGACACCCGGAACCCACACACCTGGGCTGACACCCTGAGAATCTCTTGAGCCTATTGCGGACCCAACCGTCCACAAATACAATAATTTTTTAACCAAAATTTCTCAAAAACGACTGAACGTTTATACACCAAATCACAAAAAGCACAACCTGCAGATCAAGATCTAGCTTCCTGCCAAATTTGGTATTATTCCGTTCAGCAGTTTTTGCTGTAGCCTTTTTAAAGAAGTCTATGGAAAATGCATGACTGTTTTGCCTTTTGGGACAGCCACCGCTTGACGGACCACCCAAAACTTTCCATACACAAATAAGTGAAAAAGTAGCACCTTTTTGTAATGATTCATGGTGATTCGTCAACGGGGGCAAAAAAAGAGGATTATACAACTGAGCATCAGGGAATTCTCATCAACAGATGAAAAGCACAAGTTAGCGACCACTTGGAATTGGTTAAAAAAAGAAGCATTGCATGTGGTAGTGTACAGATGACATTCCAGGAACACACCAGAGAAGCTCAGCATCTGGCTAGCTGACTGGGGCAAAGGTGCTTAAGTAATGCATGGGAAACTTGGTATTGGTCAACAGTAGTAAGAGATAGAGTAACCGCAACATAAAAGGAAAGAGAACATATAAATGTTCATCAGGAACTGGAAATTGGTCCGTTTGACACTGAGTGATAGGCATTGAGATACAGATTCAAGGAAATGTGCCTCACAAGTGGGGCAAGTGGGGGAGAGGAAGACAAACATGCAGTAGCTCTGTGGAACTCAGCTTCTAGGTATCTGTGTGGGGAAACTGAAACTACAAAATGACTTTATAAACTAAACATTTAGATTAAAGGCATGTATCTGTAAATAAGAAAAGAGGGATAGGAAATTGAAATTAAGATTACTCAACTATACATTTACAATTGTATGTACCTGGCTCTGTCACAGTAGCTAATTCCCTTGATTGACTATTTTCCTCTTGTGATGAGGATTTATCTGTACGTCACTAAGTAACTAGGTCACTACAAAACAAACTTTACTGATGTGATGGCCTATCATAGGTTATACTAGATTGCGGAAATCTTCTGATTTAAAGCAATATTTAGGTCAGGATCCCTTCCGTGTTAATCCACCAAATAAAATGATGTTGAATCATACTGCACCAGTGCCTAGCTATGTTCCATAATGGTCTGATTTGAGTCTGATTTTCAAGATATCTTCATGACACATGTATTCAGCTAAAATTGAAGTAGTTTGCATAGTCAGTGATTAGCATGGCATTTGTTGCATTGCTCTTACTGTACTAGCACACCATTGAACACTTCTACATTGGAGTTTATTGAAATTACACCTACTTTTGATGTTCACGTTTAATAATGGCTGGATTCTATGACAGGTTTATTTTAGCTATTAAAAATGGTGTAATCTAAATATCTTTTCACAAACATTTTCGAGAAAACTTTCAAACGTCAGCTAGGAATCATAAATACCACTTGTGCAGCACAATATTGTCCCAGAGCAATTACATTACATTTTACAAATATTGGCAAAAATGCATAAAACTTCAAGAAAAGAAGACTTTGGTAAGATGGCACCTGGTTTGCGAAAAGTGACTCAACCATGTCATATTTCCTCGTATGTGTACTATATGTGGTGGTGGAAGAGCATGTCATGCATTTGATGAGTTGCTGACTAGCACCATTTTATTAATGGGTTGCCATAATTATTCATAAGGTAACATCATCCTACTGTGATTCATAAGGTAACATCAGCCTACCGTGCTCAGCAGCTTTGTGTTCTTTGTCCTGTGAAGCATGTTTCCTGTTGTCCAGCTGAACACCGAAGGCACTACCCAGTGAAGTTGAGGTCTTCGGGTACGAGACTTCCATCACATTGATATGGCAGTTGGTTGGACAAAAGTCACTGCTATGAAGTGGGGAGATCTTCGATTTTGCTTGTTTAAATGTGGGCCAAGCTCTATTTTTCAACACTCGAGAAAACTGGTATGGGAAAAATAACAGGTTCTTA
Source organism: Lissotriton helveticus (assembly GCF_964261635.1). Classification (NCBI taxonomy): domain Eukaryota; kingdom Metazoa; phylum Chordata; class Amphibia; order Caudata; family Salamandridae; genus Lissotriton; species Lissotriton helveticus. Next base: position 575,614,471 of record NC_136063.1, read on the forward strand.
TATTTAAGATATTTTTGATTCACAGGGCTATATAGTTTCATATAGCATGACCAATTTTATGGAGCCCTGGTAGTAATCTCATACATGCCACCTTGGCAAAAAAATCACCCATCTTCCCCAGACTATTGCCTTTTTGTACTGCTGGTGCTCACTGGCTTCACATGCCATATACATAAAAATATTCATGTTTATTGTCTTTGTTGCGTTTCCGAACACAAAATCATTACTTCATATGCACTGTTCTCACATGCTTGGCTCTTGGGCCATTGATTGATACATCATGTTATAAATCTAGCGTGCAGCAATTTTCCTGCTGGCACTAACTTATAACTGTATGTCTGTCCTTCTTCGACATGCTTTTACGGGAACTATAATTATAATTATTTCTAGTGGTAGAACAGAATGTGTAGTACAGTCAATCAATCAATCAGGGGAATTATAAGCGTGCTACCCATCTGTGAGGGTCTCAAGGCACTGGGGGGGGGGGGGTATGCAGTTCCGGTCAGTCGAAGAGCCAGGTTTTGAGGGTCTTCCTGATAGATGTGCAGGGTGGGAGCATGCCTGATGATGATCGGTAGCTCGTTTCAGGTTTTTGGTCGATGTAAAAGATGGTTCATACGCCCGCTCTTGCTCTGCGGTTGCACAGGGGTTCGGAAAAGTCGGTGGATCGGAGTTTCCTCTTGGGTGTGTGAAAGCAGATTCTGTTGTTGAGGTATTGGGGTCCAGTGTTGTGGAGGCATTTGTAGGTGTTTGTGAGTATCTTGAAGGTTACTCTTTTCTTTTTCTCATCAGGGTGCCAGTGGAGGTTGCGCAGGTGCTGGGTGATGTTTCATTGTTATAAGATGCCGAGCCTTGCTGCGGTGTTCTGTACGGTTTGGAGTTTGCGGAGTAGAGACTTGTTGATCACGGCATAGAGTGCATTTCAGAAGTCCAGTCTGCTGGTTATGAGTGCGTGGGTGACGGTCTTTCTTGATTTGGGGGGATCCTTTAGAAGGTCTTTTGGAGGATGCAGAGGGTGTTGTAGCAGATGGAGGTGACGGCGTTGACCTGTCGGGTTATGGAGAGGGAGGGGATGCATATGAAACTGAGATTTCAGACATGGTCCATGGGGGTGGGGGGACTGCTGAGTTTGGTGGGCCACCAGGAGTCCCATGGAGAGGGGGAGGGTGTCTCCTCCGAGTTGAGCTTCAGGTAGCTATTGCTCATCCAGAATGTGACGTCTTTCATTCCTTCCTGGAAGTGGAGTCTGGTGGTGACTGGGTCCTTGGTGAGGGAGAGGATGAGCTGGGTGACATCAGCGTAGGATACTATGCTGAGTCTGTGCTGTCTAACGATGGTGACAAGGGAGGCCATGTAGATGTTGAAGAGCGTGGGGGCTGAACGACGATCCTTGGGGTACTCCGCAGTTGATTTTCGTGGGTTCGGAGAGGAAAGGAGGAAGTCTCTTTCTTTGGTTTCATCCGGCGAATGGAGCCATTCAAGGGCGGTTCTCTGAATGCTGGCTTTGTGGAGTCTGCTGGTAAGTGTGCGGTGGGAGACGGTGTTGGAGGTCTAGTAGGCTCAGGGCTGTGGTGTGTCCTTAGTTGAGGAGGGTGCGGATGTCGTCTGTGGCGGCGAGTAGAGTGGTTTCTGTGCTGTGGTTGATGCGGAATCCGGATTGGGAGAGGGCGGGATGGAGTTTTATTCAATGAATTTCTTTAGCTGGATGTTGACGGTCTTCTATGTGGCTTGGTCCACGAAAGTGAGGAGGGAGATGGGTCTGTAGTTTTTTAGGTCTGTGGGGTCTGCTGAAGGCTTCTTAAGAAGGGTTCTTACTTCTGTGCGTTTCCAGCCGTCAGGAAAGATGCCAGTTTCGAAGGTGGTGTTGATGGTGCGTTTTAGTTCTGGAGCGATGGCGGCTCTGTGGTAGATGTGCGGGGGGCAGGGGTCCGTGGGGGCTCTTGAGTGGATGCCTTTCGTGGTCGTTGCGGTGTCTTCGGTAGTGATTGGGGTCCAGGATGATATGGTGGGATGGCTGGCGTTGCTGGAGTAGGGAGTGGTTTCTGAGTTAGGTGGCTGGCTGTTGAAGTTGTCGTAGAGACCCTTGATCTTCAGGTGGAAGTAGGAGCCAAGCTTGTTGCAGAGGTCATGCTCTGGGGTGATGTCTGTGGTTTCGCTGGGGGGTTTGGTGAATTCCTGGATGATGCTGAATAGTTCCTTCGAGTTGGCGAGGATCTTGGTCTGGATGAAGGTCCTTTTGGTGGATCTGATGTGTTGGTGGTATTCTGTCACAGTGTTCTTGTAGGTGGTGCGGTCTTCTGAGGATTTACTGTTTCTCCAGTTCTCCTCGAGGCGTCTGCAGGCCCACCTGGATTCTTGGAGGTCGGCGGTGAACCAAGTGGCCTTCCTGGGGGGCTGCCTGTCCGGGTTACGTATGGGTGTGAGCTCGTGTGCACAGTTGGAGATCTATCTGTGGAGTTCTTTGGCTGTGAGGTTGGCGTCTGTGGAGGTGGTGGGGGCATTGCGGTTGAGGGTGGAGTTGAGCTGTTCCTCTGTGATCTTGTTCCAGTTTCTTTGTGGAGGGCGGGTGTAGGCTTTGCACCATTGGTTTGTCGACGTGGAAGTGTACGCAGTGGTGGTCCGTCTATGGGGGTTGCATGGTGTGGCTGAAGTGGATGTTGGTACCTCCTGCGAAGATGGGGTCAAGGGTGTGTCCTGCCTTGTGGGTGGGGTGGTGACGAGTTGTTTCAGTCCGAGGTTGGCGAGGTTGTCCAGGAGGGTGGCGGAGTTGGGGTCGCTGAGGTTGTCAAGGTGGAAGTTGAGGTCTCTGATGAGTATGTAGTCCGTGGAGGTGATGGTGTGGGGGTGATGAGGTCAGCGATGGAGTTGGAGAACGCCGTTCGAGGTCCAGGAGGTCTGTAGCCGAGGGTGCCTTTCAGGTTCGTTCTGGGGCTGGTCTGGATCTGGAGGTGTTTGGTGGTGGGTGGACTGTTGCTCGAGCTGGAGGTCGTGAGTCAGAGGGAGTTCTTGTGTGCGATGCCAAGTCCCCTTCTGGGCAGTCCTTCCTCTCGATCTTGTATCTGTCGGGGATGGTGGGGGCAATGTCCAGGGAAGGGATGTATGACGTAACAATGCATACTTTTACAACGCCTACCTTTACAACACGGTTTTTACAACGCATACCATTACAACGCATAATGCTTTTAGGCGCTGGATAGTGAATAGTTTAATTTACTATTCCAACTCCAGTCCCCGTGGATAGTAGGGAAGGTTATTGGATAGTAAATTAACCTATTCCCTATCCTAGAGCGCCCCCCAGAGCAATGCGTTGTAATAGTTTGCGTTGTAAAAGTTACGTTGTAATGGTAGGTCGTTGTAAAAGTTTTGTTGTAAAGGTTGTTTACCCCAGGGAAGAGGTGAGTTGATCCAGGTTTCTGTGAAGAAGCCGACGTCTGGTGCGAGGGTGTCGAGGAGGTCCCAGATCTCTACAGGATGTCTGCACATGGAACGCATGCTGAGGAGGATGCATCTCAGGGCTCCAGAGGTGTTGGTGTTCGGTGTTTGGGCAGTGGTCGTGGGTGTGTAGATGGTTGTGAAGGTCTGGTGATAGTGGCAGTAGGAGAACTGGCCATGGGTGATGCTCGGTGTGGACAGCTGGCACTTGTTCCTTCCTGGGTTGAATGCGAGGAGGGTCCCTGGGTCATAGCGGTGGAAGGTCGGAGATCCAGGGTCTCTGGCGCTGGCCACGGTCGGGACACAGATGGGCGCAACAGGCATGCCTTTGGTGCATAGCGGCCGCTATTAAATAGGGAAGGGGGAGGGAGGTGCAGCTGGGAGGTGGGAATCGGCAGCGGGGAGGGGTCGCAGGGGCAGCTGTGGGAAGGGAGCAAGAACGGGTGGAGATACTGGAGCTGAAAAACAATAACAGGACAGGCACCAAATAAAGGGCAACAGTGACACAGGTAAAAAAAGCAGACAGACACAGCAAGGCACAACGCGGTGGCTCAAACCCCTACCTGCACCAGGCACTGCACAGTCAGAAGAGAAATGTGCACGAGGTTCTTTACACTCCCACAATTCTCCATTGCATTTCATTTTACAGCAAAAGTGTTATATCTTTATTTCTTAACCTTTTCTTATTCAGTCTGCTCATCGTTATATCATATGTATTAGTGTCTCGATTGATTTACCCTGATTGTGCTAATTTACTTGTCAACTGCATTTCATACATGTTCTTCCATATATGTACTACATTAGATGTACTCTTCAAGTAAGGGTTGTGTGTTTTCATGACCAATGATAAATGAGCACATCTTAGGCATCTTTGATGGCTACTAGATAGTGGATTTCACAACAGTTTTGTATTCAAATGAATCACATTTTAATAAAACTCTGATTAGAGGTAGTCCAACTCTCTTCTCTCACTCAGACACCACAGGGCATATTAACAAGGTGGCACTATAAAATAATCACCGCTTTTGTGGCCTTTTTCGGCCGAAAAGCGGCGATAATTAAATCGCCTTATTAGCAAAGACACGCTATCGCGTGTTTAGCTGACTTAGCGCCCATTTCCAGCAAGCCTAACTTTGCATCGCTAATGAGATGCAAAGTAGGCGTGGCTGTGAAACCAACCAGGGAAAATATTGCGAAGGCAGCTTCGCGATATTAACAAGGAAGGATATTGATTATTTAAATCGTGTTAAGTATGCCTTAACGCAGGAATTTAACATCTGTTAAATTCCTGACTAAGGCATACTTAACAAGGGGGATGGATTCTGTGGCAAGACCACAGGCCCTATCATCTAGGATAGTGCCGTTTTCCACCATGGAAAACGGCGATATCCACACTATCTCTGGAATTTTTACCCCTCGGCGATGCTCGTTATTGATAATGCGCTAACCGGGCGATAAATTCCAGAAATAGCCGGCGCTAAATATGCACTTTGCGATATTTATCGCCGGCCCTTGTTAATATGCTCTCAAATGTGGTCACTCTCTGAGATTGTGGTCTTGATTCCTTCCGCCAAGCACCCTAATGGATTAGATTTTGAGTGGCACAGTGGAATCTCTTTAAAATAATTTAACACATACAACGTCTGCATCATTTACTACAATTTGGATGAATAAACCTGAAGAAAAGTTGATTTATTTCAGTACTTACCAACTAAAATTCAACTATATTATTTGATATAAAATCCAGTAACACCCTTTTCCTAGAAGTGTCAGGTGAAGCACTTAAAATGTTATCTTACGTGGGGAAATATCTAGTACTCTCCACATTATCTCTTCCCACACACTGAGATTTCTAATCTAGCTCACTGAGCTCAAGTGTCTCTTCTTATAAGCTTTGAGATTACATGTGTTTGCATATGGCCTCAGGGTTATCACTTGAAAATCTGCTTCTCCATATGTAGACCTGTACAATTTATACCATGTTAACGCCACAGCAATTATTGCATAAAGTATGATAATGAAGAGGAACAATATTAATGAGAAAAAGCACTGTTCATGCAACAGAAAACATCATGGTCCCAATGCACAAAGGACATAAAGGCACAGACGTTCATTTACCCCATGATTAATGCAATTGCTTCCTGTGTAATGTAGAGCTATTCGCGGAGGGAAGGTATCACACATTTACATAATGATGTATCATTGCAGATCTTTCACTACTACTGTGAACGTATCTTTTTAAAACAATAATTCCATCTGTCGAGACCAGGTGTGAGACCGACAAGAGTCCATTCATGGAAATGGCATTCCGAGAGCCCAAAAAACATAAACCACAGCACAGACTAAATACAGAGATGGAAATTGCACAAAGCTGCAATGTCAACATGTGGTACAACAAACCCGTCATTTATATGTAATCCACACATCATTAAAATATCACATCTAACAATTACTATAGCGAATGCTCTGACAAGAACAGTAAGATAGCTCATGACCTGAATTCACGTGCAGTGTGTCTCATACTAATGTTTTTCACTTAGAAGGTGTAAAAGCAGCATGACACCACTGCAGTTGTACAAAAGTGTCCTGACTAGGCATAATTGCTATGGCTTTGTTGAAGAGACAGAGAAGAGGCGAAAGAGCATCCAGGCCAAGGGTCCACTATGATGAAGTAATACCAAGCTATTGCTTTCCAGCATAAGTGATTCTTGATGTGGTCAAGGATTTAGAGGGCACACCAACATCACCAACTTCCTTCATTCATGCAGTCCCTGTCCATGCCAATGTGCATGCTGCACACCATGTTGTGGGCATAACAAAGGACATCTCTCAGGACAGTCTGATGGAGCAGATTTCACCTGGAGTCAGGCATTGTTTTATTTTTGTGCTTCACACAGACTGCATTTAAATTGCCACGCACATTTTGGTGCAAGATAAAAACCTGGCACATGAAAAACATGAAAGTGAGGCCAATTCAGTCTGAAATGCTTGTGCTGAATTAACATGTGTTTTTTGTAGTGTAGAGAAAAGTGGCCTTTTTAGCTTTGAAGATTAATAGAATGTGTTTCTCTCTTCCCAGCTCCACCCTTGCAATCTAAATTCACTATTTCTGTCTTAAAAGACTTTGACTTGTTGCATATTTGGATAAACATTTTCAGTTTATAACACCTCTTTTTATAATGTGTGTGAATTAACAAATGCACCAACCACTATACATAGAGCTAAATGCTTTTTTGCATGAAAAGCTATCTAAAACACTAAAGCATGTTGCTGTGTGCGCTGTATTAACTGAGTGTGCTGTATTAACTATGTGTGCTTTTAAATTTTACACTAAAGCATAAAAATGCTATGTTGCATATTGCACATTAATTTTGCATGTTGTCATAAATAATAGAAAAGCTGCTTGACACTAATAGCTTGGCTAGGTAAACATGTATAAGGGGTATTAATATGAGGGAGGGAAACATAATGGGCTGATTTACATGAAATTAATATTCTCTTTGTGTTTGCTTTGTTTTTGGGCCTAAGAAAAAATGTCTGCCTGTGAATCCAGCAAGGCTATGGCTTGCATTAAAAGAGAAGAGAGCATGCGCAGACACCAGCTTGACTCAAACTGCGGAAGAAGTCAAGGCCATCTTGATCTTTGTACATTCTTGTGATTGTGCCAATGTACCAGTTAGTTAAAATATCCGTCCTACTGCGCTGTGAAAGGAAGGAAGAGAATTAGAATGAAACATTTTTCCTAGTAAATGTTGCAAACGTTTATAAATGTATTAAATCATTTGCGCTTCTTTTGTTAAAACTGGTATAGTCAAGTTTTTAGAATGAGTCAGGGTAGTGAGAACTCATGCTATTGTGGGTGACCAATCACGTACAGGTTTTCCTGAAGGTGCAACATGTTTGTGTAGACTGCCAAGAATTAGAGTATAAATAATGACCTCTCTGGAGGCAGGGTTGGCTTTTTGCTCATAGGGCTTCTTGCTCATTTTGGCTTAGGCTTTGCTTCATTCACATGGGTTAGGTACGAGATCGTCACGGGTGCAGCCTTGGGCGTCCGAGGAGAGTCAGGTGGGGGGTTCCCTGGTGATTTTTTCCAAAGTCATTGCACGTCATATTTTGGCACTGCAGGTCACATTCCTTTGAGGCCTGTAAGGGCGGGCTGTCTCACTCCTTGTTTGCTTTTTTGATACAGAGATGAATAGAGCAGCAACAGATAGAAAGGCTTTTTAGATTTAGATGCTAAACTTTAAGTTTATGCTTTGACTAAATAATTAGGCCTAAAAATATTTGACTTATGCATTTATTTCTCTTAATGGGAGATTTTTGCCAACTATTTAATTATTGATTAGCTTTGCAAGACTATTTTTCTTAGAAACTCTATAAGAGTTTTGACTGAAATTTTGCGCCACATTTTCTTTCCTACATGTAATGCCTATATGCAGACTGTAATGTGGTCTGTTTTAATGCTATTTTTCCTGTTTTCCAAATTCTGTAACCTGATTGATATTTTACTAATAAATAAAGGGTCAGAGAAAAATTAACTTTTGACTAGAAAATAAAACCCTTTAAACTCTCTTTATTGGCTTGAATAATAATTGCATTTTTTACTGTTCAGGTTTATTTAAAGCCTCCTGAAGGTAATACATGGTGTGAAGGGCCCAACACCTTTTTCAGCGGTAAATTAGAGGTAGCATGAGGGTTTTACATTGAGAAATTACCAGAAGAAATTACCGCTCCATCAAGTCTGTCCTATTGACTGCACTGGTGCCGCCTTGAATCAACATTCTTGTGAAGAAATACATCACCATATCATGGTCTGTGCAGGACATGCAACATAAAGAACAATATGTCTCTGCTGCTGTACATTTCCCATGTGGGAATGATGCACTGTGTTGCACATGTTACACTAGAGCCACCTCGAATCATTCAATATCTGTTGTGCAACGTTCACTGTTTACACTAAATCAGTGAGCAATTTCCTCAGGGAAACACTGGGAAAATACATCTTAGGGTCCCGAGTTGTTCCCCCAGGATATATCTGGGATGTATGGGCAAGTCTGGCCTACCGTTGTGTATCTGAGAAAAGATTTCAAGAGTACAGACTTTATTGGACCACTCATAATTCCCATCTCTGCGCAAAGAAGGATTTGCTAGGGGTTTGGACTTTTCCCAGCAGATCACAATAAGGGCCAGATGTGCAACTATGCAGTGTACTTCACAGTCTTATTACAGAGTGTAGAAAGGGTTTAAGGAACCCTCTCGATCTCTCTTTCGCCGAGCCTCCTCAGCTTTGACCTTGTTGCTATAAACACTGATCAGGAATGCAACACAATCTGATAAGGAAGCAACTATGCTTCTATTAGGTCATACCAATCCAATGAGTTCATTAGGTGGCAAGTCTACTTTCCGATCAACTATTTGAAGAACTACAAATGTTTGTTAAAATACCAGTATTTAAAATTACTACACAGCATACATTTCCAAAGCAACTCATACACCATAGTATTAAGCAACAACACTGTTTAATTCTAATGACACTATTGCTAATATGTTAGTAATTCCGTATGTGGTGAGGAAGATGCAGCAAGTTTATATGACCCTCATCCTAGTGGCAACAACTTGGGCCAGACAAACCTGGTACACCATGCTGCTGGAGATGGTGGTCAGTCTACGCGAGAAGCCACCAATCAGCCTAACCTCCTCATTCAGCAACAGGGCCTACTCAAATACCAAGATCTCAGGCAGATCAACTTAGCAACCTGGACCTGAGATCCTAGTGCTCGAATACCTTAAACTTCCAGGGGAGTGTATGCTAATCCTGCCAGAGGCATGCAAGCCCACTACTCACAGCTGTTAAACATCCTAGTGGGAGAGATTCATCTCCTGCTGCACATCTAAAAACAGACATCAGAAGATTTCTGTGCAGGACATTGGTATCTTCTGTATTTATATAGAGCAGGCATAGCAGGATTACATATAGCTGATGTCGCAGAATACATGCAGAAAGGAGAACACTCATCCCTCTTAAGGATCCCTGTCATGAAGGCCTTCATGGAGGGTCTCAAAAGAGTTATACCTCCCAGAATGCTCCCTGTCCGAAAGTAAAATTTAAATGTAGTCCTCACTCGGTGCATGTGCCCAACTTTTGAGCCACTCCATTCATGTGAACTGCAGTTTCTTTCCTGGAAAGTAGCATTCTTTGTGGCAATTACTTCCCTCGAACACATTAGTGAGTTACAAGCTCTAATTATAGAGGAAAGTAATTTAGATTCATAAAGACAGCGTAGGACAAATGCCAAATTTCTGCCTAAAATGGTCTTACCCTTTAACAGCAACCAAACCACTAATCTGCCCACCTTTTTCCTACAGCCAGATTCTGCAGAGGAAATGGCTTTACATGCATTTGACATCAAAAGAGCAATCATGTATATTATCGACAGGCCCAATTCCTTTCAAACTCAAAACAGCTCTTTCAGTCCATTTTCCAAATCGCATGTGGGACACTTCATCTTGAATCCAGGATTTGCAAGATGGATTGTTCAAAACTTGCGATGCCACAGCCAAGCGCATGCTACCTGTGCACTCCACACTTGATGTGCAAGAAAGCTGCCACTATGGATTTCCTAGGTACCACACCTACAGCAGATATACAAAAGGGTGCTCCCGGTTACACACATTAATTAAGCACTACTGTGTGGACGCCCATGTTCATTAGCAGGCTTCAGTTGGCCAAATTGTATAACATTATTTCAAACATCTGCATCATGCGCTAGCTAGCCTCCTCTTGGAAGAAACTGCTTTACAGTCTGTGCAAAGCATGTGTATCTACAGCCACCCATGCTATAAACGAAAAACGCTACCCTGTATCCATCTGTCACGTGCAGTGCTGTAAATTCCCAAGCTGTTATCCTCCTCTACAGAAGCAAACAATGATCATAAATGTTCTTTTAATTTCTAATATATTATTTAACCATCCAAAATACGCAGAACACCATAGACTTTTCTATGACAATGCACTTTACTCCACTTATATGACTCACTCTATGATCGGAAAACAATGAGGTGGAGTCTGTGTCCTGATGCAAAGTGTACTAAGGGAGGAGTCACACGAGATCTTGTGACTCACACTTCTTTGAAGACAAACAAGGAACAAATGTCCAAGCCCAACACTAGCTGCCATGAGTATGCAAAGCATGTGTACCTACAGCCACACATGCTACAAACATGTTTCTTCCTGTTGTTCTTATAACTGGACTTCATATGTACCTGCTGCTCTCTCTTTTAGAGCATGGTACATGAACAGGTCACCAGGAGGAACTTTGGGTGGTAAGTGTTTATCTCCTCAGGTAAGGAGTCAGCTCTATATACCCTGCCATATATATATTCTCTGGTGGTAGTAGCACTTTACATGGGTATCTGAGTGTTTTCCTCACAATATGTGTATTCATTTAATTGCCCTGCAAGTTATCCTGCTGGCTCATGGTGTATATATTCTTCTGCCATTTGTCCTGAGTCTTCCCTTTTCTTTTACTCCCTGATTTATGATGTATCTTATAAGAGCTGAGTATGTTATCAAACATTTGGATTGAGGCTGTAACATCAGACTGCAGGCATTGCTTACTCTTTGTGGCATTCAGACAATGGTCTTCTTAAGTATCAATGATGATTTGCAATGGCCATTGTATTTCTGTAAAGTGTCCCTGAAGTGCTGAATGTTCTACATCCGTGGATGGTCTTCTTCTCTCTCAGTGTTGTTGCAAATTATTATTCTCCCGCAGAGTATCATCTGTGCTCCCAAACTGAATCTAAAGATTGCATCTTTGGTGCTAGGGCATTGTTGGCTTACACTCAACTTAATATAGTGGTTGCAGTGACTCCACCTATAATTGGCACATACAAAGACCATTTTATTTACCTTTACATGAATCTTACCATTTGATGGGAGAATAATATAGAGCATGTGAATCTACAAGAAATTAATGCAGCAAAATGGAAAGTGGTGGGTTTCTAAGTGAGGGCTTGGTATTGTTGGGGGACATATGCTGCACCCCTTAGTTGGTGGATGCAGAATAAGGAAAATTGAGCAAAATGTTATTCATGTATTATGAAAATAACGAGTTAAATCAGCAATTTGTATGACCTTGTCTTTTACAACACAACATGATATGCCATCAAGTGCTAGTGCAAAATATCAGGGAAAATAGTGAACATATTTGTCTTGGTCTCCCTCCCAACAGTAAATGAGTCTGAAACAACTTACACCATACAAACCCTTGCCATTGGTTGTAAATATAGAAACGTGAGTACTTCATAATTTCAGTTATTAAGAGTGTCCAAATTATGTTTTTTAATGGACTTTCATCACCCTGGGTAGTAGCATACTTAGTAGAGTTGCAGCCTTAACCTAATAAAAATGGCATCTGATATTTCATAAATACCGTGCCCAGTAATAAACAGACTTTGGTTGGGATGCATAAATTGAAGGAAAACTGTGCGCAATCTATTAGCAATTATCTTTGCAATAATCTTGGTCAGAATATTATAATAATTTTTAAGCATTGATAATTGATTAATTTAGATTATTACATCTACATTTTGAAAATAACGTCCAGGTTTATAGACTCAGGACTACTCACAGCCAATCGATTGATCACTAAACGCTGGAAACGCCCAAAGCCCCCACGCAAGTTAGCCTGGTTTCACTCACTGACCACTTGGGTGCAAGCGGAGAGTGTTGCTCTGCATGGTGAAGATACTCTGTGGATTCGCAAACACCTAATGGTGACTGCATGAGACACAATTCTCCAAGACTTCTGCAATGCTTGGCAGGCAAATGTAGAACCCCAGGCGCTCATCATGGGTAATGGTGATACACTAGCCACCACGAACCATGAAACATAGCAGAAACACAATCACAACCCAAAAGATGAGCCATCGCAAGACCTAATACCTTAACAACGCACATATATATCCCAAGTACTCAACATCTGATAGAACAGGAGGGACCTAAAACTTGGGAGGAACATGGCGGCAGGCTGACGTCTGCCGAGGGAGCTCCGGTCCGGGAGGTGATTTCTCCGAAAAGAAGGCAGCGACAAAGGCACCGAAACGGTGAGAGCGGAGCGGGTGATTTTTTAGTATAATGCGAGCAGCACCCTGATGCCTTTTCTCTGTTTTTCCTTGCAAAAACGGGAAAATATCAAGCAAGTCAAGGCGGCGTCCATTCCGGTCGAGGAGTGCTCCCGGCACTAGGACCCTGGAGGAACGGAGAGGCGGGGAGATCGAAGAACGCGGTTGGAGACGGAGTCAGAGTCAGGAAGTGAAAGCGGCCGGCGGCCGGCGGGGGAGCGAGGCAGCAGACGTGCTCGGTGGTGTGTTATGAGCTCGAGCAGGCTTCTTCTTCCAGAATTTAATTCTGGTCCCACGGAGGGCGAAGTCAAAGGAGTCTGCGTCCCTTCCACAGCACATGAGGAGAGGAGGTATCTCGGGAGAATACTGCGGGGGTCGAGGGATTGGGCTTATGCGTGGGGGCAAGCGAGGAGGCTGTTGGCAAGAGTAAGCCTCAACTCCCCAGTAACTAGCAATTTTGTGTATCGTCCCTCATTAAAGGAAGGAGCGGAGAAGGGGGTTCTAACATTCAGGCTCCAGAGGGGCTCGGTTGGTCTGGAACTGAGTAGTGGTGAGGTATTATGTGAGCTACAGCGTTTGTTACAAGACAAGGGCATGGACTTAGGAGCAAGTCTAATACCTGAGAATCTGCTTATACACCCCAGACAAGAGGAGGAGACAGTCATCTTCCCAGAGAGCCTGGTAGGTGAGGAGTATAAGATTAAGACTGCTACTAAAGATAAGGGAAAGATTAAGGTACCCTCAAACTTATCTTGTAATATAGCCTCCAATATTCCTTCTAACGCATCTTCTCCCCCACCACCCCTTACCTTCAAACCTTTAGTCAGGAATAGGTACCAGTTGAGGTCAAGATTCGCCTTACAGAAGTCAGGAGTTGAGGTTCCCGCCACCGTAACAGCAGGTGTTATCCCGATCTCCCCGATAGGAAGAAGGAGGGGTAGGAGCAATATCGCGGGGGAAGTGGGGGAAGCGATTAAGCAAAAGCAAAAGCAAAAATTAAAGCAGAAGGTGCTGAAATCCTGCGCGACAGTCCCGAAGCCCACCCCTTCCCTAAAGGCTTACTTTAAAATAATGGAGAAGGTGGTTGACTCCCCGACAGGAGGAGGAAGTATCCCCTGCCATATCTCTCCAGGATCCCCGGGTTCATCTAGTCATCCTACGTCAAAGGACCCACAAAGTATCAGAAGCTTATCAGACCATACTTCTGCGGATATACCAGGCATATCCTTCGCGGTGACTCTAAAAAATAGCTACTCGGTATTGGGACAGTTGGAGGATGCAACAAATCAAGAGAGTCAAGAGAGAGCAGAGGAAGAGCTAGTGCAAGATGATGAAACCGGAACTAGAATAGAGGGAAGACCTTTAGGTCAGAGGCCGGCACAGACCGTTTTGGCTAGCCCCTCACCCCCTGTAATATCAGTGGTGACAGCTCCGGACGCAGGTCTGTCACAGGTGGGTGCTCTTCTCTTAAGTCTTAGAGAGGACCTGCTGACGAAACTTGATCAGAAGTTCGATACATCCGAGGCCAACCAAAAAATCATTCATGATCAGTGCGCCAGTTTGGAGCAAAAATTGGTGGATGTCAGTAAGCGCACGGAGGAGCTCGAGGAAGATGTTAGTCTCCTAAAGGGAGCCTCACAAAGACATGAAAGAGATATTGAGACGCTAAGAGCGCAAAACAGGGACCTTCAGATGGACGTGGAAAGATTAGAGATCCACTCAAGAAGGAACAATCTGAAGTTCTTGAAAATACCTGAAGGGTTGGAAAATGGGGATGTTAAAGCCTTTATCTGCAAAATCCTCCGAGAGGGCGTCCTAAAAAACAGTCCAGAAATAGATCTTGAGAGGGAGATACAAAGAGCCCACAGAGACCCTTTCAGGCAGCGTTCCGGAAGATCTGAGCCACGAAAGATCCTGGTGAATTTTCTATCCTTTTCAGTAAGAGAATTAATCTTGAGTAATGCCCTGAAGGAAAAATCCCTACAATTAGGTGCAGCAAACTATATGATCCGTTCTGATGTAGGGAAAACAACAGCACAAAGACAGTGGGAGTTGGGGACTCGCATGCCTGAGCTGAGGAGCTTAGGGGCTCAGGTCCAGATGAAGTTCCCTGCCTTTTTGAGAGTGGTCTGGAAGAACAAAACGCATAACTTTAATTCAGTTCAGGATGTCGACTCCTTTCTTATTTTGATGCGTGAGAAAACGTCTGAGTAAGATAAAATAGGACTCTGGAAACCCCCGGGGGGGGTTGAGAGCAAAATTAGTTAGATAATTAGTTAGATAATTAGCTTAGAATCTAAGTAACATGTGCATAAAGGCAATTAATGGTGTGTGTGTGGGGTCTCGGGGTGCCTGTAGTTTTCTAGGGTAGAGAAAGAAATGGTAAAAAAAAATTAGGAGGGGGAAAAAAAAAAAAAAAAAAAAGGGGAAAAGTTAAAAAAAAAAAAATAATAATTAAAAAAAAAAAAAATTCTTTCTACTATATAAAGGGTGTCCATTTGGAAAAGTAGGGAAAGGGGAAGAATAGATTTAACTAGCTTTTGTCGTACATATATAGCATAGTAAACCACGAGGGTTGCCTCCCGGGGGGTCTGGAGAGTTCCCGACGGGCGACATGATCGCCATAGGAGTAAAGGGGGGGGTTCCTCAGGGAAGGGGGGGAGGAGGGAGGGGAGTAGGGGGAAAAAGTAAAACAAATCCTCATATTAGCTTGAAAATAATTTTTGCTCAAGTAGGGAGCTGGCTCAAAATGTTTAAGGTGATGTTAGAGAATTATGGCCGATACGACACATAGTATAAAACTTATAAGCTGGAATGTCAATGGGTTAAGAGATAGGACCAAAGCAAGAAGGATCATAGATTTTTTGTTTAGATCAGGGGCGCATATCTGTCTATTAGAGGAGACACATGTGGAGAGGGAAGAATGCTGTCAAATATTTAGGAGATGCAGATGGATCCAGGAAATTATATCCTCGGGACAAAGCGGTAGTACAAGGGGGGTGGCCGTGATTATTAGAGCAGGCTCGGGGATTAGGTTGTTAAAATACGAAACAGACATTTCAGGCAGATGGTTGATAGCTTCTTTGATGGTAGGAAGCACCCCTCTTGTCTGCGCAGTCTACTATGGCCCGAATCTAGACGCCCCGAGTGCCCTGATGAAACTTAAAACCAATCTAATAGAGACAACAGGCCCAATAATTATTGGGGGAGACTTTAATCTTATTTTTGATAGAGATCTGGATAGAACATCAAGAGTGAGATTTTCTCCACCAAAAAAAACCAGTTCAGAACTTAAGAATATAATGAGGGATTTCAACTTGATGGACATTTGGAGATTCAAAAATCCAGGGGGAAGAGATTTTTCTTTTTATAGTAGAAGATATGGGCATCACTCTAGAATAGATTTCTTACTGGTAGATAAGAACCTCACTTCGGCAGTCAACTCTATATCATATGTCCCTGCAATTCTTTCAGATCACTCAGTGGTGGAAATGGTAGTTAATATGAAACAGAAAAAACATTTCAGGAGATGGACATTGGATCGGACGCTGCTGCTGAATGAAGGGGTCAGACAGGATTTAGTGACCCAGTCTGAAGAATTCTTTACAATCAATATAGGGTCAGCAAATAAACAAATTGTCTGGGAATCCTATAAAGCTTTTTCCCGAGGTTTTTTAACAACCCTGATGATCAGGAGGAATAGACTGAGGAAAGAGAAAAGGGAAGCACAGATTTCAAGAATCAAGCTTAAGGAGCAGGAGTTACAGAGGGCATCAGCAGAGGAGTCGGATAACAGGCTAATTCTTCAGAGAGAACTCGACTGTTTGCTTGCTGAATTTCAAGCAGGGTTGGACAAGGAATTGAAGGAAAAGTGGGACATTAGTAATTTACAGCAGTTTGCTTACGGTGAGAAGTGTGGGCGTCTCCTGGCCTGGAAGGCTCGAGCAGACAGAACAAGAAACCAGATAGATAGTTTGGTTTTATCAAGTACAGGGGAAAAAACTAACGAAGATGACTGCATAAGAGAAGAAGCAAAGAGATATATGCAGGCCCTATATGGACCGAGTTCTTCTGTGGGTAAGCATCAAGTGGAATCCTGGTTTGCAAATGTCTTGCTCCCCAAGTTATCTGAGTCAAACAGCTCTTACCTTAGTTCAGAAATCAAAGAAGGGGAAGTAAGGGCTCAGCTGGCGAAAATGGCTAAGGGCAAAGCCGCAGGCCCAGATGGGCTTCCAGTGGAGATGTTTAAGATTGTTATAGAGCAGATCATAGGGGTTTTGACCCCATTATTCAATGAAGTTCTACTCAGGGGAGGACAAGTCCCCAGGTCATGGGCGGAGGCAACGGTCACATTACTGTTGAAGCCAAACAAGGACCCAAGTAGGATAGAGTCCTACAGGTCCATTTCACTTCTAAATGTGGACTATAAAATATTTGCGGAGGTACTGGCCACGAGACTAGCAAAGGTAGTAAAATCGGTAGTACATAGTGACCAAAGGGGCTTCATTCCGGATAGGCAGCTCAACGAGTTGACTTTTCAAGTGGTAGCAGCGATTGATCTGGCTCAAGAAAAGAAGCTGCCTCTGACTATAGTAGCAGTGGATGCCGCCAAGGCATTTGATCAGGTCGACTGGAACTACATGTGGTTGGCGATGGAAAAATTTGGCTTTCCGATGAACTACATAACAGCCATCAAGCACTTATATTTAGCTCCGACAGCAAAGGTCTTAGTAAATGGTTCATTGACTGAGCAGGTCCATATTTCCAGAGGTACTCGACAGGGATGTCCCTTATCCCCCCTATTGTTTGACTTATATATAGAGCCTTTCGTTTGTTTATTAAGAGCTGATCCAATAATTAAACCCTTCAAGATAGCGGATATGGAGCTTAAGTTGGCATTGTATGCGGATGACCTGTTAATGTACACTATAAATCCGGACGTAGCGATCCCCAGATTATTAGATGTTGCAAAGGGGTTTGGTAATATTTCGGGGTACTCAATCAATGCTGAAAAGACGGAAATAATGGAATGGAACCAGCAGTCTAGTTCGACGGGGAAGAAGAATAAAATGAGGTATCTGGGAATCCATCTGGTCAATGAGATAGATGAAATCCCCAAAATTAATTTAGAAAGGGTCATTAAAGACACAATTGTTTTATTGCAACGTTGGTCCTCTCTGCCTTTAAATATATATGGGAGAGTGAATCTCCTGAAAATGATAGTGCTTCCTAAGGTCACTTTTTTATTTAATGCAATTCCATTATCTTTTCCAGCACCCTTAATTAAAAAGCTAAGAGGAAAACTGGGCTCATTCATTTGGAATGCTAAAGGCCCCCGTATAGCATGGAAGAAATTAAGAAGGGGTCTCAAGACAGGAGGGCTAGCATTTCCAGACTTAATGTTGTATTGCCATGCCTTTCATTTTAAGCATTTCAGAATTATGGCGGGCCATATAGACCAATCATCAATGGGGTTGCTATTTTCTGTCTTATTAAAGGACGTCCCTCAGGGATCTAGTTTCTTTCTTTACAAGTTTGGGGACCCAAAATTTTTCAAGAAAGTAAGGTTGAAGATTTTAAGGTCAGCTCTGAAAAATTGGGTATTTGTAAGGACTAAACTAAACATCTTGTATTATGCGCCGCAGGCACCTATATGGGACTCACCAGGCCTCCCTGCCTGCCTTAATGATCAACTATCACTACCTTTGAAGCAGGCAGGGCTGGAGAGGTGGGGAGACCTGCAGGGAGATGGCCAACTTTTAAGTTGGGACACTCTGTTTAATCTAACCAGGGGAGCCCTGACGCGGTTTAAATACTATCAATTGTCAGGCTGGTGGACAACGAGACCTGACATACCCAATGATAACAACCCCCCAAACCCCAAATTTGAAGAGGTAGCTAGAAGGGGTAAGTGGAAATCCCAAATATCATTTTGGTATTCGGCAATGTTGGAGGGGGAGGACGTTACAGAGTCTGAAATCTGTAAATTGTGGAGCAACGCTCTTACCCCGGCAGACGGGTCCTTTTTAGATTTCTGGCACGACTCTTTCAGGGTGTTAAATGCTGTAATCAAGCCGGCTGCGCTGAAAAGGAATCACATATACACCATGTATAGGGTTTATATAACCCCGAAGAAATTGGCAAAATTCTCAAATATTGACTATAACTGCCCTAGGTGTGGCCTCTTGAGAGCTGACGACATTCATATGTTTATAGACTGTCCCGAATTGGCGGACTACTGGGGGAAGATAAAGGAATTTTTGGAAGAAGTACTGTTAATGTCTATAGTACTTCCAAGGCTTACAGTTATGTTTGGGCTTGTAACGAACTATCAGGTGAATGACCTCACCACTAAATTCGTATTCTTTATCATCCTCTTAGCAAAGCGTGAGATCTGTAGGGCATGGAAAGATCCAACTCCCCCTACCTTTGCTAATTGCCTGAGGCAGATTATGTTAACCTGCAAATCAGATGTGGCATGTGATCCCAGAAGTGAGACGAATGTTTGGGCAGCCTTGGTGGCATGGCAATCTCGATGATTGGTTTTCCAATGATTTGTCTGGAGCCCTGCTGGTTCCCCGTACTCCTAAGTAGCAAAGGGCGCACAAAGATCGGCGAAAAAAAGGAGTTTGGAGGGGAAGGTAGTGGCCGCTTGAGGGAGGGTACGGGCAATTCAACTTGCATAAGGCCAAAACGAATGAGGGTCGGTACAGAACGGCCAGTAGTGCATGGAGGAGCCAGTGTCCCATCAAGAGTTCCATATGTGATATATGAGGATTACCAAAAAAAAAAAAAAAAAAAAAAAAAGGAGGGACCTAAAACTGATCCAATCTCTAAAACGAACTATAAGCGCTGGGGAATGATAGAAAATCAAATTGGGCAAAAGTTAACATTGTTCACATCCTGACCAAGCCTTCCCTCCCCCTGACCCTTCACCCCCACCTACCCCGCCTAGCTTGCACCTTACATGCTGCACTTAGATATGAGACTCACCAGCATCAGAAACGCAGGGTCATCCTTGTTGTATACACTACTGAACAATTAACGCTTCATCACATTCAGTAATCAGACACTCACTGAAGACATGATATGTAGTGTTGCTCAGAGTCATCTTAACCTAAAATGTAAATGTGTTCTGACTGTATATTTTGCTGATATGTGCACATGTATAATGTCTCTAAATACTTAAGAATTTATAAAAAATCATGTAAACAAAAACAAATGACATCTAGATTTTGGAAGGTATACTATGAAAGCTTGATTTGTCCAACAGCTCAATTTAGGGTCACTGTTTAATACAGTTTACACAATTTAGGCACCAGCAAATCACAAAACTATGGTGTTCCCTCTAGCCATATCAGAAATTGGCATATTAATTTCTACATTGTTATGGGAGATTCTAGACAATAACCTACCTTTCTTATCATCATCAGCATGCAATCTTGTCAACTATGCTCTGTATTTCAAGCACCTGAGTTTTCCAGGAGTTAGGCACACTTTTCCTTTTGCCCCAATAATGTATATGGTAACATCATCATCGTGATCAAGACATTTTCAAGTATCCTCATTTAATTCTCCAGGCTTTCCAGCTCGTGATCTAACACATGTCACACCCAATATGTCATTCTGATACAGTGGCCCCTCAGGACAACCTCGAAGGTGTCTTGTTCAACCAAATCATTCAAGGTTGTGCCCATGTTTTCAATAAAATATTTATAAATTGCATCCTCAATAATACTCCTACAGGTGGAGTCCTCAGATGCAATGAGCTAAAATGTTCAAGACCAGGACTTTCCCCAAATAAACACCATTACAGATCTGACAAGTGTTCAGAATAAATATTTCACATGGACAGCTGCAGTACATGTAGATGCAGGCCCAAATATACTGTCTAATCTGAGGGTCATTGGCTGAGTAGAACAAATATTGGGGAGAGGAGTTGGCCTAACGGCTAGGGCGGTCGACCCTGAATCTGGGGAACCAGGTTCGAATCTCAGCAATGATGCTGAACATCATGTGATTCTGGGCAAATCACTTAATCTCCCCTTGCCTAACAAAAATTAATGTGTCCTCATGTAACGCAACTGGTGCTATGTAAAGTGCTCTGATACCCTATACTGGGTCAAGTTTGCGCTATATAAAACTCCATAAAAGAAAAAACATCACTTGTCACCAGGATACCATCTTCTCCATTAATCGATTTGTCCCTGGTTATCCACCCACTCCCTGAGGGACCTGGCTATCGTAATCAGTGATGGACAAGGTAATTGTAGCGTGGGGGTGGGACCTCTCTTCATCAACATCTTGAATGCTCTTGAAATCTCTCCCTAAAATCAAGCGAAAATGAACAAGTTACTTTAATAATTTAATCTAAACCTCTGGTTGTTCAGTATTAGGAGCATAAATATTCATTAGAACTACATCTATACCATCCACTTACCCTTCTATGACATATCTGCCCTCACACTGTATGAATGACTTGTTGACTTTGAAGGGGATCCATGACTGTATCCATTTCATCTTTGCTCCACTGGAATACGAGTTGTAGCTTATGGAAAAGATTTGTCCTCTACATAGTTTCCTCAGTCTATTACCATCGTCAAAAGCAAAATGAGTTTCCTCGAGGAAGATGTATGTGAGTTTGGTAGGCATTTATTTTAAACCTCTCAGTGGCATTGCTTACAGTGGCGGTTTCTCAACTAGGGCGTCGGGGTTCCACCCCCGTTACATTGCTGGATTCAACAAAGCTCAGCTCCTAGGCATTTACAACAAAAAAAACATTTATATCACTTGCCAAAATGCATTAATAATATCTAACAAGTTTGGTACAACAGTACTTGCAGACGGGGCTGTGGGGCACTGTGTATGCCCCAATGACTGTTATCGCTGCTGTTGGACATCACGTGACTGATTCTCTAGTCTCTCCCCTGCCTTAAGCATACGTACGTGCCTACGTGGGTTTTTGCCGGCTGAGTACCTCACAGCCCTGAAGGCTATGATGTCATCAGCTCGGCAAAGACCTAGCTACGAGGCACAGCCTCCACCCCCTGATGGCGTAGAGGTAAAGTTAGCTCCAGGCGTTTTAAACACAAGCCCGGGATCGCTAACCCTCCACATCAATCAGAGGAAGTGGAGACTCTGAGCTTGTCACTCTACCCTTTCCCAACTCGTTACAGGGCATGGTGGGACCCACCCTGTGATGACTTGGGAAAGGGGTGTGGCAGGCGTGAAGCCAAGGAATCCAGTCTGCGCAGACTCGACTTCAAACGCCTTCCCGCGCATGAGTCTGCACTGCAGTGGCACTGTGGCAGTCAGAGTACTGAGAGGAAGCCATATTGGTTACTGCTTCACGGACGGACTGCATTTTTGGAGCAGAGAGTTCATTACTGCCGGCAGCAGCTAGTAGTCCACCATCTCCTGCAGGTAGTTGCTGTCTGACATTGTGACTCGGTCAGTTGAATTTCACCAGCCCAGGTAGGGCCCAAGCCGGCATTTTTAAACTTCTTACATACTATAGGCCCTTTTAGGGCCTTGTCTTCGCATGATGCCAAAATGCCATGGATGTCAGCCGGGGTGGGGGAGAGAGGGCTGACACACAGTGCAATGTTTAAGCGTTTGCACTATGGGCTGTGTGTATTTGTTCTGCATTTGTCAATCGACAGTCTGGCATTCAGGGTAAAGGAAAGCTTTAACTGCAGTTGCTGTTCTCCGCGGTGAGATGATTAGCGTGATTATATTTTTCCAGGCGCTGGATTAAGAAGTGCCATTTTATCGATTGACCTATGGATAGCTCAAATCCATAGCTCAATGCTTAAAATGCACTTTATGGATTAAAT
The DNA here is from genome assembly GCF_964261635.1 of Lissotriton helveticus. Lineage (NCBI taxonomy): Eukaryota > Metazoa > Chordata > Amphibia > Caudata > Salamandridae > Lissotriton > Lissotriton helveticus. The sequence goes on from NC_136063.1 coordinate 575,636,868, forward strand.
AAAACATCGTTTTACAGTTTTGATGTTCACTAACGGGCCTCGCTTGTATGATGTATCCTCTGCAAACTTGTTTGAGTGCTGAAATAATTGAATTAGTCCTCCACAAATGTCTATCTTCATAAAACTTCTCCCCCCTCAAGATTTCTGTCAGGTTAGGGGTTGTGCACAGCTGGTCGTGGATGTCAATCTTCTTCTCACATATACCTCAAAAAGGCCCAGTTTCCAAGGATGTTGTCAGAACAGAAAGGAGGGGTTTGGGTGAAGAGATAAAGATCCGCACGGGACTCAGTGGGTCTCAGAGAGTGAGTTGTCACAGCACGGAGTTCTGATGAATGGTGAAGGCACAGACTCCTAGGGCCTCATTTATGAGGCCTTGCGTCAGTTTTGCGCTTCCGATGCGTCAATTGTTGTGCAGATGCGTCACTTTGTAAACCCCTGCGCTACATTATACCTGCGTCAGGTATAATGCATGCAGAGGGGGCGTTCCCCCGCAAAAAGCCTCGTAATAGTGATGCAGTGAAATCTATGAGATTTCACTGCGTCACTTTTAGGACTCTGTTTCGTCAAAATCTTACGCCTGCCTCACAGCAGGCGTAAGACTGACGCAAGCCCTTTCACATGGGGCTTTCCCCATGTGAAAGGACGCATTGCTGGAGTTGCATCACTTTTGTGACACAATACAGCAATGCGTGACTTTTGCGCTTACAGATACATCAGAAATACTGACGTATCTGTAACTCCTTGCGACATGATGCGTCATACTGTAAATATGACGCATCAATCATGTCGCAAGGAGTGCGCACTGAGAAGTGACGCATCACTGCTTTCACACAGTGATGCGTCATTTCTCATAAATGAGGCCCCTAGACCGGAAAGTAATCACATTGCAGACTGAGTACTGTGAAACATACCAGCCGGTATTAATAAAAAAATTAAGCTTTTGCTTATTTGCAGCACTAGTTATTATTTGAATTTTTTGAGCTATGGGTGCCTGGCGAATGTCGTCACGTGGATGCCATGGTGGGGTGGGGGCCTAGGGGCAGACACACAGTGCAAAGTTTAAGCGTTTGCGTTATGGGCTGTGTGTGTCTGTTGCATTTGATGTAAAGCTTTAACTGCAGTTGGTGTTCTCCGGTGTGATTATTTTTTTTCCAGGTGCTGCATTAAGAAGTGTCATTTTTATGGATTGAGCTATGGATTTATGCTATGAATTGACATTTCAGTAATAGTTTGATGTCCACTAACTAAACGGGCCTATAGAAATTAAAAAGACTGGGAGGCATGAGCTATGGATCCTAGGATGTTCATTAACTTGTGTGGTATTAATTAAAATTAAGCTTTCGGTTACTTGAATATTTTGAGCTATGGATGCCATGGATGTCGGCTGGGGTGGGGAGGGGGGATGGCAGACACACCATGCAAAGTTTAAGCGTTTGCGCAATGGACTGTTGCATTCAGTGTAAGAAATAGCTTTCAACTGCAGTTGGTGTTCTCCGGTGTGTTTATTTTTTCCAAGCCTAAGATTAAGAAGTGCTATTTCTCTCACTCCCTTTCCATCTGAAATGATATTCTGCTGTTTTCGATTCAGGCAAGGAAGGCTCAGCCTCCCAGTCTTTTACAGTATAGTCATTTGAGCACCATAGATTGTCATCTGTTATTCATTTCCGGTGCTCTGAAATGACAAATTTGCAGTTTTAGTGGTAAGTAGGGAAACAACTTCTTCCGTTTTCGGATAGAAAATGAGTGCACCAAGGCAAATCTCACCAAGGCAAGCCATACTGGCGCTAGTTTTGAGTTTGAGGGACAAATTAAAAATTTAGTCAATTTGTTTTTGGCTTCGAATGATGCATTGTTATAGTTGTATTGCCCTTTAGTGTACGTCAGAGGTCAGTAGATTATTCACAATTTTATTCCACTTAAGGGTATTTATATAGAGCTTCCTACGTTGATGCTCTTCATGCTTTTCTTGCTCTTCAATAGCACGAAATCGATTAATCCACTTTCAAATTATTGCATACACGGAGTGTATACAAAACTGTAGTCACTATTTAGATTTCAACAATTCACAGCCCAAGAACTTCTAAATAGTACACAGAATGATCAGAGCACAGGTCACACAACAATTGGTATGTCGGTGCTGTGAACTTCAACATGTGTAAACCGCCTGCTGGGACCAAGTGATGAAGATGTTCAAACAAACAGTACTTTTTTTAAACTGCAAAGGACCAAAATATTAGATTTTAAAAGGAGCATTTCAAAATAATGTTAATGATTACCTAGCTGTATGTCGCACTGTATGGATTTCCTGTGATTCCCAGGTGTTTGCTATCTATTGCTGGCACAGGTTGTGGGGGTGGGATGTCTGGGGGCAGTGATAATGGGGTTTGAATATAAGCAGTCAGTTCTGATCCCCATAAAGGATATATGTTTTCAATAATTTGTTTTTAATTGAAAAAGAAGACTCATATATAATTAAATTGTATTGCTTTACTAAACTTCCTGCTTCCTCAAATTTGCTTTATCCACTCTTTTTAAAAAAAAAATTCAGAGGAGAATCCCCCCAAATCCCCCGTAGGTTGTTCTGGCTCGCTTGCTACGCTTGCTCGCTTCAGTGCAGTACGCCGGAAATTTTGCACCTCACCACGTTCAAATGTGTGTACCAGGTGAATTTCCTCATCCGGGTTTTTTCAAACAATAGAGCAGCTTTATCTCCTGGTGGGAGTAGGGTGTGCCAATCTATCCACTCTCTTAACACATGGCGTACCGGAACAGGCAGCAGTGACAGGAGCAGCCTTTAAATTCCTCCTTTCACAGAAGGAAATAGTTACAGTCATATCAAGGAACTGCTCCTGCAAATTGACCATGTCCGGTTGCAACTCTCTGACGAAGGTGTTTTTGATTTGACTCGCTCTTTGAGCTTTTAGTGATCAATAGACCCCGGTGTATCACTACAGTCCCAATCTTGTATTCTAAAGGCTATCAAGGGATAGTAATATCGTTTGTTATCATGAATAGTTTGTTGAGTGTAGTGCCATCTAGGGCATTGTCCTTAGAGCTGCTAGGACTACCTGGAAAATGTTCCCTGAAAGATAGTAGCCAGTCTCTGGCTGACGAGATGACATGATGCTGTATTATGCTGATTCTTCGACAAACTGCAGTGCTCTTCTGTCCATGTTTTGAGGCTAGTGCGAGTGCATGTACCATCTGTATAGAGTCCACACCAAGTGCCTCTTCCTTTGGGCATCCACCACACCTCAGTTGCTGCTCCTGTAAGCTGCACTTCTCTCAGGTCATACGCCTGCCAAGACGTTGCACACCACTAAGAAGCTGCTCTTTTATGAGCCCTCACGGACACCACTGGACCTTTCAACACACTCCCTTCAGGCTGGGGAGGTGTACAGTCTCACCTCTTCAACAGTCTTATGGATCTAGCCAGACTGCACTCTTCAGACTCTTGATGCGGACACAATCGCCTTTTAAGACACCATGAAAGACTCTATTTCCCGCTCTGTGCCCTCTTCATCACTATTTCTTCTTGCACTGTAGCTGGCAGGCATTCTTGGAAAGGCAAGGGGCCATCCTCCACTCTAAAAGATCCACAACCTGCATTAGAATTATTGATATTTTTCAGCACCTGGCAAGGAGTTCTAGAGGAAGTGTGGTATTTCAAGAGCTGACGGCTCACCTCCTTCTGACCACAAGTAGAAAACAATGTTTTTAAAACTATCCTTTGATTTCTTCTTTCTACCAATTGAAAATGTTTTTCCTTTATAATTACATCTTTCCCTATTGCACACAAACTGTGAGTACTGGAGAAATGTTTGCACCGCCAAATACATTCTTCTCACAAGTGTATGAAAAATCCGTTCCAGACCATTCCCCTCTGGAGGATAGACTCCTGGTGGACCCCATCCCTGAAAAGGCGCTTTCAACAATTTATCGAAAACTCATTCATAATATGCCAGACCCCCTGGTAGCCCTTTGTGTGGCTTGGATCGACGACCTAGGCAATATAGACGACGAGGAATGGACAGAGGCAATGCAACACCCCAGGGAAATTGCAATCCGCACAAGATTTAGGCTGGTACAGCTCAAGATATTACACCGTGCATACACTCATCCACACTATTGTACAAATGGGGGAGGACACAAACAGCGCTCTGCACTAGAGGCCGTCAGCGGGTGGGCTCCTGTTTTAGGGCTCGTGGCGTTAGCCGCGCGAAGCGCGGTCTCGCCGGAGACCCTATTGTCAGCGAGTCTGCTTTCCAGGAGAGGGGACAGGAGCTGGTCGCGCGCTCGGAATTGAGCGGGCCACGCGCACGTGAAAGCGCTCGCTGTGCCCAGCTCCTGTCTCCTCTCCTGGAAAGCTGTACCACACAGCCACACCTCCCCCTGCACGCATGCGCACACACACGAGCGCACCTACACACAAGCACACGCACCAACGCATACAGACACCCCCGCCGTCGCACACAGACCCACACACACACACCAGCGCACCATACATACACGCGCACCCCCCTCCCCCCAAGCCCCACTTACCGCCACTCCAGACTAATGCATCCTCCGCTGGGCTCTCCCTCGGGCATGGGAGCCCCGCGTCACCAGCACTGCTTTTCTGGCCAGCCAGTCCGTGGGCGCGGGCTTCCGAAGACGGAAGACCCGCTCCACGGCAAGTTTCGTTTTTGCCCACGGTTTCGTTTTTGCTTACGTCTTACGCCGCATGCACAAGTAGAGTACATAGGCAGCAATCAATTTACAACCCCCAAGGTGTGGAGAGTGACCACACACCAGACAGTGCAGACATGGAAGAGGTGCCCCGTCGCAGCCTCTGAGACCTGTGCCAGCAATAGAAGTGGCCCGTGTGTCTCATGTCCACGACCAACCCACTGCACACTCACTGCAGGCACTGAGACTCGTGACAGCTGCAAACAGTTGCAGACAGAAGCCCCATGCAACTCACTGCAGCCACTGAGACTCGAAACTGTGGCATACAGAAGATCCATGTGCCCTTTACCCTCGCCACGGCCTCTGAGTATTTGTGGTATTGCGCCACGAACCACCACCCGGCCGGCGGAGTGTCTCAAACCCGTGCCAGTCCTAAACAAACCCCGCTGTTCCCTCAGCACAACTTCTGACGCCATGTAAACAGACAGCACCTGGACATACACGCAGGGTGTACACACGCTGAGCTGCGAGTGCACGCGCGACTGCACACAGAAGTGCCTGAAGCCAGGGTGCGCACATAGGCAAAGGAGGTTGCACAGAGACAGGGTTGCACAAAGACAGACATTGTACAACGTGACAGCTGCAGGCACATATACCTGGTACACACACAGACAGGTGCACGTAGAACCGGGGACTCTCTCGCACGCCCCTGCAAACACGCACCTTCAGGCGCGCACGTGTACCGACACAGAACCAGGGTGCAAACGGATGGGCAGGCCTACAGATAAATAAGTGCACATTAACATCCATGGCTGAGATGCTCAAAGTAACATGTAGACAGGGTAGGAGTGCTCGTAGTCGTGGCTACATACTACCTGGGCTGCACAGAGGTACACATAGTGAAACTGGCGCACTTGCGGAAGTATACAGGTTACAGCTGCATCGAGCCAGGCATAGGAGCCTTCTACAGTCAGTGTGGACTGTGCACGAACAGACCTGCACTCATACACGCAGAGCATTGAACATTCCGAAATACACACACAGATGCAAACACGCGGGACTACAGCTTCATGGATGTACAAACCCGAAGAACCGGAGCTCCACGCATGCTGCTGAGACACACACGGCTGGCACAGCGGGACTGCTACAGGCCGAGAGAGCAACACACAGACACAGCCAGGGCCGTGCACAAACAGACTGAAGCTACACTTCTTCAGGCCAGACAACACACATAACATCGGCCACGAACTACGACCACAAACGACTCATTACCGACACCTTGTCCGTTTCATATGCCGACCCACGAGCATATTTCATCAGCAAAGGCCTGTTCCGCCACCACATTTTGTTCAGTCCCCAAGTGGCCCTTTGAAAATATTGCGAGGTATCTCGCAGTTCTATATAGCGCGAACTCCACCCGAAGGTACCGGAGCGCTCTACATGAGCACCAGTTGCATTACAGAAGGACACATTCATCCTAACCGAAAAGCGGTATGATCTTAGCCTTTTAAATACTTTATCACTAGAAGTGGTATGTCGTTAAACAACGTCCCTTTCATGCTTCTCCTTTCCGAAGATCTGGGGACGCGTGAAAAAAACAGGTGTAAGTGCTGACAAGGTAGTCCAGTGGGTTATCGTGCTAACTGCAGTAGTGCGTGCGAATGCCATCTGTGTGCACGAGAAACAAAGGGGGAGCTTGGCCCTGAAGGACAAGTGGGGAGGCTGGGCCTAAGTGAATGAGTAATCAAAGAAGAGCGCCCCACCACTTACTTTTGTAACCGCATTTAAGGAAAGTTGAAAACGCTGCTTGTCGTACTCAACTGGGTATTTTTATTTATACCAATCAATTTTTTAGAATTAAACTCTGTTTGTCAAAGACAACTTGTTATAGAAAGACCAACACATATATACAATGTGAATTAGAACTGAAGTAAAGCTTTTCTACACAACAAAGTGTCACAAACTAAATGTAATCATTATTCACAAAAATGAAAAACATTCTACAACAGACAGTGACATTAAATATGCAATGCAATGAATAATAAACACATTTTCGGATAAATAAGACATTGTTTGAAGCAAAGAAAAATTGAAAAAAAGTGGGAAAGAAAATTAGGAAAGGAGCGTGAAGGCAAATTCGAGGTTATTTATCAGCCAGCAAATGCTGGTATACAGGTTATCCTTTTCTAATTGGCCGACGCGTTTCGAATCCAGGAGCTTGTGTTCCGGATTCTCATCAGGGCACAATTACTCTGTCTGTGGAATTTAGAAAAGAAAAGGCTTTTTTGAGTATTTTGGGTGAAAAAAGACAGGGCTCCCTGTAATGTGACATACAGCCCGGGGACCTACCAGATCTTCGACGAAAACAAATTCAAAGGACAATTGTCAGTGCAGGCTGGATGGGCTCCAAGAGGAGTCAGATTGGCGGGACTTCCTAAAACAAGGTGAGTATCCGTTAGCACAGCTAGAACGTATGGCTGACAGAATATGCAGTGATGCCAAATTAATTGAAGATAAACATACCGTCAACTGTTTCTCGACTTGACGGGGGCGGCTGCCTTTAATATGGAAATTAAATTCTTCTGTGAACTCTCGCTGAGAGTGAGGTCATTGACGCTGTGTGTACAAAGGTTTGAAGTTGATGTTTGGGGCTACAGTTAAAATAGTCACCGAAAACTATACTAAGTAGCAAGGGACATACCTTTTGAATTCAGTCAAAGTAGGTGCAAGGGGTCTTGGTCTCCGATCGAACTTAAACTCGAAGGCCGGCGTGTGCAATTTTCACCGGGCACCGTTTCCGCTAAAGGCAAACGGGAAGGATTTGAGTTCGTTTTAGCGTTGACCGTGAGTAAACAAAAGACAGTGGCGGGAAGCCACGGGAGCAATGCTTACCTCCGTGTTACTCGGTCAAAGCTTCCAGCGTTCTGCGTGGATCCAAAGATGGACGCCACCATTGTTGCCATGGAGAAAAGCACTTGGATGTGTGCTGGGGCTTGTGGGATTTGTAGTTCATGCTGTGCTGTGCTAATGTGAGGATGTGTCAATTGGGACTGAGGAAAAACTGAGACGCGACCCGTCCGGACATCAGAACTCAAGGCACAACTGGATCAAAGTCTCGCAATCTCGGACAAGCTATTAAGGCCCTTCTGTACACTGTTGAATTTCAGAATAAGATATGCTTCCTTTTTAAGGAGCATTCTGTCCAAATCTGCGTTGTTCTGTGATGGACGTAGTGTATGCAATACCGTCCATCTAAGGTCATTGGCATCATGGTTGGCAGTCAAGAAATGTTCAACCATGGGGGCAGTCATGATTTTGTTTTTGATTCGGGACCGGTGTTGGCAAATGCGTGTATTGACTTGTTGTCTGGTTTTGCCAATGTAAATTTGGTTGCAGGGGCACTGGACCAGGTAAACAACATTCTTGGTTTTACAGTTAGAAAATTCTGAATGTTTCCATCTGGTGGCCCCATGATGGAACTCGTCGCCCTCGATTGTATTTGGGCACACGACGCAGGTACCACACTTGTGGTGTCCTGTGATAGGTTTAAGGTTCCACTGAGTTAGTAGATCGCTTTTCTTTTTCGGTAACGATGCATCTGCCCTCATGATATGCTGTCCCACGTTTTGGTTTCTCTTATAAGCGAACCAGGGTCGCGGGAGTGGACATTCTAAGTTGGCCATTAAGTGCCAGTTATTCAACACAGTTTTTCTTAATTTGTGTGTGTCTGGACCAAAGGTGGTAACACAGACCAATCTTTCGAGTGTCGGTTTGGGCCGTACTTGTAGGAGCGTTTCTCGGGGGGTGAAGCGAGCTCTTTTGAAAGAGTGCTTCAAGAGTTTCTTTGGGTACCCCCTTGCTTGCATTTCTTGACAAAACGTCGCCGCATGGGACGTGAAGTCTTCCAAGTGAGAGCAGTTCCTCCTGATGCGCAACAGTTGCCCATATGGAAGGTTGGATTTCAGATTCCTCGGGTGAGCACTCCTGTGGTGCAGAATAGTATTTCTGTCAGTGTCTTTTTTAAAAAGGGATGATTTGAGAACCCCATTGATGTTTGCTATTTCGACATCAAGGAAGGTCATCCTTTCATTGCTCTGTGCCATCGAGAATTTGATATCAGCATGCCTGTTATTGAGCCAATCATGGAACGCTACCAGATGAGTCTGGCTCCCCTGCCACAGGAGCCAGACGTCGTCTATGTAGCGGAACCACTGCAGGATATGCTGTTTGAAAGGGTTGTTGTTGTCCACAAATTTTTGCTCGTACTGAGCCATGAACAGTACGGCCATTTCTGGGGCATAAGGGCACCCCATCGCGGTGCCCTTAACCTGCATGAAAAAATCGCCATTAAATGAAAAATAGTTCTTTGTTAATGCAATTTCAGCCAGTCTCAAGATGAAGGAAGTGGGTACTTGGTGTGGCCTCACCCTAAGGTTCAAATAGATCTCCATCCCCTCTAACGCTTCTTCCTGTGGAATTTGCGTATAGAGGGAGGTGACATCCATTGTTACCATCAATTGGGTATCTGGATCGAACTCAGTGTCTTCTACCTTAAGAAGAAAGTCAGTCGTATCACGTAGATATGATTTGACCGTCTGTAGAAATGGTTTCAAAAAGAAATCCACATACTGGGAAAGAGGTTCAAGACAGGAGTCACATCCAGAAACAATTGGACGTCCTGGGGGGTCTTGAAGGCTCTTGTGAATCTTTGGCAAGAGGTAGAGCACTGGGGTTCTGGGATATTTTCTTAGAAGGTATTCATGTTCTTTTTTACCCAAAAAACCACCGTCCAATCCCACCTGCAGTGAATCAGCAATGAGTCGTTGGATCTCTTTGACAGGGTTTTGAGAGAGACGTCTGTACCAGGTTACATTATTCACCTGTTTATTGCCTTCTGCTAGATATTGATCACGAGACCACACCACCACTGCCCCGCCCTTATCGGCCTGTTTAATGATGATGGAATAGTCTTCCTTGAGAGCTTTGATTGCTGCATGTTGTTTCTGGCCTATATTTTGTTGAACAAAATGTCTACCCTTTTCGAGTTTGTCAATCGATGACAACAGGACCTGTTCAAATGCCAGGACTTCTTTAGGGATGTTTTGATTGGGGACAAAGGTGGACTTATTTTGTAAGCCAGTGACTTCTGTGGAGGGTGATGAGGGATGGTTCCAAAAAAATATTTTTAAACGAATTTTACGACAAAACTCAATAGCTTCTAGCTTGAGTCTTGTGTAATCTGTTTTGCGGCCAGGCACAAATTTGAGACCCAGTGCTAAGGCCGAATGTTCCTCTGGTGTTAATTGTCTGTTAGACAAATTGACTACAGCACTAGGACCCTCTATGATTTGTATGAGCGGTTCCTGGTTCGCATCTCCCATGGTGGTTTGAAGCGAGCTTTTGGCTGTTGGCCCTGGTCTAAAAAAGCCACCTGTTTCTTGTTTGTGTTACGGTTGTCCGAGCTTGATGAATCAGAAGAGGAAGTTTCCGAAAATGTTGTGAACCGATTCCTTGACCGGCCTTGAAAGGTAGATAACGCTCTACGAGATTCTTGTTGAGTGTAATAATCCTCCTTTAAAAAAGGATATACCTGCTCAATTTTGAATGACTTGACGTCTCGTTCATATTTGAAAGTTTTGTCATTAATAGTATTGTCCTTGAAGGTCCTGATTTCCTTCTCTATTTTCTCCAGGAGTGCCTTGGCGTCCGTCACGGCCGGACTAGTCTTGATCGTCTCAATTAATTCCTCAATTTCTTTTTCTTCTTGTAAGCACAACCTCTGTGCGGTTTCTATGGTGTGGACCATGAGGTCCCGGCTGCACTTAGTATTGATAAAACTAAAGCCTTTTTTGTATTCTGCATCGTCCACGAATATCACAGGGACATTCTTCACCTGTAAGCCCCAGGGAATTGTTCCCCCTTTGAGGTGCCTAAGGAGAAAATGTCCATGTAATTCCGTGCGAGTATGCTTTTTTTGTAAACGTATTAGTCGGTCTGATTCATTCTGCTGTTTAGCAGTAGAGCTGAGAGTCACATTTGAAAAGGGAGAAGTGTCAATAAGGTTCTGAATGTGGTTTTCACTAAAGGATAGCGTGTCTTTCTCTGCCATTGATGTAGGGAATAAAGGTTCCCCAAAAGAATTTATCACATGTATAAAACAAACGACAAGAGTGTCCGTGGGCTCTCGCGGGGGGCACCAGTTGCATTACAGAAGGACACATTCATCCTAACTGAAAAGCGGTATGATCTTAGCCTTTTAAATACTTTATCACTAGAAGTGGTATGTCGTTAAACAACGTCCCTTTCATGCTTCTCCTTTCCGAAGATCTGGGGACGCGTGAAAAAAACAGGTGTAAGTGCTGACAAGGTAGTCCAGTGGGTTATCGTGCTAACTGCAGAAGTGCATGCGAATGCCATCTGTGTGCACGAGGCAGCCTTCAAACACCCAGATGTAGATACAATCAGTACTCTTTATTTTTTTTATTTTTTTTTGTGAAAGTTTTATATAGCGCGAACAAGATCTTTGCAGATATCAGAGCGCTTTACAGACGAAGGGTACAACATGTGAGTAAATAACAATTGGGGTGGGGAAGGTACATGTGGGAGCATAGTCAGCCAGATACATCAATAGTGATACAAGTACAAATAAGTAGTAGCGTAAACAATCAGGTAGGTCAATAACACGAGTTATACAAAAATGCAAAAGGATCAGTAGAACTGAATGGTACAGCGTCTGTAAATATCATCCCCAGTAATAATTCAAGTGTATTTAGCCATGAGGATAGCTTTTACTTCTTTCTTAAAGAATATGGTAGAGGAGATGAGCCTGGTTTCAGGGGGGAGTGAGTTCCAGATCCTGGGTGCCATTCCTGAGAAGGAGCGTTTATAGGTTTTTTCCTTACGGACTCTTTGGGGCTTTAGCAAGAGATTGTTTGTGCCTCTAGTGTTTCTGGAGCCTCCAGAAATCGTCAGCTTCTGAGCTAGGTATCCGGGTGAGCTCAGGTGGACAGCCGTGTGCGTCATGCAGGCGATTTTCAGATGTATTCTGGCTTCAAAAGGCAGCCAGTTCAGGGCTTTCAGGTCAGGGGAAATGTGTGAGTGTTTTTTTGATCCAGTGATGAGTCTCGCTGCGGCATTTAGAGAAGCTCTTATGGGTGCCGTAGTGGTTAGGGGGAGACTGCAGAGGGTGATGCTGCCGTAGTCTATTCGAGGGATGACTAGTGCTTGTACCACAGTTTGGAAATCTTTGGCTGGAAGGAAGGGTTTGAGTTTCCTTAAGGTATTGATCTGGTAGTTCGCACCCTTAGTTGCTTTGTTGATGTGTTCCTGCATGTTGAGGTTGGTGTCAAGTGTTATGCCTAAGGATTTTGCTGAGTCCACGATGGTGGGATGAACATTGAGTGCAGTTAGGTGTTTAAGCCAAATTTGAGCGGTAGTGATCTTCGCGGGAGGTGAGATCAAGAGGAACTCTGTTTTAAGAGCATTGAGTTTGAGATGATTAGCGGCCAGACATGATTGGGTGCTTCTGATCGTTGAATTCAGGCCTGCATGACCATTGCTAGCGTGCACCAACTGAGCTAAGAGCAACGTAGTCTCAGAGCGCGAGTGGAGCGGATATAGAGCCATCCTTTGGAGTCAGTGGTCTGACGCTCCGGGTACAAGGCGCTGTTCTTCAGGCCCAACCACACCCAGCAGCTAGAAACACTACCAAAAACTCCTAAAACTGTGCAGGTTTAACTCGTGTGTTTCTTGTACCCCTGAGAACCTTTCGCTACGGCTCAGAGATGCAACCCCCCCCCCCCGAGAGTTAGTACTGCCGCTAGGGATGCTAACAAGCCCAACACCTTTGCAGATAGATTAGGACTCTTTAGTTTGGTGAACGTAACACCTACATTCTCACTTAGAAAAGGCCAGACTAGTTGCAGTAATATTAGACTATGTAATTGCATTAACAAAACCTACAGTAGCGCTATTCCCACAAATGTAGCGTCAAATTGGATATAGCAGGCGCGGTTTTCTACATTCGAAACTGCGCATTGAGCGCTCCTTTCTGCAGGTTTTGGCCGTGGGATTCCGAATGACTGCTAACCCTTTAAAGGAGACATTGGTTCCTGAAAAGGTTTATTTGCAGGGTTTTAACAACAGTGCCCTGTCTCTTATTGTAATGAGTAAATTGCGTTTCAGAGGCTAGCTTTTCATCACCCGCACAACCTGCAGTTTTCTCTCGCTTTGGTGTGTTATTTTGCGGTAATACCGCATTAATCAAGGCCGTGTAATTGTACTGAAGCCCCCTTCCTGATGGTTTAACACGACTTTCCTTTCTTCAACCTTTTCTACATAACTGGTATCCCAGCCTTCGAATGTACCAGAGCGGTCTCCACCAGCACCAGTAACGCACGAATGAATGGGTTATTACCCCAATGAAGCCAACAGACACACACAGCTGCCCGATACACTCGTGCAGCACCCCCCTTCAGCCACCTCGACTCCCATGACACATTCAAGCCCCAGGCAGTCTCTGAACTCGGCGCACTCGCGCTCCCTAATCCCAGTGACAGATCGATGCCGCGAGCCCGGGGAGAGATGTAATGTGGCGATCAGTGACAAGTGCACCCCAAGGTGCACGGAGCGCACAAGTCTTGCTGCGCGGTAATGGCTTGCCTCCCGCTGCTGACTGCACGATCTAGTTTATGGAAGCCATCCGTGTGAATATTACACATTTTACTTTCATATCAATAAATACTTTAACTGGAATTGTTTCTAACGTGCTGCCTCACATGGCAAGACTTTGTTGAAAGGCATCTAGATCCATCATGCACAAATATACATTGTAATTGTATTTATATAGCGCTTGCTTTCACTGAAGAGGCTTTGAAGTGCTCAAAATACGGTGCACTGTTTGAACGGTGAGATATTTTCAGATAGGTGTTACTGCCACTCTAACTGGAGTTAGCTGAAAAAAGCACACCAGACAGTGCAGACATGGAAGAGGTGCCCCGTCGCAGCCTCTGAGACCTGTGCCAGCAATAGAAGTGGCCCGTGTGTCCCATGTCCATGACCAGCCCACTGCACACTCACTGCAGGCACTGAGACTCGTGACAGCTGCAAAAAGTCGCAGACAGCAGCCCCATGCGACTCACTGCAGCCACTGAGACTTGAAACAGTGGCATACAGAAGACCCATTTGCCCTTTACCCTCGCCACGGCCTCGGAGTATTTGTGGTATTGCACCACGAGCCACCACCCGGCCGGCGGAGTGTCTCAAACCCGTGCCAGTCCTAAACAAACCCCGCTGTTACCTCACCTCTCACGACAACTTCTGACGCCAGTGTCAGTAGCAGCCGGGGTCCCTCCTCTCCCTTACCAAATGCTCACTGCTACTCTTGATCCAGAAACAGACACAGCCGCTGACCACGACCCCACTGCATGCCCGAGACCCTCTGCAGTCCTCAGGCACACGCCTCCTGTCCTCCACTCACACAGGACTCGGGACACTCACAGACAGAAACCCAGAGCGCCCCTCGCCACAGCCACTGAGCACCGTGTATTTCGCAGAGAGTGAGAGTCGTGACAGAAGCAGACAAAAGCCGACCACAACGATTTTCGGAGTGGGGGTGCTGATATCAATTTTGAATCACAGAAGTAATATGGTTTATGAAAAATGCACAAGTATGTATAGTAAATAAGCCACACCCATTCAACATAGAGTTTGGTAAGGGTGTATTGGGTGTCCAGTGGGGCATTGTAGAGCACGCTGTCACAAATCTATAAGTAAGACATGGTGTTGTTGCGGATTGTCATTCACAAAATGCACTTTTTCCATTGAAATAATATTTGTACTGACACAAATTTTTACTGATAAAACCTAAAAGGCATACCCATTATAATGCGAGGAAATCATGTTTCACCAAATATTTATAATTTGTGCATCATCAAGTAAAGTGTATTGATTTCCTTTGATCCTATTAAATCTTAGTTTTCGTCCCACTTCAGAGCTACATTTGTATTTTTCTAACTGCTGATATGTCTTGAAATATCTGGTGCATTTATAGATATTAATTGGTATTTTTAAAAATACAAACTGGCATAATTTTGCCTTTCTTTTCATTCCCTGCTTCCCAGCAAGATTGTCAGTTTGCTTTACAAAATCCTCTATCTTTACATTCGGAGAAAGAAAAGTAAACTCGACACTCCACGTTAAAACAACAAGTACCAACTTTCCACAAAAGCCTGACATTTGACCATCTTTTAAAGCGTAGCAAATGTGACAAGATAAAAACAAAATGTAAAAGCATTTTATTGCTCATTTATTTTCTGAATACAAGCATGTTTATTTTGGGGGTACTGCATCACCCTTACTATGTGCACGCTGCACAATGCTTCACTCTTCACCCTCACACCTCCTCACCCTCAAAAACCCTCACCCTCACACCCCCTCGCACACTCTCAAACTTACACACCCTCACTCACCCTTACACCCTCACACGCCCTCACCCTCACACCCTCACCCCCCTCACCCTCACACACCCCCTCACAAACCCCCTCACCCTCACACCCCCTCACCCTCACACCCCTTCACCTTCGCTCCCCCTCACCCCCCCTACACCCTCACACCCCCCACACCCTCACACCCCCTCACCCTCACACACCCTCTCTCACCCTCACACACCCTCACTCACCCTCACACACCCTCACTCACCCTCACACACCCTCACCAGCATAGCATAACGAAACATAGCATAACAACACACAGCATAGCATAACAAAACACAGCACAGCATAATAAAAAAGCACAGGATAGCAAAAGATAGCATTGCATAATTATTCCCAACTCTCCTTATTATTGAGCAACATATGACAGTTTGCAAATCATCTTTATACACCAATTCAGAGTTTTTGGAAAATGTATGCAACGCATTGTCATACACAATGCCAATAACTCAAACTTTAATGCTGCGAGCCCTATTGCATTGTAAATGCTTGTTTTATATCTAATGGGAGTGCCCCAAGGTTACACAGTTTTGGCAAAGAGTCACAACAATAAGGCAAAAGTGTTGGGAACAGAGGTCCCAATGGATGCCAAATGTCTCCTTCTAATGATCAGGGGAGAGATAGATAGATAGATCCAGACATGTCAGTCTTTGGTTGGCACTGGTGGAAGGCAGCAGAAAATGAAACATCACCAGAAATTGGGGAGCGCCCCAACCCATCAGTAATTGAATGGGAGAGAGATTTAGATTGGTGCCAGTGAGCAGACGAGACTGTATATAAAAGTAGGGTATGTGCCAAGAAATAGGAGAGGATTTGGGCATCATGGCAAATACAGAGGAGCATAATGTAAAATATGAGATGAACTTTGCACAACTGACCTGGGTGACCTGGGTGTACCGGGGGAGAGCCAGGGAGCAGCGCTCTTCTCCCGTCGTGGGCAGCAGCCTCACAGCGCCATACCGCCCATCCTGCCAGACAGCCTACGAGGACCGGGGACTACATCCCCCAGCGGCCCCATTGCGACCGGAAGTCGCGCACGCCTAGTCCCGCCCCCGGAGGTGCTCTTAGTGCACCGAGAGCCCCCGCGTCGCGGGACGCGCGCGGGACTGCGCCGGGCTAAGCCCGGGCAAAGGGCGGGCTCTCTGTGGCCCTCAGAGGACCGAGAAGGACGGGTCGGGCCACCCCCCTTGCCTCCATCAGAAAGAGGGTACAAACGTCTACCTCCTATTGAACTCATCAACAAGGTACCTTTCATCATCCGTTTGAGTATTCCTATTTACTGATTGATCATACCCCCGTTATCACGATGACACGAAAGAGGGCAATTAATAAAGCGATCTCATATAGGGGCTTGCCAAAAGGGACACAATACCTTCAAGGAAATAAGCCCACTCAGCAATCTCCCTTAAACCCAGGGGTAAACGATTCTATACAGTCACCTGAGTGTATAACTACTAATCATCCTTGCGTATCTGTCTTTGGTTATGGGAATAGCTTAACAGGGCTAGACGAGCTAAACAGACTGTGTGGAACTAAGTACATTAAAGTTGTAAGTAGCCCTGACTACATTAGCACCCCAAATGGTTCACTAAACTTGAATAACAGTCCGTACGAACAACCCCAAATCAATCCAGCAGACGCCCAGAGTACAGCAACTTTACGGCCTCCACCTGGTAAAAGGAAGTGCGAAACAGACAAACAAAATGGGAATCAACCTAAACATCCCAAATGGTCTTCAAACTCCTTGCTGTCTGCGACTACTTCCCCTCTAACTCCAGAACCGGGTGAAACCGTGGGAGGAATAGATCTTTCAGCATCGCCCTCACAGTCGTCCTTACTGACTCTTATTGAACGGCTAATTAACTCCGCCATTTCACCATTGAGGGCAAAATTAGACCTTCTAGGGGATAGACTTACAGAATTAGAGACTACGGTCAATACAAACTTGGCCCCCTTAAAAAATCGGGGAAATATTAGGCAATCGCCTTCATCTGCTGTATCTGGAACCCCGAAACCAACTGCACTAAGCACCAATGCTCAGACTCAGGCCTCAGCGCCTAATATACTAGATCCAAAGGTTCCTTATCCTCCGCCTAATCGTGTATTTCCACACCGCAACATCGCCAGTTCGGGGTCAAACATAGCACCTCATATTCACTTACCACCAGAGGCTGCTCCCTTTGTTTATGTTCTATCAGGAGTACCACCAATCACAAGGGGAAAAACTGAAACCCAACACGAACTACAAAACAAAGTTACCCACTGGTTATCTAGGAATAGACCCCTGCCTGCTGAACTTAATGGCAAAATACTAGCTGTTACAAGGGTGGGCTGGCTAGGTCCCCTGCGAAAGGATATTGTGGGGGATCTGGTCTTAGTGAAATTTTGTAACATAAACATTGTTTCATTCCTCCAATCTTGGTACCGGCAAGAAGAAGATGGACCGATACATACTGGGGACCTCTATGACTTTTACCCTCATCTCCCCGCACTTAGACTAGGGGCAGGCTATACCCATGCTATCGGTAAATCTGTCTGGAGAACGATCAATAGCAACCTCCCTGCACCTAACCGTCGCGATATGCAACACTACAGTGGCTTTTATTAGTAGACCATGGGGAGGGCGATATCTATGTAAAGGCAGGACTGCTAGAACATTTACATCCCTAAATACTGTGTAAAGTTGTTTTTTACAATGAATTAGGTATGCACATTTTAGGACCGGGATCCTTTCCTTTTGAACAATCTTTCAAATTCTCACTTTTAACTTTGTCAATATTTTGTGACCCTTGTTAAGGTTGTCTTAATCGTATGTTTTTAATATTGTACGCTTTTATGATTTGTATAAACAAAATCGAAATAAAGCAAAAAATGAACTGAGATGCCCTCTGTGTTTGCACATTTCCAGCTCCTAACAAAGACTCTTGTTGTGATACTGCTGTTTCTATGCGTTGGAGGGTGGATGGTTCCCACCCATCTGATGAGGTACAAACGTTTCAAATTGATCTAGCGATGTATTTGCATATTTGCTTACAAATGTACTGTCCTTTGAGCTTGTTTAACAAAAGGATTTTTTTTTAAAAGTGTGTAAAAACCATCACTGAGGCAGACCAAATTGGAAACTGTGCATGCATATCTGACAAAGGTGTGCATAAAATCATAGTTGTATCTTTCATGCATTTACACCTGTTTCATGCTTTTAAGTTCAAAGTAATTTGCACATACAGAACGCATGTATTTTCACCTCTATAAATCAAATTCCACACGTCAAAAGCTTTGGGTATCGACTACCTAAAGAGATTACTGGATTAAATCAAATGATTAGATATTTGTCTCACAAAAATACAGTGTTACTCAAAGATGTGAACCATGCTTTCCCTGGTGTAACTCAGGAAATGTTCATGTGCACTACTGCACTTTTCAGGAAGTAGTTTATTCCAATATTTGTTCATTTAAGTATAGGCACCGATGTTACTAAGCATCAAGGAAAGCAAATGTAGGTGTTGACTTCATTAACTTGAAATGAGGTGTGGACACCGTGTGGAGATAGTTTCAGTAACCCTGACACTGGACAGTTTCCTACTTCTCTTGAGGTTATATATTTATTTACAGGGAGGTGTGGTAATACAAATTGACACGAAACGTTTAGCAGCAAATGGATTTCATTGTGTTTTTGGTAAAGTGTGTATTCTGTTTTGGCCGGTACAAGGTAAAAAAGAATGACCAACATGAGGACATTCATAGAAAGGTGACATAGGGGCACATGCATCAACATTGCTTTTTGTGATTCCTTAATTGCGAAAAATAAGGAATCGCAATTAAGGAATCGCAAAATGCAATGCATCAAGAAATTGCAAAAAAAATTGAGATTTCTTAATATTCCTTAATTGCGACTCGCAAATTGCGAGTCGCAATTAAGGAATAGATCCCCATTCATTCCTATGGGCCTAGAGGCCCATAGGAATGAATGGGAAGACATTCTCAATTTGCGATTCGCAATTAGCGAATCGCAAATTGAGAATGCAATTTCAAGGGTGCAGGGGTGTCCAAAGGACACCCTGTTGCACCCCTGAAATTAATCTGTGCACATATGTTGTGCACACACATGCCCTATGGGCATGCGTGCACAACATGAAACTTTGAAAAATGCACAAAAGTACATTTTTCAAAGATTTCGCAAATTACCATGAAGTTCAACTTCATGGTAATTTGCTCCCCCAAATTGCGAAATCGCTATTTTTAAAACTATCATGCATTGTATTTAAGGAATCGCAAAATGCGATTCCTTAAATGCAATCGCAATTTGAGTACTCACAAATATTTGCGAATTCTCAAAGTGCGATGGCCTCCACCCTTGATACATCCCAAAAGCTAATTTTGGGATCGCAAACGGCCGATTTTTGCGAATCGCACCGTTTGCTATCGCAAAATGCTTTGATGCATGTGCCCCATAATCTAGTGAAAAAGGGCAGGCGAGTTTAATGCATAAAGGAAGAGAAAACTATCAAATTATTTTTCAGCATTTTGTAAGCAGGCTGAAACCAAGAAAGACAGAGTTATATGAGTATGGTGTAGCGGTAACCAAATGCTGCACCACAATTGACAATGGCACAGGTCTTCGGTTTAACACTGCATGCTGAATAATGTGGCCTGACATGTGGTAAGAGAGTTACCACGGCTTTCACACATTTTTCAAGTGCAATTACCACCAGAGTTTTGCTTCTGGTAATAGCGCACATTTTTACACTGTGAGAGGGCACTTTACTGCAACATGGGTGCCGTGAAATAGCCCGAGATAAAACAGATTTTGCGCTAATCTACTATTAACTCTTGTGTTTCTGTTTGAATGAGGAACTATGGGGCAGATTTACAAGCCCCTTGCGACACTTTTACACCGCCGTTGCGTCACTTTTGTGATGCAGCTGTGGCGTAAACCATGCACCGCGTTGCGACTTATTTACAACGTGACGCATCTAGGCAGATGCGTCACGTTGTAAAGGACTGCGCCACATGAAACCTGCGTCAGGTTTCATGTGGGCGTTCTGTTGCAGGGTGGGCGTTCCCTCGCAGGAAAGCCCCGTAAAACTGACGCAGTGAAATCTACAAGATTGCACTGAGTCAGTTTTACGACGCTGCTGCGTCAAATCCTTACGCCTGCTTGAAGCAGGCGTAAGGAGTGAGGCACCATGTTCAGTATGGGCGGCCCCTGTGCATTGAAGGAGTTGCGGCGCGCTTGCGACGTGACTCCAGCAATGCGCCGCCCGTGCGCCTCAAGATGCGTCACGCATCTGTCCCTCCTTGCACCATGGTGCCCCGCATTGTAAATGTGACGCATCTGTGGTGGCGCAAGAGGGGGGATTACGTGACGCATCTGTTCTGGCGCGTCCCTGCTGATTTGCAGAGATGCACCAGAAGACGTAAATATGCCCCCTTATTTTTAAGAGCGAGCGACAGAAGCAACACTATTTTTCGTGGTATCACACACTAAGACAAGGCGGCGTAAGCCATTTTGAAATACTTCAGGGCGCATTGCTAATCATCGCAGAAGTGTTTTGTAGTGTTGCAGATGCAGTGCTGTTATAAATAGTGCGAGATATAATGATGGCAGTGTTGTAGATCCATTACTGCTGTTGCGGTGTTGATGTTGCATTAATATGGTTGTGATGCACTTGTATGTAGTGTGATGGTTTTGAAGGTTAATCACTTCAATGGTTCCTTATTAAGTGGGGTGCAGCCAATGAGTTCCTCGCATCTTTGCTGTATAATTTTTGCAATGCAAAGTAGATTCTATTATTTTCGAATGAAAACGTTTTTTATATTAATTAAATCCCCCTATGTTTCTCATTTTGCATGACGACTCACAATCAATATTGTCTTATAATTTATGTAATGCGCTTTGAAAGACTTGGAACATGTTAGCAATTTCCCAAAATACAAACAAACAGATACATGTATAATGATTCATTGAAAGACACATGGGATGTCCCCTACACCACAGCAAGGGGGGGGGGGGAAGACGGGTTCCAATGGTTATCCCTTCCACATATAGCGCTCTGTGTTTCATTTGGTGCCTGAAGCACAACACAGACAGATATTCATCAATATTGCTCTGACAGGATCTTGTCCTCACAGTTCCTAGTATTAATCTGTGCCCTGGAGCTGGAAGTGCTGAGACCGTGAGCTGTGCAGCTGTTCTGGCGATGATTCCCAGTGGAACCTTGAGCATGAGTTATGGTAAGGCAAAAGAAAGGGAATTCACAGAACAGGCATCTCTATAAATATATACTTAAATGCAATCAGCATTTTCTGGAACACCATGTGCATTGTACGGCAAACATTGCTGTATGAGCACATGCTAATTCGTCTTTTGCACAATTTCTCATGGGATATAGGGAAAAATGTAATCATCAGCAACTATGAATATGGAGGTATAGGTAGCTAAATCATGAAGGAAATAAAAGGAGGCACGGCTTGTCCTTTTAAAAGTGTGCATTCAAAACCATTTCAGCTAAATGGACAGAAACCCACTGGATTGGTAGACAATATAGCGGATGCAATATTATTGCAAGTGGGTATTATCGACCTCAATATAGTGTAATTCAACCCAAGATCCACACATCAGTAGGTCCAATGTGCTCCAATGCAGCTCTTAAACAAGTTATTTTATCCCAGAATCAAGACACAAGGACAAGGTGAGAGTATGCAAGGGCTCAATGAGTAACGCCCAGCTTTTAGCTTTAATTATTTCAAACCAAATCTCAGAAGAATAATGTGCATCTGAAGGCAGTGACACATGGCTGTTCAACAATTGTGGAGAGTTCCAGAAAAAAGCATATTAATACCAATAAGCCTACAGTGTGAACGGTATTACTAATTGATGACTCTTCTCAGGATGTATGGCATGACAACGCAGGCTTTTACCCCGCGCTGCCATTACGACGCTGCTTTTACAACGCAAGTCGTTACAACGAATTGCGTTGTAGGCGCTGGATAGTGGAATAGTTTAATTTTCTATTCCAACTCCAGCCCACGTTACAGTAGGGAAGGTGTTGGAATAGAAAATTAAACTATTCCTTTTCCAACAGCGCCCTCCAGCGCAAGTCGTTGTAACGACTTGCGTTGTAAAAGCAGCGTCGTAATGGCAGCGCAGGGTAAAGCCTGTTTGGTTATGGCTGCTTACCCTCTTCTCATAGCACATACTACAAAACCCGGATCATTTTGATTAGTTTTCCCACCGGCAACCTTATGTTATTATTATGACACAGGATCCAGAATAAGACAAAAGTCTACAACACGACCTGACCAGGGATGAGCGAAGAGCTTCTGCAGCTCTCTTTTCATCTAGCTACATCTTCCTCTACACATCCACTGGTTATGTTACGGTAGCATGTCCCTATTCTGCTCTTTTTAAACTTTTCCCTCTCAACTACCTCAGTATTGAGCACCCACAAATGGCAAATGACATACGCCGTGCTACACAAAACATTGAAGTGATTCAGCACAGTCCATTTCGGCTTAGGTGGTATAATGAAGCAACGATCAACCCAAGACCTTTCGAAGGTTCACAGGCCATGGATGCTTGTAACACCTCTGCTGTTTGGGTATTTGGTACTTTAGTCTGCCTCATCTCTATTAGAACCCTGTCTATGTAATCAGAGTGTGCTGCTTAGGTTGAGCAGTAGCGTCTCTTAAATCTTCGTGACTGTTAGGTTAGTGCATGGTGCTGATTAAAGTTGTACCAACTCACCGCTACATCTGAAGACATTATTTCAAGCGCAATATGAACGGGGTTGAAGCCATGTTACCTGTGCTTCACATGCAAGATGATCTTGAGTCTTATTTGGTGCATAAGCAACCACTCTTCCTGCTTTCTTGGGGCAGAAATTAATCTTCTTCTAGAGCTTTGAAGAATAGCAGATCGTGCTGCCAGTTCGGACTTCAGGATTTAATTGCTCTGTCCTGTATCAGCAACCCCTAAAAGTCTATTTAGGGCCCCAGGAAGAACAAACTTGAACAATCAATTGCATACTTCTGTGGTCTGTATGTCTCATTTCCGCATCTGGCAGTGGCAACAGCCAGCAAGAGGATATTTATCATTTACAAGTAGCTTCAACATGAGCCTCCTTGGAGAAGTTTCAAGAGTGTTGAGAAGCCACTCCGACTTGAAGCAACTTTGTTCCACGAAGAAGAAAACATGATCATTGAGGACTGCTAGACTAATCCAAGAACCATGCATCATGCTTTGGCCTCTGGCACCACCCAATCTCACGTGGAGCACTTCTACAGATGTAGCACATTCATTGGACGCTGTCTTAAATCTGCTCCTGCACTGATGAACTGAACTATGTAAAAGTTGGTAAGCGCAAAGTCAACTTTATTCAGTGGGTCTACCTTCTACTACATGCTGGTTAGTTTGCATCTTACCTCAGCTTTTGTTCAACATTTCCACTGCCTTAGACATTAATGAGTTCCTATAAAAAACCTTTCTTAGAGTTACCATATCCTAAATGTTTACAAATACAAATATTGCTATCTCAGTTGGCTTAGTTTTGTTACCTTAACATGTTCAGGACTTTCTCTGGTATATTCTTTCATTATATAAGATTCTCTTTGACTGGGCATTTAATTCTCTATCGTTTGATTGTTGTGCACTTGTGCTCGATGTTTCTTGCATCCACAGCACCTTTTGCAGGGAAATACGTTGAGAATGAATATGTTACTAAATGTGGAGGCAACAATAAACAAACAAGTCAGCCACTCCGGTGCAGTGTCAGCTGATGACTTTTGAAATTCATGGGTGTAAGCTATTTGTGACATCATGGAGCTAGCAACATAAGGGGGTCAGGGTGTGCGGGGTTCCCCTTGAGAACAATTTGAAAAATAAGAGGTCAATTTTAGAGCTATGACCCTCCTCAAGTATATGCAACTAGGATCAGGCTGTTGCTGACCAGTGGCGGTGCGTCCATTAGGGCGCTGGGGCGTTGCCCCACAAGCTCCACACATCCACAGCTCCCTCGGCATCTGTGAACTTAAGTAAACTGACCCAGTTTACTTAAGTTCAGAGACGGCAAGGGAGAACTGGCATTCATGTCAGTCAGCCTGACGTTGGACTGCCCACCCCCTTCTGAGTCTGAAGGGGGTGGGCGGTCCGGCGTCATGTTGACTGACATGCATGATGCATTGTCAGACCACGGGCAGACAGCACCACAAGTGTGCATGACTGGTAAAGGTCGGTGAATTTTTACGCCGTGCCCAGGCATGAGCACTAGTGTCTGCTCTGGCTGGCGCATGCTCATTAGGAGAGCGAGGGTTGATCAAAGGCTCAACCCTCAGTCTCCTAATGGGAAGGCATTAACCCTGCTCTAAGCCAATCCTGGCGCTGCTGGAGCAGCGCCAGTATTGGCCAAGGAGTTGCCACTCCAGTGAAGGCACCAAGGGCCCAGCAGGCGGCGCGGACCGACAGTCAGGTAAGTTTTCTCTGCGTGTAGCGATGTGAGCTGCGACTGTTGCTGACAGAACTGCATGCTGGTTGCTCAGACCTGTTCTTTGGCAAACTGTCTAGTTGTTCTGCCCCTAATGATCAAGTCCACTCTCCCTGAAGGGCCTTTTGCATACTCAGAGGCCTTGTAAATGGTGCTCTTCTCCCTCACACACTCTCCAGACATGGGCTGCAAATCCATGGCCCTGCAGCCAGCTTCGCTACAAGCTCCTTGCCATCTACCTCAGAGCTGTCAAAGTCTTCATCTGGCATCCCCCCAGAGCACTAATACTTTCACAGCAATTACTGTACTGAGGAACCACATCCAATTATCCACCTGCAGGCATCAGCCATAGTTTAGGCCCAGGCTTATCTAGCTCACCCTTCTTTCTGTCAAGGTAGAGATGCAATCTTTATACTTCCTACTGTCTCGCTAACAGTGGGCACAGAGAGGCCTTAAGACAGGGAATATAGCCTTGCAGAGGAAAAAGTGACTGCTCAGTTTGGGGTGTACCTCTCCTGACACATGAACATAACTTGTACAACAACTGTTGCCTATTCTAAATAAATGTAGAAATATTGCTCTCCTGATGTCAATGTTGCATTTCTGTCTTGTGTGTGCTAAAGTAGCTTGGGAAAATATGTCACTATACAGAAGACAGACCTGTGGCATTTACCAATGTTTGTTAAGAGCGTCATGAACGCAGGCTAGAATGTTTTCTTTCTGAGTGAACATTTAGTATTCCGATCCCATCTGACCAAAGGCTTCTGCATTTGAGCTTGAAAAGAGGTTAGGAAATATAATGACTCTGAATACCTTAGCTAACCCAAGAGAGTTTGACATTCTAAATAAAGAAACCCTGTAACGTCAGCCTTGACCGCTCCATGGCTGAACATTGTGCTCTGGGTAACCTTCAGTTACTGTTCCAAAGGTCTCAGACGTTTTCTGGCACATGTATGAATACTGTATTAGCCAAATCCTGACCTCGAATGATCACATGGCCCACTCCTTGGGTCACTGAGCAAATACATTTGTGGGAGATTTATCTGGGAAGCAGCACTTCTTAGAGTGGCACTTCCAAGAAATGTGTGTAGCCTGCTTCCTTCCTATCTCTTAACGCACTGCTGCACTTTAGCCCACAATTAGGCTGAACCCAAAATAGAGCTGTTGTTTCTCATTATTTTTGCTTTTTTTCCCATTCTCAGCGTCTGGCTTTACTGATATGCTACTTGTAAGATGGTTTCATGTCCACTGTTGGTTTGAGTTTTTATACTTAGGCCTTCATTGTGAGTGGCTCACAAAGTCAACTGTAGTCAGTGCTCAACTAGTGCACACTTTACATACAGATATAGCAGGGTCCAGTATTTATCGGGTGCCAATTTGAGCCCGTTTCCTAGCTATGGACTTCAGAATGGGAGATAATGTTCTAGCAGCATGTTATTTTCCATTCTAAGGAGAATCACGTCTGAACGTGCATTAAATAACGCATGAAAATCATACAAGCTAAATTTGGAGGGTGCGCTATCTTAGCCCCCGTTGTAAGATCGATTTGAATGCAAACTAAGTTTAAGCCTAAACCACTATTGGCACACACAGTGTACTGAGGGCCTTATTAACATTGTGAAATCCAGTTAAGAATGAGCAATGAAAGAGGCTGATCCATAGAAACCAGTGCTTAATTTGTAAAAAAACATAAGAGCCAGGGCTGTCGTCAGGTGGACACTGCAGCTTGCATCACACATTGCCACTGCCATGCTGCCAATGATAGTACAAGTGTGACAATGAAGAATATTCCAAGCGCCCTAAACTATAAGATTGGTCTGAGCAGCAGGTAAAAGTGATTTTTAATGTATGTTGAATCAGTAATTAACTGTTGTTGTGGTAATCTCAAAATTAGCCAGACAGCGTCTCCTTGTAGCAGACTTTTACAAACGCTGATGTTGACAATTAAGTGCCAATACCGAGCACCAGACACCACCAGCTCAAATTAAGCATTGATTGAAAGAGGAAAGTTAACGGTTTTGTCTTCGAGTGTACCTTTTCTATTTCCTTTCTATTTCAAAGTCAGCTATCCCACAATCTCTCAGTTTTTTCTCTTCTTGGCCACAATGCAAGATAACACTCAGTGTGCTTGAATCGTTTAAACATAGACACTGATTCAAGCTAATGCCGAACACGTTCTGAATTGTATAGTAACACTTTTGTAATTCTGATTCACATACTGTGCCATATCATGCTAACTAGAGGTTGGGTCCAGAAATGTTCTTAGATATAGCTACAAAATGTTTTTGTTTTGGGATTCAACCAAAGGTGGAACACTATGACATAATGTAAGCCCACAATTCCCCAGGAAGTAGCCAAAGCGGCGGCGCCTTATTAGGGCGGAGGAGAGCCTCCCCCGCTACCACCCTCAAATAAAATGGCCTTTAATCCTGTTTTATTATTATTTTATTTTAATCCCCTGGACCTGTCCCCAGGACTCTGACGAGTCTTGGGGTGGATCCAGGGGGTGACACGGCTGGTGTGGTAGGGGTAGTGAACTCCCCTCACTATGCATGATGGTTTGGTCGGCAATCTCAGGCCGGCCAAACAGTCATGCGCAGTGTAGCTCTCTCCAACCCCAGATGTGTTGGTGGGGCTGGAGAAAGCAGGCACAGGCTCCCTGTCTACCTGAGAGTGCAGTCATAGCACTCAGGCCAGTCCTGATGATGCTTTCATGCAGAGTCAGGATTGGCAGCTGTGCAGTCTTGGAGCCTGTCCCAGAACCAGAAAGAGCCTGGATGCGGGAGACTGCGGTGTTAGCTGCGGCTTTGGTACTTTTTTTAATTTTAATTTTCGATTCCCTAACTCTCTCCACCTCCCTCTTTGGCCCGCCCTGTCCCGCCACTTTGTCAGGAGACTGGCCGCTGTCATTATTGATTGTACAATCTTAAGCACAGCAACAATATTGCTAATTCTGTATGGGAAGTTTAAAAACTGTTTCTATAAAGTATAATTTAGCATCATTTTCAGTTTGGTGTCCAGTATCATGGAGGCATGGTCAGCCGAGAAGTGAGGCCATCCCATTCTTTGATCAGAGAGCACAGAACCAATTTACAGATCTGTTGTTTGCATCCCCTGACCTACAATATCTATTGGGTATTTTAGTCACTGAGACCATTGTTAGCATTTAATATACCAACAATGCATCTATCAGCTGCCTCAACTCTACCTTTCATCTGTCACATAAGGCGATCAAGCCCAGGTTGCGACACAGAATATGTGGTGCATTTCCATGTGTTGTGTTTTAGCTTGAGTGGGATTCCTAGCTTGCCAGTGGGTTCTAGGCTGGCAGAAGGGAATCACGCTCTGGCAGGCTACAAATTAATAAATACGTTGTTCATCACAGTTGGAATGTCCAACGTCTTTACAACATTTTGGTGACAACCAAGCAGTCAAACAGCCTGGGAGGTGGAAGTGATAACGAAACCCAGTGTACATTGAGGCTTCACCGTCCTTATCTCCTACAACCTCGTTTTTTCGGATAATAGGTCAGATTCTGAGGCAGAATCGGTGTCTATAAAGTTTAGTTGAAGTAAAGAGTTATCGCATCATACTGCGATCACGTGATCGCACCAGTATCCAATCAAACTGTTTATAACGCAGAAAGAGCAGCGTAGTATGGTTCCAACTAACTGATTGGGAGACAGTTCGAAGCGCGGGACGCGTTACATTTCCTGTAAGTTCTCGAAAAACGTCTTGTATTTACTATGCATATGTTAGTATTTTTTATGTAAATACTAGTTTTTGGTCATTAACAGAGTTTAGATTTCACGGTAACTGGTAAACGTAAAGGTCATTTTAATACCGAACCGTCACGTAAGAGGTCGTTTCAGGCAATATGAATAAGAGTGAAAGCTTGATAGTTTTGTTGCTACAGTTTCGTTAAAAATGAATGACATCGTTTTGTTGCCACAGTTTCGTTATAAATGAATGACATTGCATGATTTCGTCAAATTACATGTTGTAGAAATGAGAATTAGGCTGATTGTATTTCCTTGATTTTTCTACACAGACCCCCGAGGAAGGGTCATCATAGACCCGAAATGCATTGGGTAGATGTATAATGTAAATAACTTGAAGTCCCCACAATAATGGATTTACATTGGAGATAAAACATAAATAATGATGAAAATAAAAATCAATGATTGAAATTGAGAAAAGCGTTGAAAGAAGGATTATTGTTACGTAACTGAAGATGAGAACCAACCTGGTTCAAATATAATTGTGCACACCACCACCCAGCCAGTGGGAGTTCCCGCTGTCTCCAAATTTGCGCTAATGTGATATAGTGTCCGTAGACTAAGCACTTGGTGGAAGTAGCACAACCATTAACGGATGAACGTTTTTTCAAGATTTAATTTGAATTTTGAGTGCTAGATGGACCATTATATGATTTAGGCTACAAATTAATAAATACGTTGTTCATCACAGTTGGAATGTCCAACGTCTTTACAACATTTTGGTGACAACCAAGCAGTCAAACAGCCTTGGAGGTGGAAGTGATAACGAAACCCAGTGTACATTGAGGCTTCACCGTCCTTATCTCCTACAACCTCGTTTTTTCACTTTGTAATTATTTATAGTATTATGGAAACAGTCAGCTTGTGTGAACGTCACTCGCCACTACTTGTTTGAATCAAGCAGCTAGTCACTTTACAGATGCTCATGTGCCAGTGTATAGGTGCAAACGATCATGGAATTGTCTGCCTTACCTACGTCCATCCCTGGCTTACCATTCAACAGGGACCTCTGGGACAAACAGCTTTGTGTCGGACCCAAGCCATCCCTATCAAATGCGCTAAACATTTTAAGAAGTGTCTCTGTATGTAAACAAAACTTTATTTTAGCTTCCTTAGCCAAGGAGATGTGTTTGACACATTTGAAGGTTCAGAGCGAAATATCCGTTGTTATGTATGTGCAAAACACTCTATTGTATTAAGTTGTGTTTCTCATGTTTTTGTCCAATGAAAATCCTTTGCAAGTAGGTTGTTGGAACATTATTGGCATTGATTCCCGAAAGCTGGAAGCACGCGTTATTGCCCCTTCTGTTAAAAAAACGTGTCAGCTGACCCAAAAGCCATAAGCAATTTTTGACCAAACTCTCTCCTGCCCACAGTTGCTAATCTTTTGGGAAAATGGGTCAACAGGTTCTCACTATTTCTGAGTCTAACCTCCTTCTGCCTGTTTCACAATCTGTCTTTTGGGCAGGTTCTGTCCTACTCGAGGTATCAGATTTCATAAAGGAAAATCTTGACCAGAGTTTACCAGTTATGGTCATGCTTTAGGATCTGTCCTCAGCGTTCGATACTGTTTCCCATGACATCTTGTTTGACTGACTTTTGAGGGCCTGACTCTGCTTTGGCTCAAATCCTTCCTGAAAGATCACTCTCAGGCAGGCTTTCTACCTCCTTTACTTCCTCATTCAAGCCACTTTAGTGTTGCGTGCCGCAGGGCTTGGCGCTCAGCCCACTCTTTTTAATATCTACCTTAAGCCACTGGCTAAACTTGTGGAGACCTTGGCAGTGTGGGTGGTCTCCTATAAGGATCACACCCAACCCTGAGTTCCTTCAAGCAAGACTAAAAGGTAATGGTGGAATAGATAAATGGTAGCTGCTGAAAGCTTAATTTAGAGAAACCGAAATCCTCTTCTTTGGCACCAAGCTCGCTCAGGAGACTAGCATATGGTGGCCGTCAAATTTGGGTGCTCCTCCACCCCTACCTCTGGCACTGGTGGCTAGAATCTTAGGGGTAACATTTTATTCCAATTTCTCCTGGCCCTTGTTTTGGGCCTGTGTGGAAGGCATTGCTTAGGAAGAAATGGGAGGCTGCAATTCTATCTCAGCCATTCCAAGGTTTCCTTCTGGTCTCCAGCAGTCTTGGTGAAGTGGGTACATTAGTCTCTGCAGTTCCAACTACGCCCCTGGTTCTATGGGTCTATATAGAACCAGTGAATCCAGTAGAAGCTAGAGAAGGAGTTATTTTGCTATTTTGCTACTGCTCAGCACTGTGACATCACAGCAAAAAAACAAGTTTGATATTTCCCTGAACTGACATCACAACAGTAACATGCTGGGAACAAATGTATATTTTTTGACGTATAAACAACAATTTGTTTTTTAATTTAAAAACCTAGGCATGATCATAATTTATGCAGATTGTGCATAGCATAGGCAAACGGTAGCTACAGATAGTGTATACCATACGCGTGCAGAAAAGAAAGATTTTGTATACAATAGGAGTGCATTAGTTATCTGGAGCTGTTTCCCTAACTAAAATATGGGACACTGGGTGTCTTCCTAACGTGAGCTTGGAAAAGAGAACACATCATGTGATGTAAGAAGTGTCAGTGAAAGAGATTTATTCCTCTGGGAAGCAAGGCAAGACTGGGAATTTTCTGTAACAACGGAAATGCTTGCTGGTAGTCCCATGACCTTCC
This sequence comes from Lissotriton helveticus, assembly GCF_964261635.1. Classification (NCBI taxonomy): domain Eukaryota; kingdom Metazoa; phylum Chordata; class Amphibia; order Caudata; family Salamandridae; genus Lissotriton; species Lissotriton helveticus. The sequence goes on from NC_136063.1 coordinate 575,667,983, forward strand.
GCCTGGGATCTGTGATATAAATAGAAAAGTAACTAAAAATATCTAATTTGAAATACATGTGTGTGACTTTACCTTTCGATAGCTGGAGACTCTTCTTTGGATGTGCTCAATTTTCTCACTGCAAATGACATTGAATCTATGTTGGAGGTCAGCCGGGATGACTTCGTTCAATGAATTCAGGCTATTGCAATTCTCCACAAATTGCTCATCGCTTTTAGCCAGAGCTTCCAGAAGCTTTCAAGAAGTGGAAACAGAAGTGAGCAGTGAAATAAGTAATTTTATACAATGGAGTGCTTTTCAGCATTTTTAAATTGTCATTAAATAACAAAAAAAGAATACTCTTGATTTTGAGTCTAACATACAAGTTTATCATGCTGCATTTCATCAGCAGAAATGGTGACCCTTTCTAGTTCTGGCTTGATGCGCAGATGTTTGAATGACTGCTTGTTACCAATTCTTTAAGCTATACATTAAGCAGAAGAGTATTGCTTTCTTACCTCAATACTGTTGGCTCCCTGGTGTATCATTCCATCCCTCCTACGGAGTGCATGCATTAGAAAGCATGAGGCATTAATTTACATCTCACTAGTACTCTGAATAATCACTCATTACATGCATAATGTCATAGACACGTTGCATACAGAAAATATTCACTTGTGTTTCAATTTTTCACTGCAGAAGGTATTTCATAATGGATTAACCAGGGCTAAAAATGCAATCAACTGCTCTGCAACATGTAAAAAAAAATGACAAAGCCTATTCGCCCTGCCAATGCTTGTTATATAATGCCAATTTGAACCCAGAGTAAAGTGATGCAGAGACTCGAACATGATTCTCCATTTCCAAAGTCGGGATCGCCAACCATCATGCTATATCCTCAGAACAAAGGTCCATAGAAAGAAAGATTAAAAATAGTGCGAGGAAGCACAGCTAACAGTAAAGTGCCTTTGTAACAAAAGAAAGGTTATTGTGCCATTATACTGGCTGGGGGATACAGAGTGTGCTGTAAAGCATGTGTGCCGGAATGCTAAGTAGTACAATATTGATGTTTTATTTTCATGTAAATCCAACTTTCGTAGCGCGCACTGCATCGCATTTTGCGATGCAAGGCGCGCTACCAAATTCGTTTTATTAATTAAATTGTTTACTTACCTGCAATTATCCATATGCCAGTTTTTAGCACCCTCCACCCGACCCTCCCCCTCCCCGCCTCCCTGCCCCACCGTAACTCCCTCCACGGGCCGTGGCTGTACATAAGGCAAAAAATTAATTTATAAAGTTCCTCGCACGGGGGGGCGTGGCTTGCGCGCCGAGGAGTGATGGCGGCTTCTTCGTCAGCTCCGCTGTGCTGAGGGTCTCCTAGACGATTTACAGACCTCCCTCTGTATTTTAAGGAGTCCTTTTCCAGTTGCCGCGACGTCAGAGGATGGGCTGCACGTAATGCCACTTGGTTTGCTGCCTGCAGGCTTGGTTTACACTAGTTACAGCTACCGGTAACTTTATTCCGTTTTGGACGCGGGCGGCCGCCATTTTGTGCCGCTGAGCCCACGTCCTTCTCTCCAGCTACTACACCATTTCTTGCCGGTATGCTGCCCCCTCAGCCAGCTTTTATATCGCGTAGGCACTTTTCTGATGGTAACTTTTCGAATATTGCGTAAACGCGATGTTTCTTTTGCTTTCATGGTACTCACTCTGTCAGCTGCTTCTGCTTTTCTGATTCTGTAAAAAAGTGGCCGCCATTTTAAATATTGGCGCGAAAGCTCGTTTTTGATGCTCTCCCACTCCTGACGTACTATTCCTCAACAGTGGACTTATACTTTTGCTATGAATGGCTGCCTTTTCCCTGAGCCTTGGAAAAAATAAGGGTGCCACTAGGGCCGCTTAAATCCACACAGTGTGATCCCTAGATGTGTAACCCCCCAATTTGTTTTCCTATCCTTGGCTTAGTTAGACAGGCAGGCAGCTCTCTTTTACTGTAGGTCCGCTTGTCTTGTTGTACCTAATAGAAAGGACTGGTTCCTAATGTGAATGTATTGTTAGGTCTTTGATTTATTACTTTTGGTGTTGCTTGTATCAACTGATAGTATTTATTTTGAGCACTTGTACAGCACTTGTATATCATTGCACATTTCATTTGTTCATATGTATGTTTCACTGTTTGCTGACTGTCTATTTGATGACATATTTTAAACAGTTGAATGTTTTTCTAAAAATATAAAAAAACTAAAATAAAATAGATGACCCTCCAGAACTAATTGGCTGGGTGGGATCAAAAATGGAAAAATAAATCTGTCTGGCCCTTTTGCTTGTTCAGCATATTTGAGTGGTCCAAGCCAGTTCAGATACAGGACCCGAACCTTTGTTCTTGCCCTATTTTCTCTGCAGAGGCCATGTTTATCCTGCAATTTTGCCTTTTTTTGTTTTCCTTGTATGGAAACTTCTCTCTCTGACTGACACTGACCTACTGTCTTGGGAAGTGGTCTGTTGCCTCCTTGCCCATGTCTGCCTCCTATCTATTTTGGATTTGATATATACTGTTCTATTCTGCAAATTTTTAAGCATGCTTTTCTGTGGATCTTCACATTTCTGAGATTTTTGGAGATCATTTCCATTCTTGGTCTTCAGTGTCTCTGTGAAACGCTTGCACTTGCCAAGTTGTCAGTTTTTTTGCCTTAATTTGGGTCTCTCCTCACGTTTTCAACATGGCTCATGGCATCACCGGAGCAAAATCAAAGAGGCCCAAAAATGACCCTCCTTCTCCTATTCTATCATCTTCAAATCCTGTTCTAGACTCTATTTTGGAGGAAGTCTGTGGTCTCCAACCTTTTATGTCCGCAGCTAATGAAAAAAGTAAACAAATCGTAGAAAAGTGGGTTGTTATGGAAGGCAAAGTTTCGAATTTGGAACAGCGTGTCAGTGACATTCAGGATGTTTCGTCAAAGATCCCTCTATTGGAACAAGAGATTCACAAACTGAAGCTTCATACCGAGGTCCTTGAAAATCGTAATCGTAGAAATAACCTACGCCTTTATGGACTCCCAGAAAATATTGAGGGGTCTGACATGGTGTCATTTCTACAGAAATTTTTTCTAGGGGAACTCTTGGAACTTCAACCTGCGTCACACCCCCTCAACATCCAGAGAGCTCATCTTTTAGGTCGTCTCAACCCCAACGCCACTAAGCCTTGTGGCATCATTATGCTTTTTCTTGAGTTTACAGAGTTAATGAATGTGTTGAAGGCTGCTAAGCTCAAACGGCGTCTTATATGGTCTGGCCACAATATTTTTCTGTCTCGGGATCTCTCTAATGCAACGAATGCTCGGCGCAAAGAATTTTTGAATCTTCGTCTTCAAATGAGACAGTTGAATATCCAATATGGTATCCTCCATCCATGTTTTTGTAAAATTACACATAATGGGCATACTCGCTCTTTTGATGACCCACAGAAGCTTCACGCTTGCCTACAGAATGTTTCTCCCTCTGGCATGGACACTAATATTTGATACTTTTCTTTTTCCAGGCTAAGATTGCTCTGCTATTTGTAACTCATATATCTCCTTCGTAACTTTATATTCAATGTTTCTTCTCCTCTCTTGAGGTTCTGTTTCTTTTTCTTCTTTCATTCTGCTTGCTGGAGTCCGTGTCCTCTTTGGCATCACTACGCTCCCGCTGCTTTGGTTTTCCCTTTCTCCTCAGACCTGGCGTATATGCCTTGATCTGTCCATTTATTTCTTCCTCTCTCTATTTCCCTTTCCTCTCTTCCCTCTTACCCTCGTTTTTTTCTTTTTTCTCCATTGCCTATGTATGTTTCTACTTTTGAACAATCTCTTTATTTGTTTCAGTATTCCTTGTTGATTTCTATTGCAGCTTTAGGATTGATGTATTTACACAATGTGAGTGTGTTGGGTGATTTGTCCACATGTAATGTTTCCGTTTGTTGTGTTCTTTTTTGTAGTTGTTTCCTTGAAGTGTATCCACCCCAATTGTCCCCCATCTTCCCTACCTTCCGTCATGTGTAATTTTGTTACGTGGAACGTTCGGGGTCTTGGACATCCTGTCAAACGACAAAAGGTACTATCCCATGTATCTAAACTTAATTCTCAAATTGTTTTTCTCCAAGAACCGCATTGAACGGATGTGGAATAGATTAAGTTGAAACGTCAATGGGTTGGACAAGTTGTATTTTCTCCCGCTATTAACAAAAAAGGGGGTGTTGCTTTATAGTTTCATAAAGCTTTATCAGTCCAAACACTATCTACTCAAAATGATGATGATGGTCGTTGGGTAATGGCTAAGATTGTGCTTCAGAATAAGACGTTGGTTTTATTAAACATCTATGGTCCTGTCCGACCTGAGCCCGAATTTTGGACTGATATTAAAATTCTTCTTTCCTCAATTGACTGCCCCAATATTGTAGTTGCAGGTGATTTCAACCAATGGTTAGATCCTTTTTCTGATGGACTCTCTTCATGTAAATTTCAACCAGACAAATCTCATAAATCTTTTCAATCTGCCATTATCTCTCGTCCGTTATTTGATGTTTGGAAAACTTGTAACCCTGATTCACTTGAATATAATTTTTTCTCGAATGTACATCATACCCGTTCAATAATTGATTACATTTTGGTTAGTAAGTCTTTACTGCCATCCATTCAAAAATCCGAAATTGGTTCCATTTTTATTTCTGACCATGCACCTGTTTATGCTGTCCTGGACCTTTCCCTTACCTCTTCTAAATTTAGTTGCTGGAAATTTAATACCTTTCTCCTGTCTGATACTGCTTTTATAAAAGAAGTTACTATTTTTATTAATGAATTTTTTACTTTTAACAACCCGTCTGACACCTCTATCCCTAATAATTGGGATGCCTTTAAGGCCGCCCTCCGGGCCTTCACTATTTCCTATGTCTCCAAAAAAAAGAAACTCAACAGAACTAACTATGAGGAGCAGCTGCAGAAAATTAAAGGATTAGAACATACATACTTCACCTCTAAGTCTACTGTTGCCCTTCAGGATCTAATTGCAGCAAAAACTGAGCTTAATAAAATTGCCACTATTGAAGCATGTAATACTCTGCATAAGATTAAGTCCAAATTCCATGGGGGTCAAAACAAAGCGGGAAAAATGCTGGCAAATTATCTAAAAATCAAATCTGAGCGTAAAACTGTTGGACCTATCCTCAATGAATCTATTAATAAAGTAGTCTCATCAGATGAAGAAATTGCCGAGATTTTTCATGATTATTATCAATCTCTTTATACTGATGATACACACCCCTCCTCCCAGAATTTAACTTCCTTTTTTGCTGGTCTCCCTTCTACACCATCGCTTCCTGACAAATTTGATCAATTAAAAGAAAGATATTACTCTTCAGGAAGTGCTTCAGGCCATTAATTCTCTGAAAAAAAGGCTCCAGGACCTGATGGACTCCCTGTTGAATTTTACTCTACTTTTCATTCAATTTTTGCCCCTAAACTACTACACTTTTTTAATTCTTTTATTGCTGATGCTAAGGCATCTGGGTCCTTTATGGATGCATTAATTGTCATTATTCCCAAACCTGACAAAGATCATTCCCATTGCAAAAATTACCGCCCTATATCATTCATTAATTATGATTGTAAAATATTTGCTAAAATTCTTGCATCTCGTCTTGATTTTATTATCCCCCTGCTGATTAAAACTGACCAAGTTGGATTTGTGAAAGGCAGACTAGCCTCTGACAATGCTCGTATGTTTTCCAATATTATTTCACACGGCACAAAATTTAAAGATCCTCTCGCAGCCCTATCTTTAGACGCTGAGAAAGCTTTTGATCGCATCAATTGGCAATTTATGTTTCAAACTCTTCATTGGTTTGGTTTTGGCCCCTCGTTTATTTCCTTTGTCAAACTTTTATATTCTTCCCCCCGTGCCAGTATTTTTGTCAATAACCAATTCTCAAGGTTTTTTTCACTGTCTAGAGGCACAAGAAAAGGTTGTCCTCTTTCCCCTTTATTATTTATCCTTTGCGTTGAACCTTTTTTAGAGCGAATTAGAACTAACTCTCAGATTAAAAGCTTCAAACTCTCCTCTGTCGAAACTAAAATATCTGCATATGCAGATGACATACTGATTTATATGGCTAACACGGTTACATCTCTCCCTCATTTTATGGACGAAGTTCGATTATACTCCTCCATTTCGGGTTATAAACTTAACTTATCTAAAACGGAAGTTCTACCCTTAAACTCTATTTGTTACCAATACATGTTTAACACTACTGATTTTACGTGGTTTCCTTCTAAAATCAAGTACCTTGGCATTTGGTATTCTTCGTCCCTAGTTGACACGCTTACATTTATTTTTAACGCCCTCTTGAAGAAATTCAATCCCTCCTCCAACTTTGGTCTCCCTTATATCTTTCCTGGTGGGGTAGATTGGATACTATCAAAATGATGATTACCCCCCATGTACTATATACTGTTTCTATGCTCCCTTTTAAAATTCCTAATGTTTATTTTTCCCGCATAAATTCCATTTGTACAAAATTTTTGTGGAATAATAAACATCCTCGTATTGCTCTAAGCAAACTTATTCGTCCTAAAAATGAAGGTGGTGTTCGTTTCCCTAATTTTAAAACTTACCACTCTGCTTTTTTGATTAAACAATCCTTTTTTTTAGCTTATGGTTTTTTGGAAACTCCAATTACCAGATGGGTTACTTTTGAACGCTCGCTGTTAAAGGATTTTTCTTTTCAACATATTGTTTTTATGTCAAATTGCTCCCTCGACCCCTCACAGTCCGGCTTCCGTGCCAATCACAGCACCGAGACCGCCCTCATCGCCGCCACCGATGACATCCGAGCCCTGATGGACAAGGGAGAAACAGCGGCCCTCATCCTCCTAGACCTCTCCGCGGCTTTCGACACGGTCTGCCACCGCACCCTAGTACAGCGTCTCAACAACGCCGGAATCCAGGGGAAGGCACTGGAATGGATCATCTCCTTCCTCGACGGAAGAACACAGAGAGTTCGCCTACCACCGTACAAGTCAGAGGCCTCCGAAGTCATCTGCGGCGTCCCCCAAGGATCATCTCTGAGCCCCACCCTCTTCAACGTCTACATGAGCCCCCTCGCGGCCATCGTACGCAAACACAACCTCAGCATAATCTCCTACGCCGACGATACCCAGCTGATCCTCTCCCTGACCAACGACCCCGCCGCCGCCAGAGCCAACCTGCACGAAGGGATGAAAGAGGTAGCCGAGTGGATGACGACCAGCCGCCTGAAACTGAACTCGGACAAGACGGAGGTCCTCATCCTGGGCTCCTCGCCCTCCGCCTGGGACAACTCCTGGTGGCCCCCCGCCCTAGGCACCGCACCCAAACCGACAGACCACGCACGCAACCTGGGCTTCATCCTGGACGCCTCCCTCTCCATGACCAGGCAAGTCAACAACGTCTCCTCGGCGTGCTTCAACATCCTACGCATGCTACGGAAGATCTTCTGGTGGATCCCCACCGAGACCAGGAAGACCGTCACCCAGGCCCTCGTCACCAGCCGACTGGACTACGGCAACGCCCTCTACGCCGGTACCACCGCCAAGCTCCAGAAGAGACTCCAGCGGATCCAGAACGCCTCAGCCAGACTCATCCTCGACATCCCACGAAACAGCCACATCTCCGGACATCTGAGAGACCTGCACTGGCTCCCGGTCAACAAAAGAATCACCTTCCGTCTCCTCACCCACGCACACAAAGCCCTACACGACCAAGGCCCGAGCTACCTCAACAGCCGAGTCAACTTCTACGCTCCCAAACGCCACCTCCGATCAGCCAACCACGCCCTCGCCGCCGTCCCCCGCATCCGAAGAGCGACTACAGGAGGAAGGTCCTTCTCCTACCTGGCCGCCAAGACCTGGAACTCCCTCCCGACCGACCTGCGCCTGACCCAAGACCACCTCTCCTTCAGGAAGAAGCTGAAGACCTGGCTGTTCGAGCAGTAGCGGCACCCCCCCCCCCCAGCGCCTTGAGACCCTACGGGTAGGTAGCGCGCTTTATAAGTGTCAATGATTGATTGATTGATTTTTTGGCCAAGTACCCTGTTTTGAAACATTCCCAAATGTTGCTTTACAATACATTCTCTGAGGATTTTACTCCTCTTCAATGCTTTTTGTCCTCTGTTGTGTGGTATAACAAATTTCTTAAATACAAAGGCAAATCTTTTTACTACAAATACTGGAAGGAAAAGGATATCTTGTTCGTTCATCAATTTCTTTCCACTTACTCTATCATTCCTTTCCATGAATTGCAAACCACTTATCATTTACCTGCTTCCTGTCTCAATGAATATACCTTTTTTTAATTATAAATCAATGTGGAAAGGATCACTGGTCCTGCATAACCAAGGTCTGCAGGTGGATCGGTAGGTGTCTCCCAGTGAGACACCTACCGATCCACCTGCAGACCTTGGTTATGCAGGACCAGTGATCCTTTCCACATTGATTTATAATTATTGAAAGGAGATTGAAAGGATCTCTACTCTCTCTCCCTCCACCAATTGATGATACGTCAATGAATATACCATCATTACCTCTGCCATACAATCTCACTTGTATACATTTTCATTACCTCCTACCTTACCACCTCTCACGCCTCTACTCCTCTATATCCTCTATTTTCAACTCACCGACCTAAAGCTGCCCTTGTATATCAATTTCTATTATCAAATACTATTGTTCGTTCTAAGTCAACTATTGAGATTGCTTGGGAAACTGATTTGTCCATTTCTCTTTCTGTTATAACTTGGGATAGATTATGGTCCAAACTGTTTAAAGTTTCTGCTGCTGCCCGTATTACTCAATCTTTGTTTTTTATTTATCATAGAGTTATTATTACTCCTGTTAGTATTTGTAAGTTTTCACCAACATCTTCCCCACTTTGTTGGTCATGTTCTAAAGAAATGGGCATGCTCAAGCATCAATTATAAGATTCTCCTTCTGTTTTATCCTTTTGGAACTCTGTTTGGAATATTTGCATGCCAATGTTTAGTTGTACTTCCTCTTTATCACTATTGAATGTTTTTTAGGATCTTTATCAACTGGTTTTTTCAGTAAGCATGCATTTATCCGTTTCTGCCACCCAACCCACCAGGAGAGGCCTCTGGGGGGCACCCCAGTGCATTGCCACTGCTTGCTTCACCAACAGGAAATCCAGGGCCACCCACTGAAGCTCTATCTCAGTGAGGTCCGTAGCACCCCATATATTAAGAAGTCCTTCCTTAGGGGAAAGAGGAATGGGTTTTCCCACCGCCTCTGCCATTTTACGAACCGCCCCGTACCAAAATTGTTGGATAACCGGACATTCCCAGAGGACATGGTAAAAGGTGCCAAGGCGGCCACAGCCGCGGAGACACAACTCATCCGGGCGTCGTCCCAGTTTGGCCAGGAGAGGGGCAGACATATACGTTCTGTGTAGAATTTTCAATTGGATCAATCTGAAGCGGTGATTTATAGCCATTTCCCTAGGGGACATAAGTGCCAATCTCCAGTCTTCATCGTCTAGGTCTCCCACATCCTCCTGACACTTGTCACGCAGGGCCTGGAAGGAGTCGGGCATAGTGTTGCACAGTTTACGGTACGTACACGATATTGCCTTTGTCTGGAGTGGCTCTGAAAGTAGCCTATCTTCTAGGGGAGAGGCCTCCGGAAGGGAGGAGAGGTCTGGTACAGTGGTTGTGATAGCAGGTGTAATCTGGAGGTACCAGAATGCCTCGGATTGGGAAAGATTGTGCTTCTGTTGAAGTTCAGCAAAAGTCAATAGTTTCCCCTTGTGAATAAGGTCACCTAGAGATGAGATGCCTATCGTGTCCCACCTGTCAAAGCCCTTAAGGTGATAAAGGGAACCTAGCTTTTGGGAAGCCCAGAGCGGGGTGGCTCGAATAAATATGTCAGACCAACCCATGCTTTTAGTAGCACGGTGCCAGATAGCAATAGTTTGTGTCATGGGTCCCACATATCGGTTTCGGGGGAATTTGCCGTATAAGGCACCTAAATAACCTTCCCGTCCCGTCTGATAGCACTCTAAATGGAAAGCCGGGTTGGTAGGTGACCCGTGGATCCAGGAGTTGGTGGAAACCAGTTGGGAAGCCCAGTAATAGAGGCGCATGTTTGGCAAGGCGATACCCCCATCGTCCAATCCCTGAGTTAGTTTATTCAGGGCAATTTGAGGCGCTTTACCGTCCCATAGGAGGAGCCGCAAATCCCCCTCCAGTGCACGGAAAAAGGAGTCAGCAACTGGGTAAGGACAATTTTGAAGGACATACAAAAAACGCGGGAGTGCCAACATTTTAAAGAGAGCCGCTCTGCCCGGGAGGGACAGAAGCAGTGTACGCCAGTGAGAAATGTCATTGTGGAGCCTTTGGAGCGGGCCCTTTAGGTTGTGCTCGTAGAAGAGCTTGGGGTGAGGAGAAACAAAAATACCCAGGCAATGGAGAACCCTGTTGGAAGCATTGTATGGCAGGCCGTGTAGACAAAACAGGGCTGACTTGGACCAGTTGATTAAGAAACCAGAGTATTTCCCAAAATTCCCAATGACACGAAAGAGACTATTAATGGAGGATCTGGGAGAGGAGACAAATACAAGAATGTCATCCGCATATAGGGAAATTTTGTCAACCCTATCGTCATTCCATCTCAGCCCTTTAATTGAGGCATCTGTACGGATCCAATGGGCTAGAGGTTCCAGAGTGAGCACAAATAGAAGGGGAGAGAGGGGAAATCCCTGCCTGGTTCCTCTATGCAATTGGAATTGCCTGGATATATGGGCGTTGATTCGCACCTGGCCTAACAAGTCGGTGTACAGCAGTTGGACCCACTGGATAAAAAACGGGTCAAAGCCAAAACGTTTCAAGACCTCAAACAGGTAGGACCATTCTATGGAGTCGAACGCTAGAGTGGCATCTAGGGACAGAATTGCGGCGTCCTCCTGTATGTAGGGTTGCCTGCCCAGTACGTTATGGAGCCTGCGGAGGTTTAAAGCCACGTTCCGGCCCGGAAGGAATCCTGATTGATCATCATGTACGAGGGAGAGAAGGACTGTGAGGAGTCTGGTGGCCAGAAGTTTGGCCAGAATCTTAACCTCAGCGTTAATGAGAGAATCGGCCTATAAGGGCCACAGTCAGTGGGTGGCTTATTGGGCTTATGGATAACTGCTATGGAGGCCAGGCGTTGGTCAAGTGGCAGTCTGACACATTCAAGACTTTCCTCAAACATAGCCTTTAGGTGAGGAATCACTTCTTGAGCCAACCCCTTGAGGAATTCAACAGGGATACCATTAGGCCCCATAGCCTTGCCCAAGTTGATGGCAAAGAGGGCGCTTGTAAGCTCCTCGGTCATGAGAGCAGCGTCCAATTCCTCCCTATCCGAGTCGGAGAGAGTGGGTAAGCACATTTCCTCCAAAAGGAGGCAAGATTCGTCCGCTGAGTAGTATGCTCTCGAGGAGTAGACCTCTTCTAGGTGGTCTGCAAATGCCTCAGCTATGTCCAGTGTGTCTGTGATGCGCGAGGCATCAGGACGAATCAGTAGCGAAACCCATCTAGATCCCTGTTCGCGGCGTTCTAGCCATGCGAGCATTTTACCTGCCCTGTCTCCCAGCTCGTAGACTCGGTGGCGGGTTTGCAACAGTTTCGCTTGAGATTTTTCGAGGGCCAGCATTCTGTATTCCATTTGTTTCAGTTGGAGACGGGCAGCAGTGTCATCAGATGGGGTAGTGTTAAGGTCAGATACTAAGTTGAGCAGCTCCGATAAGGTTTGAAGCAAAGGCTCGGCCTGTTTGAGTTGGTAGCCAGATTTAAGAGCAATCGCCCTCCCTTTAATGACTGCTTTATATGCTTCCCAGATTGTAACGTCCGAGTGGACCGAACCAAGGTTCTCGGCGAAGTAATATTCAGTATGTTCGAGCAGGCTGTCTCTGATGTCAGGAATTTTCAGGAGCCAAGGGTTGATAATTATGGGACCTCTGGTCACCTGTCGATGGTAGGTGAGTTCGACAGTGAGGGGAGAGTGATCTGAGATACCCCGGGGGAGCCCCCTTGGATTGCGAAAGAGGCCAATATCTGCAGTGTGGCAAAGGATATAGGCAATGCAGGACATACTGTTGTGGCCATTGGAATAATGTGTATAATATGGGGTGTCGGGGTGCGACGCTCGCCAGAGGTCTTCTAAGCCCATCGTGTTCGTGAAGTCCAAAAGGTCTGAGCACTGTTTATGGGAGCCACGTTGAGGGTGTCAATCTATAGCGTCGTCCATAGTCATATTAAAGTCCCCACCCACAACCAGTGTACCTTGGGGGAGGTCTGACAACAGGTGTTCTAAAGTCATCAGGGCGTCTTTGCTCAATGCTGGTGGGATGTAGGCTGAGATAATGTTTAGATGTCGTCCCTCCCATGTGGTCTCGTCCACCGCAAAGCGGCCCAAGGGGTCAGCCCACGTGTTAGTACATGTAAGAGGAAGGCTTTTTTTGACTAGGATACCGGTGGCCCGGGAGCCGGAGGTGAAACCAGCATGAATCAGTAGTTTTTACCCCCCTCGGTGAAGTGCTCGCCAGGTATTGCCCATCAGGTGTGTCTCTTGGAGTAATACCACCCTTTTAGGATTTTTTAATACAAGATATTTTGCAAACACAGCGCAAGAGCTATGCAGGCAAAGCCTAAAAGTGACACTGACACTCAGGGAGTTTCCAATGGTCCTCACGCAGGAAGTTTTCTCCCTGTAGAAAATGGACATTATTTGTTCCCACTGCCTGGATCCGTCATGGAGAACATGGCAGACCTATGCAGCAAAAATGAGTAGTGATGGCTCAGCTATAAATAAGGTGGAGCTATTACCACTGAGACCTGACAGCCATGCGTCAAATGGGATGGAAAGCCAGGTACTTCCAATAGCTACGCCAAATTAGACTTACTGATGAAAAAAAAGAGATTCCATAACTCTAAATAAAACAGGAGACCAAAAGTTTGATGGGGTGGAACGATCCGCCAGTTTATGAAAGAACAACCACAATGCCAAACCCTAAATGAAGCCCACAGTCGTAATTGGAGAACTGCGTAGACACAAGCACCCCAAAAGTATGGGAATGGAAAATCAAATAAGAACTTTAGCAATCTGCTGACTATCGCAACCAGAGAACAAATGGAATTGATCAAATAATGACTAAATATGAGAAAGTAATGTTACACTAGGAAACATATGATTATAAAGCTTACATTTCCAAAGTACATCTAGAGTCACACGGGTTGTGTAGGTGTCTGGCCTGACTTTGTGGTAATGTGCACACATAGGACCGTCCAATAGTTAGAGGCACCTGATGGAATGGATGTGAATACCTAGGCTCAACTTAAAAAAGTTGTGAAAGATTACTATGGGACACTCAGTATGGATCGTATAGCCATAGCTGAAATCCCCCTGCCAGTAAGGACCCGATGTGTCACCTCCCCTGTGTAGTAAGGGACCGACGCATCACTTTGCTTTTTTGGCACCTTATCTCTGCTGCACCTTTGCACCGTTTTTGATTTTTGATGCATCTATGGTACTTTGTGCTACAACAACTGCATCCATTGATTCCTATGGACTAAACTTGCTTAATCTTTTAAAAGTGATATCTTGACTTTTGTATGTTGGATTATTGTCATCTTGGTCTTGTTTTATTCAGATAAATATTGACTATATTTCTAAACTGGTGTAGACTCCTTTTGTATTGTTGTCATAGTATTATTATGTGTGTAAGTACATATGCTTTACACATTGCCTCTGAGATAAGCCTGCATGCTTGTGCAAAGCTACCAAGGAGGTGAGCAGGGGTTGTCTTAGCTGCGTGGCTCCCTTACCCTGACTAGAGTGAGGGTCCCTGCTTGGACAGGGTCCAAACCACTGCCAACAAAAGACCCCATTTCTAAAAGGCTGACTTTATGAAGGAGCATCTGAACAGGCTAACTGTTGAATTAGCACGTGGAAGATAGAAGAGGAGGCTAGAAGTGAAAAGTTGGCTAAAGACCACTTGTTCAAGTATAACTTGGATATTGTTGGTAATGGCTGCCTAGAAAACAATTACATATGCTTTCACTGCATTTTACTCTTCTTTTGACATAGAGCAGTCTCCTTGCATTCCTTGAAAACACAGATTTCTTCTGGCAACACATTTATAAATATAAAAGTGCAAATTTCGAATCCACGGCCTTACAGAAATCATTGTTTAAACTTCTTCATGATTAGAGATTCAAATGTTCTGAATAATTGTATGAAATCATAGTAACAACTGTAAAATTATCTATGCAGGTTTTTCCTAACAAACATCCAAACTATTCATGAAAAAACTCATGTCATAGTGGACACTAGTCACTAGCCCACATATACTATCCAGAGAATTAATTACTAGAGTGTAAAGTAAAAACGCCTGTAATTTTGCCCCACTCACACAGCCCATATATTAAGCCAATGCCAACAGTACTGTTCTGGAATAATAAAAGCTCATTTTCCAGCACCAATATTTCAACCTTTAGTAACTGAACCCTAAAGTGACCTTTTCATTAGAAAATCGGCCCTTTGTTACAAAAATGAAGTGCGAATGAGCCTAAGAAAGGCCTCCACAACAGTACTTAAAAACGCTTCCCTGGACCCTATATATCCATATGGTTCATTTTCAATCTATAGTTTAAGGCTACACTTCTGCAAACACCTGTGAAATTATAACCCTAATATTTGTTGGAAACTAATGACAATATGGATTTTCTGCTGATAGATCAAAAGCATAGAACCAGGAATCTTTCATAATTGTCAATTTAGATTAGCTGAAAACTTATTATGTGTGTACTCTGATTTTTTTAAAATTATCCTCAGCCTCTGGCACATCAGCCACAAGATTCTTCTAAAAAGACTTTCACAATGATTCATTACGCACACAGCTTTAGTCTGCTATTAGTGACCAAGTTGAAACTTAAGTGTACCAGAACGTTCTCATACACCAAAGGAAATAAGCTGTGTCACTTGATTCACCTCCAGTACTATAGGTTTTAAATCATATCTGATCCCACTAATAAAACAAATCATTAATGTGTAAACATTAACAAATAATCATATTGCCTTGCAGTAGAGATCACATATATGAATGATTCAAGATCATTATCAAATTAAATGTTAATGACTGAAAAATGCATAGTTGAAGTTAAACCCAACCGATACTGAGATCATGATGTGACACAAGATTATCACTCAACTTGCCACCATTATGGGCATCATTTGTTTTGGAACATGCCCTATAGCATCGTCTTTTACCAAAAATCTAATTGCCTTCATTGAATGTGATCTAGCTCACGATCTTAAAAATGCATAAGTGGTGAAGCCTATCTTCTCGCTCTGAAACACTGTCAAAATTATCCATAGCATTCTTCTTGTTACAGCGATGGGTCTAATATGGGATTCCAGTGGTGCTGTTAAAAATGGTTAACAGCTATGTGAACCAGTATTAGTGAGTCCTTCACAGTGAGCTTTTCCGAAGGTTATGGAAAATCCATAAGAAAGTAGTGGACAGCTCACGAGAACAAGGCAACAGGAGGAGGTCTCCCCGATTCTGGGGATTCTCACCTTCCTACCAGTCAAGAAAAAGATAATTCTTTATGTAATTTGTATTGTACGTCAAGCTTTTTTTATTTTATCAAACTAGCACATCTTTCTTCACCAAAATATTGAAGTGGTATGTTCCAGGCAGAAAACTGGGGCACGCAGATGCTTTAGTTCTAGAAGCTCTTCAAACTTAAATGGTGATAATGGATGGAAAATCTTTCTCGGTGTATGCAGCCATCCACTGGAAATATAAACAAACTGAATGTCACTTTGTGCTTTACAATATCTTCAACATTTATCTTTTCAACCTGCAGATCTGCAGGCCAGCTGAAGATGTCCAACACACCAAATCAGTTGTGGTACGAGTACAAAGGTCACATGTCAAAACATAACCCAATATAACCTAACAACTTAACATAAGCTAACATAACCTAAGTTAGCAGAAGATATTCAAACCAAGGTTGAAACTGACTTGTCTTTTCGTTTGATTCCGAGAACTTTTGCAAAAAATGTATGAGGTAAATACTTTGCCTGAATGACTGGAAGACGGCTTTCCATTGTTTAAGTAGCATTGTTTAGAGGGGTATATCGTATCTGGATTATTAATAACTTTTCTGATAGATAGCGTAATGAAGAAGGTGGTGGTTGTCCAGTACAGGAATTACTCGATAATTGTCATTCACATTGTGGTGGCAAAAAAGATGTTGAAGAATATTGATCCCAATAGATAAGTTCTTCTTTCGTATCCCTACCACATAACCCTAACCTTCAGCTCTATATTCTATATGCATTATCACTAGGAGCATTTTGGCCCTTGTGTGGAGATGCTTACCTAATGAGATAGACATCACATCCTTTTTCTAAAGTTAACAATTTGATACGGTTTGGAATCGCTGGGTGGTGACTTCTATTTTCCATTTCAAAGAGGAGGAATTGTTAGCTAAGAAAAATGCTGTTGAGATCGATAATGTTTTTACACCAGCACTTGGCTAACTGACATAGTTTATTAAAACATGAACATATTTTTATGAATTATACAGTGCCCTGTTCAAAATGCACACAACGATTGGCTACACTAGAAGCACAAATGAAATGAACATGTTTTGCTACGCGGGCTATATGAATAAACAATCTGACTATATATGACAGGTTGTTCACTGACTTTACCATCAGAAGAAAATAATAGAAAATGAAAACAACAGCTTCATAAAGGAAAAAAGAAAATGCTATTGTCCACAAAATCTTAATGAAACAAATTGTAGATATAAAAAAAAAATTATAAGCTTAAAATGTCTTATACCTTAGCAGTTAAGGTGAAAAATCCTTTTGGCTCAATCATTTTCTCCACCACATGGCACTTTATTCCAGCTGTACTATCGTACTCGTAAATAACCCCATACTCAAGGTGAACGTTATCAACGGTCAGACTCACGTGGTCCTTCTTCCCATCCAGTATTGCTATTGTGTGGAACTTGTCAATTACCTCTGGAAGAAGAAAAGAAAAAGGCTATGCCATTAGCTCTCAGGCTTCTTTTACCTAACCTTTGATTCCATGGAAGCATTATTATGCAAATATACATAAGATTAATAATATATCGGCTAAGCGTATCCACAATAAATATACCCAGATAAAGACATCCATTAACTTTAGGTTACTCACAATATTATTCAGAGTAGAGTGATTGCAATGTATTTGAGCTTGTAACTGAAAACTCACTCCATCCTTCCAGTAATCACCACCATGAGTTAAACGTTGGTGGGTATTGGTCTTTGGAACGTATTATAGGTCTGGCGCGCATTCTGTAATGTTTCAAACTAAGGGCCACAGTTGAACAGAGCTGGAGAGCCACTGTAAACCAGCAGTCCTTTCACCATAGCAAGCTCGTGGTTCCCCTACTCTATTTAGAGAGAGGGACATGCTCTGTTTATAATGGCAGAGCCTCTGCTGACTCAGCCAAAGTAAATACCCGACTAAGCGGCTCTTCCGACCCATGGAAGGATCTTCTGACCCCACTGAGGGCAGAGTATCCTCATAGAGAATTACTTTGAAACTCACATGGCACTGTCACAGGGGTAGTAACCTGTCTGTATCCAAATTACCATGCACAATCGAGAGCAAAATAGCCCTAGAAAATAAATACTCCAGCGCTATTTTGGAACCTTCCTTCTAATTTTACCCAGGTTACCCATCACTACCGGGGCACCATTAACTCTCCACGGACAGTCAGGAACCACAGACACCAACGGGCACATGCATCAAGGGTTTTTGCATTCGCAAACGGTGCGAATCGAAAAATGTGTCCGTTTGCGAATGCAAATCCCTTTTTTGGGATGCATTAAGGTTTTTGCTTTTTTCACAATTTAAGAAATCGCTATTTATTTGCGATTTCTTAAATTGTGATTGCATTTAAGAAATTGCAATTTTGCGATTTCTTAAATGCAATGCATGATTTATTTTAAATTGCGAAATCGCAAATAGGTAGTGGTAAATTACCATGAAGTTAACCTTCATGGTAATTTACGAAAGCTTTCAAAAGTGCACAAAAGTGCATTTTTGAAAGTTTCATTTTACCCACACACATGCCCTTGGGGCATGTGTGTGGGAAAAATGTACTTAAAGGTACATTTCAGGGGTGCAGGGAGGGGTCCTTTGGACCCCCCTGCACCCTTGAAATTGCATTCTCATTTTTCGATTCCTTAATTGTGAATCGCAAAATGAGAATGCCTTCACATTCATTCCTATGGGCCTCTAGGCCCATAGGAATCAATGGAAAGGGATTCCTTAATTGCGATTCGCAAATTGTGAATCGCAATTAAGGAAAATTAAGAAATCGCAAAAACAATTGCGATTTCTTGCTGCATAGCCGTTTGCGAATTCTTAATTGCGATCCTTAATTTTCGCAATTAAGAATTCGCAAACGGGAACATTGATGCATGTGACCGTATGTGCTTATTATATTCAGGCATATCACATATTTGATCACATACGCATCACTTACACAGTGAAATATTCTTTGCCAAAAGTCCCATGCCTGTGAGCCATCAAGTGTCCCACAGTATCTTCAGGAAGTACGAAATATAAATGAGAAACTTGAAAACTGAGATATTATTAAGTATCACACATGTACTTATTGAACTTGCCAAGCCCTTATTGACTTTTCATTCTAGGTTAATGTGATATGACTTGGCAATTGCTCTACTTTAAATTGTGATATTTTGCATCTATGTGTCCATAAAATGTTTGAAACAATATTGATAAATTATGAACACTGTATTCATTTCTGTCTAAACACAGTGCTTTAGCATTCGGCATCCTAGAAACCACCTCATAAATCACTTTGAAGGTAATTTTCTCTTCTTGAAATTATTTGTGTTTCTAACATTCTAGTATTTCTGCTTCAAGAAACCCCTGAATATTCAGCATATTAATAACTTTTAATACAATGCTTCATACCACCCTTCTGCTAGTTCTGAGTCTTATAAATATCAGGTGTTGCCCTATAATTATGGTACTCAATTTGCTAACCTTGGAAGGATGCAAGGTGGATTTGGTCTCGCTGGGATTCGAACTCATGACCTGCAAAGCACTGCATAGTCCAGCCGTCTTACTACAGCAACAGCTATGCTCCCCGTTGAGGAACCTTAGGCAGCCTAAAACTGATACAATAACTTCCTAGTCACCCTCCTCCTGAGACTTTGGTAATTCATTACCTTTTTATTTTCTACTTTTCTTAACACAGTTAGTTGCTTGATTTTCATTAACTGATAATGTCAATCAACTGGCTGATGTATTAATGGTGTCAAGGCGATCAATGTTATACTTTTCATAACACTGCTGATGTTTTTCAGAGAAATAATCTTCAAAGGCCAACTTCTGACCTGCAGGACACCTTAAGCAGCAGGGCTGCCAAGCTGTGGTGTGTGTTACTGATCTGCTTTTGGGAGATTTGTTCCTACTCATCCTAATCACTATTCAAGTTCTCTAGCATCACTAATTAGTTTAGGGCTTGAAGCCCCTCACCAGAAATCATATTAGTATAAAAACGTGTCTACATATGTCTTGTTAAATGGTAAATGTTCCATCATGTCAGTCATAATGTACAATAAAAAAGGGGGCCAGTTGATAGCTTGAGATCTCTGGTTTACCACTTTTTTCTCGGTGAAATGGTAGGTGAAATCTTAAATACCGAAGAGAAATTCACAGAATTTTTAAGTAAGATATTTAAAATTAAATCTTTAACCCTTTGCGTGCGTCGGAAGGCCCCCGGCCGTTCGACGTAACGGTGGGTGTGCGCGGAGGACGGCCGGGGGCGTCCTGACCACGCCCAGTCATAAATCACCCGCACCGCGGCGGAATTCCCGCCGCAGTCAATGGGTTAAGTAAGATATTTAAAATAAAATCTTTATTGTGAGCAAAACAAGTAATTGATTTAACATCTGAAGAAGAACTGCTGGAGACAACGGGATATTTTTTTTTAGATAATTCTCATTAAATATAGACATCCATTAAATGACAGGTCATCTTAAAGTAGTACCCCTACATTTACATATCAAAATACTCTAATTCAAATTCTGTTCCTTACAAAAAAAAGTTATCTTTATATAAAGACAAAATAAAGTTATCTTACACACTAATAAGCTGGTTTATTGTAATCATATTATTCTAAACCTACAACGAAGATGTTTGATTCAAATTCGGTCTGTAGAATTGTACCAAAATATATTTGTGACATTGTTTCTTAATGTCAGCTATGATTCCGTTTCTTCTTTTATCTATCAAATATAGAAGCATTCATTCCTGTTTGTAAATAATATTCAGCATTCCTTGTGTATGTCATGTATTACAATACTAATGATCTAAAAAAATGTGCACTACAGACTGAGAACTGAAATAGACAAAGGACACATCATAGCAGGTTACAAATAAAATGCAGACCTTCCACTTTAGAATCAAAAGCGTCTCCCCCTTCATCGCCTGACGGCTTGGCGATCGTTGGTTTCTGAAGGTCCTCCTGGGCACTTTCCACGCTATTGTACACCCACTGTATGGAGTCACACTGTGAGGGGAGAAAAAATGCAAGTTAGATATATATGTGATGCTTTAGAGTGGCATCTATTTCATAGTAAAACAATTTAGCAATGTGCCAATGATAGTCGCAAGCATATCAAATTGCATCATAGTCAAAAATATTACAGTACGACACACGCCAGACTTAAACTGCCCATACGTGACAGAGAAAAAGCAAAATACACTGGAGGCAGGTGACTTCTTGAAAGACTGCTGGACGGATAGGTCCTCAGTCCTGCCTCAAAGGCAGCACTAATGGAGCAGCACATGCCATTATTACAAACACATGCATAATTTGCTGCTGCTGGGGGTTGTTCCAGACTCTAAAGCACTGGGATATTCCATAAGATTCGCTTCGCGACTGCTTGTTATATTTACAAAGTGTTAACCCTTATATCAATCAATATATTTGGAAAATTGTGGGGTACAATGAATTTTTTGCCTCAATAAGAAATGTAGGGGGCTGGTGTAGATATTTCCCCGGATACCCTCTAAACATGTGGTCTCAGTACCTTTAGAAAGTTTCAAAATCGAATGACGTCATGGAAGTTAAAGTACAATTTTCCCGAATTCTTCAATTGCAAAAGAATCTTTCCTCCCATAATTTTAATGGAAAGGGAAACTAAAAATGGGGCAGACGTTAGTCAGCTCTTAAGAATCCACTCTGTCTGTCTTGCTGGGTTTAGTAGCATCATTTAGGATCCTACAGAAACAACATCCTTTTAAAGATGAATGTAGCACTTCCAGGATATTTGAGTGCTTCTGTGTTTCCTGAGGAAGAAAAAGGAACATGATTGCCATGGCAACATGTAAACTATCGATTTCTTGCGGCCCAGAAGATTCACAATAGCACAATTGGATGGAAGGTGGATTGGGAGGATTGCGCCATTGACGGGCAAAAGGTTAAAGGGGAACTCCTTGTAGTAGGGTCAGAGGTGGTCACAAATGCTTTTGCATTTTGGTCTTGAAGTAGGAAATTAATGCTTTCCAATGATGGGAGAATCACGTAATTTGATTTTAAAAGACTCCATCAACCAACTTGTCTTATATTTTCACACCTGGATTTCCTAGGTGCAAGAACAGTGGGCCCGACCTTACCGGCCAGAAAATCTGGCCAGTAAAATTGCTTTGTGGCTGGATTTCAACAGTAGTCTGGCATTGATAGTCAACACCTGCCTAAATTCCCCTACTAAGGCAACTGGAAGCATGTAATCCTTGCCCTGGTCAAGCCGCTACCTCTCTGCTCCCCAGGCACCCACAGGGACATTTTATGCCGTGGGCAAAATGGGCTCTGGCCAAGGGGCTCCACTTTTCAAGCAGGCCCCTTGTTAAATGTTTGTAAGAGTCACAGACGGTCTAGAGATTTCAACTAATCAGTTTGTTTACCTACTTTCTTTTTGTTACCCATCCAGGCTGATTCTTGTTAGATTCAGCAAGAACTTTAAAATTTTAGAGTTGATAGTCCCAGTTCAACTGCACAGCCTTATGCCTTTATGCATCATATGTCAATTAACGTGAAGTGGGTATTGGCATTTTATGCTGCCTTTGTGACTGCATCGACCTTGGAGAGCTACTGCCAGACCGGTACAATTACAGCCTAGCGCTAACTGACTCCGAATACCAGACCCATGCAGCTCAGGCAGAGCAGCAAACAAAAGCACTGATCAGCACAGTATGCCTGAACGGTGCTGACAGACTAGGTACACCTCACATTGTCAGCGGAAGGCTTGACTGGATCATGAATTTGGCTGCTTTTCTAGCGCTGTCCAGCTGTAGACTACTTTGCCACCCACGGTAGGGCCCGAGGGCAGTCCAAGTGTCAAAGTGCGGGGCAGAGCAACATTATAAGCTACCTCCATGAATGCACTGTCCATCTCAACTGCTGGG
Organism: Lissotriton helveticus; assembly: GCF_964261635.1. NCBI lineage: Eukaryota > Metazoa > Chordata > Amphibia > Caudata > Salamandridae > Lissotriton > Lissotriton helveticus. The sequence continues at coordinate 575,690,534 of NC_136063.1, forward strand.
TCGGTGCAACCATAGTCAAGTGCCACTTGACTCAGAGTCCCTGTTCCTCATAGAACTGAGACCGGAGTGTAGTCAACGTACAAAAACACTCTCTGTATGCACAGACCCAAAAGTGAGGCATCAGTCCACATGCAGCTATATTGTTCACACATCTATTCTTTCAGCTTCTCTGTTGCCGGCCAGATGGAGTGACTGTTTGTTCCAGGGTCGGGTTCAGATGGAGGCTGGCCAAGAAGAGGGTTGCTAATGATCCAGCCACAGTTTCTGAGGGAGAGAAAGAGCTGAAAATAGATGATAAATTAAGAGTTGTTCTGTACAATGGGCTCCAAATTAAGTTTAACCCTCGGCCCCCAAAGCCTTAAGATGTCCCTGGTCACCCATGTGGGATTTTACCCCGAAATGCATGGTCCGGACAGTTATTCCAGGGAATAGGGTGCCATTGTATGGTACTTGGGGAAGTTACCGCACAGTACCAGTGTGGAGTTTTCACCCTGCCAGTGCAGCACAGCTTGTAATCAGGACCTTTGAGTGATTTTCTTGAGAATTCACCCTGCATCTGATGTCACATCCACTGACCTTATGATTGTCGCCAAATGAGGCTGCAGCCTCACAATCTCTGAGGGCTACTTAACAATGAAAGCTTAAGTGAGTCAAAGAAAGCTGTTTTAAATATTTATTTTCTTACTATGTTTGCTTATGTGCCTTAATCTGGACCAGAAACTCTTCTTTTATTCACTGATTCATTGTTTACCAACTCTAAAAAACACAGTTATTTGTTTTGAGCTCGATCAGCCGAATGTGCTAAAATCCTTTAGCCACATCATTTTTTTATTTTTTTTATTTTATGCTAATTTGAAGGCAAAATTATCATCGGAGGTGCATTTGCCGCAAATTCATCAACATCGGCAAGGGAAGAACCCATCCAGTAGCAAATGTAAGATGGTTTGATGTAACAGAATGAGCACATTTGGGGGTAGAGCTATTAAAAATATGTTTTTCAAAATATCTGTCGCTAGCCTCTGCAGAAGTGTAATGTATTTTCAATACGAAGAGCGAAGCTCTGGTCCCTGCAGAGAGGAGCCCAGATGCAATCTTCATTTAATGCTCAGATTCCCCAAACCGAGGCAGATTAAATTCCCTGCAACCGGGCTGCGATCCCAGGCCGGCACCGAGAAACGAGTGGGCGGGGGTCGGCCTCGGGGCTCAGGGGGTCCCATTTCAGTCTTTGACACTGTTTCCTAACAAAAGCTTCAGAAAATAATGCTTTTGGGATGCAGAATACAATTGCATATTTAATATCCGCAAACAAACGACTTTGATTGAATAAACAGACTAATGGAGCAGCTCTTAACCATACAGATCTAAGTGTCTTTCAATAGCTCCCAATGAACCTCTGTGCAGCTCAAAGACTAAGACACAGTCGCTGACACAAGAGCACACAATAGGTCAAGTTACAAGCTGGAACATCATCTCATTGATACTCATTCCCAGACTTGTGCATTACCCAGGGGACACTCACGCCCTCCCTATGAATGACCTAAGAAAAAGACGTCCGGATAGTGTGAAGATGTTAAAGGAGTCATCAAAGGCAGAACAAAAGAAGACTTAATATGGGAGAGAGAATGTGGATGAGGTGGCGAAACCGGAATAAATGACTGCCGGTTTAGGCGAGTCAATAACATTCTGGTCTTCACATGGAGGAATAGAAGGCAGGTCGCTCCCTCTGCCACCGCGCAGACCCCCTGTGCTCTGCTGCTGCCTCTCTTGTTGTCTGCTGCCTGCAGACTGGTCATTTGCTCGTTTTTCTTACTTCTCCCTGTGTGACTGTTCTTCAGACTTCCCCCTCTTTTATTTTGTGCGGCTTGCTATTTTATTGTTGTTTTGTGCCGCTGTGCCCGTTCCCCCCGCCCCCTCTTGCCTTCTGGGCCACCTTTACCGCCGCTCGCGGCCCCCGAGGCACCGCCCTCCCACTCCCATTGGCCGACCCGCTCCCGCCTCCCAGCTGCTCCCCCCTCCCGCTCCCCCTCATATGGAGACCGCGCGGCGGTGAGAGGAGCGACCCGTGACCCTGTAACCAGGCAGGTCGCTCCCTCTGCCACCGCGCAGACCCCCTGTGCTCTGCTGCTGCCTCTCGTGATGTCTGCTGTCTGCAGACTGGTCATTTGCTCGTTTTTCTTACTTCTCCCTGTGTGACTGTTCTTCAGACTTCCCCCTCTTTTATTTTGTGCCCCTTGCTATTTTATTGTTGTTTTGTGCCGCTGTGCCCGTCTCTTTCCCCCCTGCCCCCTCTTGCCTTCTGGGCCACCTTTCACGCCGCTCGCGTCCCCCGCGGCCCTGCCCCCCCACTCCCATTGGCCGCCCCGCTCCCAGCTGCTCCTCCCTCCGGCTCCCCTCATATGGAAGCCGCGCAGCGGCCGCGCCGCTGGCGCACCAAAGGCGCGCCTTAGGCAAGCCCGTCTGCGCCTGGACCGCGCCCAGCGTCAGGACCTCTGGCCCTCGACGATGCCAGCCCACCCAACTGAATTACGAATCTGCCACCCTCCACGCACTCAACACCGGCCGTCCCCCGCCTGCCACCGAGCCACCCCGAAATGCACCCACGGACCCTTCACCTGCCAAGCCTGCAAATTCACCTGCCTCCGGACCGGCACCGCACCTGCCAGGCCAGACACCAACAACAACCACCTCAAGTGCATCCTGCTCAACACCCGCTCCGTCCACAAGCACACCGTCGAACTCTGGAACCTCCTCGACACAACAGCGCCGGACGTCGCCTTCCTCACAGAAACCTGGATGAACGCCATAGCCATCCCGGATGGCTACAAGATCGCCCGGAGGGACCACGTCAACCAAACCGGAGGAGGTATCGCCATCATCCACAAAAACACCATCCGCATCACGACCAACTTCGACGACACCCCCACCGCCGCCGAGCATCTCCACTTCCAGATACACACCGACCCTAAGACCACCCTCAGAGGTACCCTCATCTACAGACCCCCAGAACCACGCACACAATTCAGCGAAGCCATCGCAGACTTCATCAGCCCGCTTGCCCTCACCTCCTCAGACTACATCCTCCTAGGGGACCTCAACTTCCACCTGGAAAACAATAATGACAACAACACCACCACCCTGCTGGACAACCTCGCCAACCTCGGACTCAAGCAACTGGTGAACACCCCTACCCACTACGCCGGCCACACGCTTGACCCAGTCTTCTCCTCCAGCAACCATATCTCCTTCAGCCACTCTACCGGACTACACTGGACAAATCACAGCTGCGTCCACTTCAACTTAAGGAAAACCACGACCCACCACCACCCGCAACAGGCTCCCCGAAGATGCTGGAGTAAGATCACCGCCGACCCGCTCACCACCTCCCTGAGCCAGAACCCTCCCACCAACACTACGGACTCCAACGAACCAGCCCGCAACCTCACACAGTGGCTCACCAACTGCGCCGATGCCCTTGCACCACTGAAGATTCCTCCCAGCAGACCCGGCAGCAAGAAAGTCTCGTGGTTCACCAACGACCTCAAAAACTCCAAGAAATCCTGCCGTACCCTCGAGAAAGCCTGGCGCCACGACCAGTCAACAGGAAACATGATAGCCCTCAAGAACGCCATCCGCAAACACCACCAGCTGATCCACACCACCAAAAGGACAGCATTCAGAGAATGACTGTACAACAACACCCACAACAGCAAGGAACTCTTCAGCATCGTTAAAGAGCTCTCCAACCTCAGCGCCAGCAACACCGACATCACACCCTCGCAAGACCTCTGCGACTCACTCGCCTCGTTCTTCCACCACAAGATCACCGACATACACAACAGCTTCGGCGCCCAGACCACTCACCCAATCACCGAACCAACGCCCCCCACCACCACCCTCTGCACCTGGACCTCCGTCAGCACTGAAGACACCACCCACGTGATGAACACCATCCACTCCGGCTCCCCAGCCGACCCCTGCCCACACAACATCTTTAACAAAGCCGACTCCATCATCGCACCCCAACTACGGAACATCATCAACATCTCCTTCGCATCTGCCACCTTTCCGGAGAGCTGGAAATATGCAGAGATCAGCGCCCTCCTGAAGAAACCCACCGCGGACCCCACAGACCTCAAGAACTTCCGCCCCATCTCGCTCCTCCCTTTCCCCGCCAAAGTCATCGAGAAGACCGTCAACAAACAGCTAACAGCCTTCCTCGAGACAAACGGCTCCCTCGACCCATCGCAGTCCGGTTTCCGAGCAAACCACAGCACCGAGACTGCCCTCATCGCAGCCACCGACGACATCAGGTCCCTGCTCGACAACGGGGAAACTGCTGCCCTCATCCTCCTCGACCTATCAGCCGCATTCGACACAGTCTGCCACCGCACCCTAACAACCCGCCTCCACCACACCGGGGTCCAAGGAAAAGCTCTGGAATGGATCACCTCCTTCCTCTCTGACAGAACTCAGAGTGTCCGCCTCCCCCCCTTCCGCTCTGCGGCCACCAATATCATCTGCGGCGTTCCTCAAGGCTCCTCGCTCAGCCCCTCCCTCTTCAACGTCTACATGAGCCCCCTCGCAGCCATCACACGCCAACACAACCTAAACATCATCTCCTACGCTGACGACACCCTCTCCCTCACCAACGACCCCGCCACCGCCAGAGCCAGCCTCCAGGAAGGAATGAAAGACGTCGCGGAATGGATGAAGCTCAGCCGTCTGAAACTGAACTCGGACAAGACAGAAGTCCTCATCCTCGGACCGTCCCCCTCCGCCTGAGACGACTCCTGGTGGCCCCCTGCACTGGGCACCGCCCCCAAACCCACGGACCACGCACGCAACCTGGGCTTCATCCTGGACGCCTCCCTCACGATGACCAAGCAAGTCAAAAAGAGCCAGCGGGTGTCTGAAACCTGACTTTGCAAGCTCCATCCACCTTTATAAAACTTGACGCCACGTCCTGCGTAGGGGATGTGGTGATGCATGTTAACATCACATGTTGACTGGGTGGAGGTTTATTGGAACAGGAGCAAAGGAAGTAAGAAGTAGATGCAACCATTATTCATTAGCAGAGAAATGGGAAGATGAACGATGGGATGGATAATAGATGTGACCTGATCAAATTAGAGAAATTAAAGGAACTGACTCGTGAAACATGAGGTAGAGCACCAAAACGCAGAGAAACAGGAAGGAGGTTGGAAGGAGGAAATAACCAGGCTAAGTGATATAAGAGGTGAAATTAGACAGAATGCCTTGAGAAATTAAGCTGTATTGATTTATTTATTTTAATTTTTAAAGCGCAAACCTTGCCATAAGGCTAACAGAGTGATGTACCCAGACAACTGCCATAGAGTCAAGACTGTACAGTTTAAATAAAGTGGAAAGAACAGAGCTAAGTGCAATCACAGAGACATCAACAGAAGCAGAGACTGAAGAGCAGAAGTTGAAAGAAGGGAAGGGAACAGATAAGAAAGGAAAGAGGATGGGAATAAAAAAGGAATGCAACAAAGGGAGGCAATAAAGCAAGGAAGGACGAAAGCAAAATGAATGAAAGAAGGCAAGCGAAGAGATGAAGGAAAGAACGTAGAAACAAAGGATAGGAAAGAAAGAATAGAGGGTTGGAGGGAGGAAGTCTTAGGAAAGGAAAGAAAACAGGCAGGAATGATTGGATATAACCATTATTCACCTGTATAGAAATGAGACAATGGGGGGGGTGGCTAGCGCCCAGAGAAGATGGCAGCGTTTCCGTGACCTGCTCCGAGACGGCGGATAGACCGTGAGCTTTTCTATGCTTCCTTCATGACGGAAACCGACCAATTTTGAAGGTGCAGCTGTCGGAACGTTTCCGAATGCTGGTGGAGTGAGCTTTACCAGTAAACAGATGGTTTCTGTCAGCTGGCCCCTCATTTCTCCTTTGACGAGACGGATGCCTGCCATTTTTGAATTGCTCGTGTACAAGTATACCATATTAGTTTGTTTACCTTGATAACCTTTTGTTTTCAGGTTAGGCGTTTACAGTATTTGCCTTAAAGTTATGGTAAATGTTTTAACTTAGTAATATATTTGGATAATACTAATACATTCTTCATTTTACAGGCCCCAGTCTCGAATGTTTGATGTATCCGTCTAATATGTTGTTTCCTCTTGGAGTCTCTCTAACTGACCCCACAGAGTCTGGACGTGTCATCGTTCCATCTGACCTCTTCCCCCCCACCCCTTAAATGTTTTGGATTTTATGTAGGTAAAAAAATCATTCTTCTACTACTTCTCACATCAATCTTCTTCTCCTCTATCACTTTTTCATCCCTTCCTCGATCGGAATTTCAAGGTCCCCTTCATACCAAACAAATCACACAAAGATTTTTTGAGAACTATAGAACAGAGAAACTTAGTAGATGCCTGGAGACTTTGCAACCCGTCCTCGAGAGAATACTCCTTTTTCTCTCCACCACATGAGACACAGTCCAGATTAGACCATATTTGTATCCCACACAATGTTTCCCAATCTTTGCATTAAGCAGATATAGGACCCATGCTCATCTCTGACTATGCTCCTGTTATGCTTCAACTAGAAATCCTACACCAATCAATGTCACCCAAGAGATGGCGTTTCAATAATTCTTTACTTCTTGACCCTAACTTCAATACATCCTTTACTTCCTTTATCCATGAAATCTTTCTAACTAACCAAACTGGTGATCTCCCCTTCCATACAGTCTGGGATGCTTTTAAAGCTACTGCTTGAGATTTCATTATTAGGTACACATCAAACAAACGCAAATCATTCTGAACAATCCATAATGCACTTCTTACTCAAATTTAAACACTAGAACACACCTTTTACACCTCTAAAACGAAGGGCAGTCTAGAAGATCTTATAAATGCAAAGATAGTGTTTAATAAAACTTTGACTGAAAATGCCTCTTTATATTTACTGAAAACGAGTGCAAAATACTATGGTGGCCAAAATAAATCGGGTACATTTCTAGCCAACTATCTCAAGATTAAGCATTATTGATGGCAATCAAACACCAAAACTTAAAGATCCCGAAATCCTTCAAGAATTTGTATGATTTTATGAATCTCTTTATACACCAGAAAATATACCTTCGGATACAGCTATACTTCAATATTTCTCCAATATCCAGAAGCGTGATGTACCCCATTCTAGTTTAAATATTTTGGAAACTGACATTACACAAGCTGAACTGCTAAATGCACTGAAGACTCTTAAAAGAGATAAAGCCCCAGTCCCTGACGGATTTACAGTTGAATTTTTTTATATTTTGCCCAACTGCTCATTCTGTACTTACACACTCTCATTTCCTCCTTCACTTCTTCTTGCAACTCATCAGGTTCATTTCTGGAGGCCTTAAAGGGTCTAATACCGAAAGATGGTAAAGACTCCAGATATTGCAAAAATGATAGGCCCATCTCGTTAGTTAATGAGGATTATAAAATAAAATTGAAAGCATTAGCTATACGACTAGAACAACACCTTCCTTCATTGCTGGGTAAGGAGCAATCAGGATTTGTCAAAGGTCGTAATATCACAGTCAACACGAGATTGTTTTTCGGCATTTTGTCCAGGTCTCATCACTCAGATCTGCAAGCTTCAATTGCCCTATATGCAGAGAAAGTCTTCGATAGAGTCTCATGGCCATTTATTTTTCATCCCCTTAAATGATTTGGATTCGGCCCAAACATTATTTCCCTGATCGCTTTACTCTATTCAGAACCCAAGGCACCCATCTCTACTAATGGTCTTGTATCTTCCTACTTCACTCTTAAAAGAGGAGTTTGTCAGGGTTGCCCTTTGTCCCCTTTACTTTTTAACCTATCGTTAGAACCTTTTCTATCTAGAATTCGACAAAACCATTCTATTAGGGGTTTTACATCTGAATCCCAGCACATCAAATTAGCAGAAAATGCACATGATATATTAATCTTCATCTCTCAACCACAGTCTTCACTTCCTGCAATTTTACCGGGACATTGAAGCTTATGGTTTAGTGTCTGGATACAAACTAAATACTGAAAAATGTGAGGTAATGCCTTTAACCAAATATACGTTTAACCACTTGGCTGCTAAGGCTTTTCCCCTCCTGTGCTGACATTTATTGAATCCCATTATACATGACGAGCTCCCCTTGTCATGAGCACAGCTCCACTGTGCCTCATGACGAGCTCACCTTGTCATGAGCATGCAAGAGGTTAAAGAAGAGTTTCAGATCTCCAAGTTTGCATGGAATTCCAAACACATAAAGTACCTTGGATTATGGTTCTCTCCCTCCATAGCGACATCCATTTCTCTAAATTTAGATAAATGTATAGATAAATTAAAGACGCTCACTGCAAGATGGCATCCGCTTCATCTCTCTTGGTGGGGACGTTTAGACACCATTAAAATGATGCTTACCCCTATAATACTCCACATCATTTCGAATATACCATTATCTATATACCAGCTAAAAAAAATTCATAAGATAAATTCTTTATTAACATCATTTTTCTGGAATAACAAAAAACTAAGAATGGCACTACAGAAAATAACAAGACTAAAATCAGAAAAAGGTGTTAATTCTCCCCATTTTTCTAACTATCATAAAGCATCTCAACTGAAGCATCTCTCAAATTGGATTTCTGACCAATCGTCTGACAGCCCATAATGGGTTGACCTCGAAGCTTCATTTATAGCACCCTTTTCATTTCAAGAATATCTTCCTTTTACTCACAAGCTGCAAAAAAACTATACACCAGTAATCAAACACTCATGTAAAATATTACAAGCTACCCTCCCTCTGGTCCCACATGATTTTGACACTTTTCTCAAGTCCACAATTTGGCATAACAAATTTATACTTGTCAAAAATAAACCTATATACTGGAAAATATGGAGAAATAAAGGTTTAATTTGGGTACACCAGTTATTTGAACAGGACACACTCCAATTTTCGCGGCTGTGGAACTTTATCACCTGCCCGTTAACTTCCAGAATAAATTTTCAATCCTGCGGACTGCGATACTTGAAGCCTGCGCTCAGTTTCCACATACGCCCTCTTCAACTTCCTAGACTGATAGCACTTGGGATAGTCTTCTACATGTACATCCTAAAGCCTCTACTATTTATACTTGTTTAGTACAATGTCCCATAAATAGGGACAAATCTAAAATAGAACTCTCCTGGGAGACTGACTTAGGCATTGATTGGCCTGTCTCTTTATGGAACAGATTATGGCTAGAAATAAGGAAATCATCCAGAGCGGCAAGTACCACACAAACAATTTTCTTCATTTATAAAAGGCTGCTTCTTACACCCGCACATTTACACAGGATACATGCTTCTGCCCCAGTATATGCTGGACTTGCTCTCGTGACATTGCTGACTTAAAACATATGCTACCTACATACCCATATGTATTAAAGTTTTGGGAACAGGTTTGGTCTCAACTTAACATCATACTCAACATTACAGCTCCCCTTTCCTTTATTACTATTGTCTTAGGTAGCTTATCCACTGATTGGAAGAAAAGACATTCGCACACGCAAACCATAGATCTGCTATTAGCAATCGCTTTTCAACAGATAACAAAAATTTGGAAGGACACCTCTAAATTATCATAGCTCGCCTGGTGGTATGCTATCTGTCATAATCATAGATTGGATATGACTCTTGTACACCAAATATCGCTAGCTACAAACCGATTACAGCTATGGTCTCCTATCACACAATTTCTAGATGATAGTGCAAAAAAGTCCTTTATACCACAACCTTCACTACAAGAAGTTGCTTAGCCTCCTTGACTTACTTTATATTGTATTGACATTGCTCAATATCTCATTTCAACAGTGTATATATATATGTTAATACATTGAAATAATATCATATCTTCCTTTTGTACTGTGTTAAATCTAATATGAACCAGACTTTCTTTGCCTTTCAGGTATACATATTTCTCAATGTACTTTCTTTCTCACTTCTAATGCAACTATGTACCATCAATATCCCTTATTTCCTCTCCCTCAGCTAAGAAATTTTGTATTGTTCATTTGTACAGAGTATTGTTGTTTGATTGCTATTCTTAAATAAACTTACTCTTAACACTTAAAAGAAATGAGACAATGGACAAAGGACAAAGGAATGGAAAATAGATGTGGAGTGGTAAAAATAAAGAATATATTGAGTCATCAGACAAATGCGGTAGAACAGAAACGGGAAAATTCAGGCAGAGAGCAACAGAGGGTGAAATGAGTGACAAGAAGAACAAGTGACATGTAACCCCAGAGGCACCGACAGAAGCTCAGACTGAAGAATGGTATGGTCCACAATGCCAAGAGCCAAGGAACTCAATTGTAAATGACTCATGAGAGTTGCTGGCAAAGGTGAGGTGGTGACAGACAAGAAGGAAATCCCAGGGAGTGTGCGAGGCACAATCTTGATTGAAACTGTGAAAGGAAAGAGTGTAGCTGAAGATATGAAGAAAGCTGAAAGAGGGCCACACAAACAGAATAATGCAGTTTGGCACAATTTCATGACATTTCAGTCAGAAATGGCACGAAATCAACCTTGTAATTTAATACTTGTTCTTTCAGCCACCTGCATGTAAAACATATTTATCTGAAGGGAATAATGCAGTGTTACTACTGTGCAGTGCTTAATTTGAGCCACTGGTTGCAGGGGTGAGGGGGGGCACTGGCACTCATTTTGGTGGGCTGGCACTTATTTTTCCTCATCAGAATTTGACCGAGAGCAAGTCCGAGGACCCGCAGAAAAGGGGAAAGAAGGTGGTGGAGGAATCCAGTAAAACTGTGGCAAAGAGAGAAAGCAGCTATGAAATAGAGCCTGTAGGAGAGAAATAAAGGACAGGGAGTGTCTGGTGGTGGATCAAAGCGGCTTGAAGTGGAACCAAGACTGTGCTGCCTTGGTATTCGGCAACCTTAACAATAGACCGCACTGGCAGCGGAATTCTGAGTAAAAGTTTGGGCCCCTGCACTTATTGTTTTACTAATGAACCATTGCCACTGTGTATGTGTGCAAGGGTGAGACCTGGGCCCCTATTAGAGAAGTACCCCAGGGACGCAACAGGTGTTTGTGCCCGCTTTTTCGCCACTCGGGCACTTTGGTATTACAGAAGGGGCAGCAGATGGTGCTGGCACACATGTTGTGCCAGTGCTATCATAAGAGGACATTCCCTCATTTGCATGGGAGCATGGCCCCATGCAAATGAAGGAATCTATTTACCACTGGGCTCGTGCCTATTATAGACACAAGCGCAGAGGTAAAGAAACTGTCAGGAGGTGCACTGACAGTGGGCCACAAAAAAGTGGGATACTGTCAGTGCGCCCCCTTATAGCAGCCCTCTGGATAGGGTCAAGGGGGTATTATGGACCCCGCCCCCAGACCTCTCCTTGCTGGCCGGTGCATTCATTCACTGCACCTGCCTGCAAAGGGATCTTTCACCCCCCCCCCCCCCCCCTTAAAAGTGCAGGCGAGGGCCGACTGCACAGTGAAACACAGAGAGGCTTTGAAGCACCTATTCTGTGTTTTACTTGAATGCACAGCCCCAGGGCAGCACGAGTGTGTGGCTGCCCCTAGAGTAGCGCATTCAACCTAACAGGGTGCACTTTCCCTGCTTCCGCACAGTGTACCTGCTTTAAGGTGCGCATTAGTGCAATCAGGGAAAGTGCCCTGTAGGTAATAGGGCTCCTGGTGACTTTCTTTGACAGCAGATAGAACAAAGAACAAAAACAACGTAAAAGAGTCGGAAAGGGAGTGAAGAAAATGAGTGCACGAGAGGAGGGGGTCTTGCGACCAGTAACCCAAGGTTAACACTTAAACAAAAATTGTTAATTTTGGAGAAATCACTTTATCTCTCTGTACTGCAACCTGAAAATATGTCTTAGCTATAGTATGGCATACATGACTGTCCCAGTTGAATGTTTCCACCTGCCCTGCGTATCACAGCTTGTTGCCTGTAACCTCCTTTCCAGGATCTAGACGCTCCTACGACAATACAGAATGCGCTCCGTGAAAGTGCGGTAAGAGTAGACGGTCTTCCTTGCAAGTCAGAGTCTCTCTCTTTGACAGGTTCGGCAACCTTATAATAAGTGTACTGAATATCTTAAACGCCAGGGTGCAAACAGGAAGTATACTAGAGACATGCTGTGACAAAAATTGCTGGGAGACGGCACGTACATCACGTGACATTTCATGGAGCAGGCTGAGTTCAAGAGGCTGCTCTACTTTCTGAACACCATCATAAAATAACGCATCTCACCGTACTGTCGACTCTCACCTGCATCGGACGTCGGTACTTCCGGCACGCCGTGACGTGCGCAATAACGCTTGCGTGGGTTTCTTTGCTGACATTTATTCCGTTCACTTTAATGATGCACTGACCAGGATGAAGGCCCGCCATCGCCGCCACTGTTCCTGTGAGCATGAAGATGAAAGACACCCAACCATAATTAAAATGTAAATTCTCCTTCCTGATTAACAGTCGCCTGTATGAAGTCTTGAAATTATTTTTTTTAACTGAGGCCACAGAGAGGAAAGGTATAGCAATGTAATCACTTCTTTTAAATTAGGAATACAGACTCTTTGAAGCTAATCTACCGGTAAAGATTGACTGCTCCACCAATAATCCCGGATACACGTTAATTGATGTGGCAAGATGGTCTTGTGTTATGCAATGAGATCATTCAGAATTTGCCTATTTAGCGTCATGGTCCACTGGCTAAGGTTTAAAGAGAATGTTCGGAATCAAAGAATCATCAACCTCTTGGATGAGAAAGTTCCCACTAAACTTCAAGTCCCTTGCAGTACAATTCATCAATAACAAGACAGACAGACTGATAGATGGTAAAACAGGGAGAGACAGAGAAAAAGAGAGACAAGAACAGATAATATGTGTAGCTGAATCGAAGGAGCTAGATAGACAGACAGGCAGGCAAACAGATAGGCAGGGATAGTGACTAAAATAGGCAAAGACGGAGAAAGAAAAACAGAGATACATAAACAGATAATATAGGCAGCTAATTTTAGGACGAAAGACAGACAGACACATTGATAGATAGCTAGATAGACAGATAGACACAGACTGACAGCTAGACTGTGACAAAAATAGGGGAGACTGAGAAAGAGAGACAGAGATACAAATGCAGACAATATGGGTAGCTGAATTCACATAGATAGATAGATAGATGGTGTGTATCACTTACAACGCAACTTTTACGTCGTAATGCTGTTACAACGCAGCTATTAACAGCAGGATCCATTACAACGCAGCTATTAACAGCAGGATCCATTACAACGCATGGCATTACAACGCATGGCATTACATCGCAGATGCTATTACAACGCATACCATTACATCGTAAGTATTGGTAAGTATATAATTTATTTTAATTTTATTTAATATTATATAAATGATTTAATTAATATTAATTATAAATAAAAATAAATAAAAATATTTATTTATGTTTTTAAATATTATAAATTAAATTTATTAATTTAAGTAATTTTTTAAATAAATATGAGTATAGGAGTATATGTATTGGTGTACTGAGGTTTTAGGGCAGGGTTTGGGTTTTGGGGTACAGGGGTGTTTTTAGGTTTCAGGTTTGGGTTTTGGGGTACAGGGGTGTTTTTAGGTTTCAGGGTAGGGTTTGGTTTTTGGGGTACAGGGGTGTTTTTAGGTTTCAGGGTAGGGTTTGGGTTTTGGGGTACAGGGGTGTTTTTAGGTTTCAGGGTAGGGTTTGGGTTTTGGGGTACAGGGGTGTTTTTAGGTTTCAGGGTAGGGTTTGGTTTTTGGGGTACAGGGGTGTTTTTAGGTTTCAGGGTAGGGTTTGGGTTTTGGGGTACAGGGGTGTTTTTAGGTTTCAGGGTAGGGTTTGGGTTTTGGGTACAGGGGTGTTTTTAGGTTTCAGGGTAGGGTTTGGGTTTTGGGGTACAGGGGTGTTTTTAGGTTTCAGGGCAGGGTTTGGGTTTTGGGGTACAGGGGTGTTTTTAGGTTTCAGGGCAGGGTTTGGGTTTTGGGGTACAGGGGTGTTTTTAGGTTTCAGGGCAGGGTTTGGGTTTTGGGGTACAGGGGTGTTTTTAAGTTAAATAAAATTAATTATATTATATTAATTACATTTCTTAATTAAAATAATTAAATTAAATACATTATTTTAAATAATTTATTTTAATTACAATCAAAAAAATATTTAAATTAAATTAATTTAATTATATTAATTAAATAAAATTAATTACAATTTTTATTAAAATTAATTTAAATAAATAGATTTAAAATTATTAAATAAAAATAATTACTATTTTAAAAAGTATTTTAATTAAAATAATTTAATTAAATTAAAATAATTACATTTTTTTTAAAAAGGTATACTTACCTATACTTACGATGTAATGCCATGCGTTGTAATAGCATCTGCGATGTAATGCCATGCGTTGTAATGCCATGCGTTGTAATGGATCCTGCGTTGTAAAAATTGCGATGTAACGGTCTGCGTTGTAAAATAACGCGTTGTAACATCATAGATCCAAAAAGATAGATAGATAGATAGATAGATAGATAGATAGATAGATAGATAGATAGATAGATAGATGGTATACAACCTTTACAACGCAACTTTTACAACGACCTACCATTACCACGCATTTTTTACAACGCAGGATCCATTACAACGCATACCATTACCACGCATGTATTTACAACGCAGGTACTTTTACAACGCATACCATTACAACGTAAGTATTGGTAAGTATATTATTTTATTAAAAATATTATTTGGGTTTTTGGGTAAAGGGGTATTTTTAGGGTTCAGGGTCAGTTTTGGGTTTTTTGGTAAAGGGGTATTTTTAGGGTTCAGGCTCAGTTTTGGGTTTTTGGGTAAAGGGGTATTTTTAGGGTTCATGGTCAGTTTTCAGTTTTTGGGTAAAGGGGTATTTTTAGGGTTTAGGGTCAGTTTTCAGTTTTTGGGTAAAGGGGTATTTTTAGAGTTCAGGGTCAGTTTTCAGTTTTTGGGTAAAGGGGTATTTTTAGGGTTCAGGGTCAGTTTTTAGTTTTTGGGTAAAGGGGTATTTTTAGGGTTTAGGGTCAGTTTTCAGTTTTTGGGTAAAGGGGTATTTTTAGGGTTCAGGGTCAGTTTTCAGTTTTTGGGTAAAGGGGTATTTTTAAGGTTCAGGGTCAGTTTTCAGTTTTTGGGTAAAGGGGTATTTTTAGGGTTCAGGGTCAGTTTTGGGTTTTTGGGTAAAGGGGTATTTTTAGGGTTCAGGATTAGTTTTGGGTTTTTGGGTAAAGGGGTATTTTTAGGGTTTAGGGTCAGTTTTGGGTTTTTGGGTAAAGGGGTATTTTTAGGGTTCAGGGTCAGTTTTGGGTTTTTGGGTAAAGGGGTATTTTTAGGGTTCAGGATTAGTTTTGGGTTTTTGGGTAAAGGGGTATTTTTAGGGTTTAGGGTCAGTTTTGAGTTTTTGGGTAAAGGGGTATTTTTAGGGTTCAGGGTCAGTTTTGGGTTTTTGGGTAAAGGGGTATTTTTAGGGTTCAGGGTCAGTTTTGGGTTTTTGGGTAAAAGGGTACAGGGTAACAATTAAATATAATTACATTTAAATTAAATTAAATTAAATTGATTAAATTAAATTAAACTAAATTAAATTAAATTAATTAAATTAAATTAAATTACATTATATTAATTTTAAATAAATTAAATTTTAAAAAATATTATATACTTACCAATACTTACGTTGTAATTGTATGCGTTGTAAAGGTATATGCGTTGTAAATACATGCGTGGTAATGGTACTTCGTTGTAATGGATCCTGCGTTGTAAAAATTGCGTGGTAATGGTAGGCGTGGTAAAAGTATGCGTTGTAACGTCATACATCCTAGATAGATAGATAGATAGATAGATAGATAGATAGATAGATAGATAGATAGATAGATAGATAGATAGATAGACGAAGAGACAGAAAGACATATTTTGAAGAGCTGGCCCCTTAAATTGGATCTCGTCCAACAAAATATACGCAACAGACTTTATCTCAAGCTGTGTAGGATCACTGCAAGGCCAGCAGTATGTTTCAGTTGTCTCTATTCACCTTGTCCTTCTTCATAAAAGACTTTGAATTCTACAATAGTGAGCAAAATGGGATATTAAAAAAATTGTTCTGGAAAAGTAAGATTAATATTTAGATTGCCTTGGGTAATCCCATTACTTTAATTCCTTCCATCTCACCCAAGATTTATCTTTGAGTGAGGCCTGCTCCTGGCAGTCACTTCCACAGAAAACGCAAAAAAGTTTTAAAGTTGTTTTTAGCCTTGCCCATATAAAGGGTAGCCTTCACCCAATTACTTCAGTACAATATCAAGCTCCCAACCAAAGCTGCATTCCGAGTGGAGGAAGGGTGAGAAAGGCCTGTGAAGAGGAGACAGGACTCAGTGTAATGGGATTATCAAAGTTAATCTAGACAATACCTCCTCATCCTTCCCCCTCGTCCCTATCCTCATCTTGAGGATGTTTTCAAGCACCACATAGCTACAGGAATTTAAAAATACCATAACACCAAATACACAAAGAATAATGTGACCGCCAGTATATGTTGTTATGTTATGTTACGTTGCATTATGTTATGTTATGTTACTTTATGTTACGTTACGTTATGTTATGTTAATGTTAATATGACTTGTAATGCTTCCAGAGATCCCCGAAGGGCTATCCTGGCACAGCCTATCAGCTCAAAAACGTATTATAGAAAGGAAAACAAATAAAAGTAATGAAAAATAGGATTAAATGAGCCAAGTTTTAAGCCGCTTCCTGCGCAGTGTGATGCTAGGAGTTAGGCTCATTTTCAAAGGGAAGGCTTCCAGTGAAAGGCCAGCAGGATGGCTTAACCACATGAATGCTTATGGTATTCCCCTCCTGTGCTGAGAATTGTATATTCCCTTTATTCATGACGAGCTGGGCTCGTCATGAGCGTGCGAGGAGGCTACCTCATGACGAGCCCAGCTCGTCATGAGCGTCGAAGGGGTTAAGGAACAACACCCATTCTGGCCCACTAAATGCCACGCAAGAAGAGAAAGGCCTACCAGGCTGAACTAAGGACCCTGGGTGGTCTATAAAAAGATTCTAATGCACAGGTAATGTGTTTCTGCTGCATAAAGGGTTTGATGGACATGGAGAAACAATTTGAAAATGGCGCTTTTGCAAGCAAGTAGCCGGCGCAAGAACTTTGGGAACGTTGGGAACGAACGGGATCTGTTGGGTAGATGGCAGATCATGTGGGCAGCCGTATTCCGGATGGTTTGCAGGTGTGATAACAAATAAAACAAGTAGTTCACTATTCCCATAAACAGTGTATTCCTGTAGTCCCTGTGACTAAAATAAGAGCCTGGGCGATGGTTTTACTGGTCTGTATCAGAAGTCAGCTAAAGATTCTGCGTAGGAGGTACAGGAAACATCAAAGGTCCCCCAGATGATGGTCACCTGATCTTCCATGGACTAAGTGTTCTTAGTTATCATTTCGGGATTTTTTGCTGCTTTCTTGGGGGTGGTGAGGGTGGCGAGTGTGCTTGGCCATCAGTTGTTCTTCCAGGTAGAGTTGGCATTACCAAACTGGATCATCTTCATCTTATCTCTGTTCAGTTTTAAACAGTGGTCTTGCACCCATGTAGCAACCAACATCAGACAATTCACAAGGTCACATGCTTTCAGCATTTTCCACAACTGATGCAATTAATTGTGTATCATCTGTATAGGATAGGATACCAAAAGCCTTTAGCTCTTACAAGGGCCGCCCAAAGGGCGGCGTAAATATTAAAGAGCTCTGGGCTCAAAGACAATCCATGGAGGATGCTACAGGTAACAGATGCTGACTCTGTCTTGAATGGGGTATGGTGAATAAATTGTGTTCTATCTGACAAAAAAGACTGACCGTCGCCCCAAACCCTGTTTGAGCTACAACGAGTAGATTGTTCTCCACCAGATTCAGTGTTAGCCGATAGTTTATCTGTCTGTCAAAAACTTTAGCTGGAAATAGGAGTAAAGAGATTGGGCAATAGTTTGCCATATTGAGAGGTTTCTTTAACAGCAGGAGCATCAGTGCAGAGGGATCTATTAAACAACTCTGTTAGAATTTGCACTGGAAGAGGAAATGCAGCGGGGGCAATGGCCCTCAGGAGACCACAATCTAACTAAATATGTCTTCCTCCACTGTATGTAACAACATGGGGTTTGAACGATTTCAGGGTAGAGGTTCAATAGACTGCATACTTCCCACAGGTTCCCTAAAGGCATCAATGTCAGCCTACTGAATTCCAAGTATAGCAGTAGACAATCCCAAAGCAAACACATTCTTTAGGAATTATAAGATTGATGAAGGGTCACGTTCCCAGTGTAAAGTCTATTTACTCTCACACCATCTGTGTAAGCTGTCCGAATGGGGGTTATATACTTTCCTAGTAGACAATCTCCTAGAGCCTTTAATGGTTCAAGCGACTCCTTCTTCAAGAGCAAACCTTTCAATCTCCTCCTCTTAATGTCTAATGCCTGTTTCACATCCTCTGCAGATATATCAGCTGGAGGGGAGGAGAGAGGAGATGGGGAAATGAACAGAATGTAATCCTGCTTAGTTGATATCCAGCGCAGGAGTGGGAACCTATGGGTCCAAGGCCACTGATGGACCACCAGAAGCATTTCCCCCTTCTGTCTCAGAATATGAGGCCGCAACCTGGTAATTACAGGAAAGGGAGGAGAAAGCAACAAGAAGAAGCTCGGGCAAGCGACATGTCAGGGCATCTACCCCCTCTGTTACAAGAAGATAAAATCTGGAGTTAAACCTTGAAAACAGAGCTTTCTGAGCATCAGTGATAGAGAACTACTGGTTATAAACGAGGATTTCACCAACTTAAAACACATTAAGATCATTTTCGAGGAACATCATAGAATCACTGTAGTGGCAGATCACAATAAACACTGTATCTTACTTCCAAGAAATGTGCTGATGAGAAGCATGCTCGATGGGCATTTTTCTTCTCTGGGTTCGCTAGTTAATCACCTATCAACCTAGTAAGAGACATGGCAAGGCAGATGATACCTTCTCACGTCAGACAGAAGACCCAGAATTTCATATTTGCCCTTTACCATCATTTCAGCTACAAAAAAAGTAAGCTAGTGAACTGGCCACAATCCAGGAATAAGTTAAACAGGCACAAATAGCTACTGTAAAATATTAATGGACTGAGAAAAACGTAGATCTGAGTACGGTGTTGAGCCCGTTACTCTATTGAAAAGAAGCCCTGTAGATTCCTTACACTGAGATCCAATAATAAGGGATAAAGTGGTATGATTCTCCTGCAGCTGACACCCAGGATTGAGGAAGATGCAGGATATCATCAGTCAACACTTTGGGTGGCCTCACTTAAAACAGTTGAACACTTTAACCAGCAATGCCCCGCATGTGCACAAGAAAAAGCATCTCACTGTTCCTCAACTCTATTACAACAGCCTTTACTTACCGCTCCTCTCCCAAGGATCATGATATCACTGGATTTCATTGTGGACTACCCCTCCTCGCCCCCCCCCCCCCACCGCCCCCAGAAAAAAATCGGCAAATGCCCATTTATGACAGGAGAAGAAGCAAAGACAGCCAGGCTACTGAGATTCCGAAGTCAGCCATGCACTGAAGAGCGCGAAACACGAGCGACTGATCATTTGTTTAAGTTTAGGATCAGTCTTGAGTCACAGCAGTGGATGTGCCAAACCCAACCCTGCTAGTCTCATAGCAAATTATGCACTTACATTTTTTATTCGTGCTTTGTGTCCCAAACTTTCTTGAGCCCTTTCTGTGTCTAACACATGGAAGGAAGGTAAACATCATTTTGTTCTTTTGTATGACACTGTTAAAGTTTCCTTGCTGCTACTTGTTTTATCATACTGCTGATTCCTCCATTTATTTTAGGCTCCCTCTCCTCTTCGTATTCTGTCCACTCTCTGGCGTCGCCTGGGTCAAGTGGCCTGGGGATGGACTGTTGTTGGACGAGGTCTCTCTTTCCAAAGCACTATTTTCGTCCAGGTGTGTATAAGTGCCACAATTTCCTTACACTCACACTTACAAAGGTGCAGCCCCCTGCACTCTGATAGGAATTTGCAGAAGGTTGCCTGGCCATGGATAGCACCACACAAACAGCCTTTTGCAGTTCAAGGAGGACCATGTCTGCACAGGATTCACTCAAAGTGTGGGGGTGAGGGGAAAACAAAGAAAGAGATAAAGTGGGATGAAAAGGTGCGAAGGAAAATGAAACATAGACAAAAAGGACATAGAGGTGCCTGAAAGGATAGAGAGACAGGAGGGGCAAGGATGAGAGGTGAGATGAGAGAGGCAGAGCACAAGAAGGGAAGACGAAGCAAAAGAAGGAGAAAGTGTCACTCATATTCGTTGAATGTACACTGAAATTATGAAACTGTCACACATAAGCGATCTGAAACCTTGGAAGAGCTAAACATCCACCATGGGCCATGGGCCATGTTGATACTATAAGTGAGCAGAAGCAGTCCATTGTATTCTCTTGTTTTTTGATCAATACAATATACGGTTTCTTATGTGTAACAAATCGTGTGCAAGTGGGTGTTGTTTGGAACTTAATAATGTGATAGGTTTACAGTGCAAATAACATTTTAGTGCTGCCTTTATCATAATGTTGTGCTATGAAAATTGAGCACTTTCATTGTTCAGAACATTAGAAATGCTTTCATTTTCATTGATTATATTAGCATTGTGCATTTTTCTCCATTGCTTATGAGATGCTGAGGGCTAGTAAGATATTTATAATCAGAATTCATTTTTACATTTTATACTGCAGCACTTCACAAGTTAGGTCATTCGGCTTTTGTTGTTTAGATAAACCATTTTATACACGCATTTGCTATGTCAGGGTTGGATGTACATGGTCCTTTTGCATTAGGGCTTGTTGTTATTAAATTGATTATTTGACAAAAGCACAGTGACTATTTAAATTTCTTAAAGGCAAATTGTACTATTACATTTATAATGATTTGCTTTATGCTAAATCCTGATTTAACTTACGTTTGCTTTCTATAATGATAACGTTGATAACTGAATAAATCTACAAAATTGAGAATTAGAAAGAACGCTTGTGCAAGTCTTTTGTCATGGTCCGAGATGGGTAATTGCAATGAAATGTTTTCCTTTCCTGTAATTCGACTCTCAATAATGTTAATTAGGTTTGAGAGTCGACAGGACAGGGGAAATTGGCTCACATAAACACTAAACTGCACAACACAGTATCCCCTTACAACCTCACTGCCTGGATAGCTGGGTCACTTCTGGGGGTGACAGTGGGAGAGTCAGTATTTAAGGGCCCTTGACGATAGAGCAGATATCTGGCAATATGTTGCACTTTTACGGGACATCAGGGCTTCTTTGACTTCTTGGGACCTGAAACTTCAAGAATATCAAAGAAACATCTGGCAAGAAGTGTGTTTGTAATCTAGTTGTGGTCAGAAGATCCTCACAATCTTTGCCAGCAAAAATTTCAGGCGATAAAGATTACAAATCATTCTCTAGAGATTGAGAGGCATATGAGAATCAAGTAGAAGCTCTCATAGCAAGGTTAAGACATGTATCAGTCTTACGACGGACCCCGTTCACTAACTTATCCACAGGAGACGCATTATCTTAAGGAACAGTGGAACAGGCAGCCAGATTACCAAAAAATAGGTCTAGTTGGATACTGCAGGAAATCTTAATCTTTTACAAAGTACATTATTGAGAGGTTTACATCATATTCAACTCACAGAAGATAGTGTCCTTGGCAACAGTAACAACTGATGAAGCCTTAAAGATTGCCTCTTATTTAAACAAAAAGTTGAATGTGTACAGGGTTCTTCAACAGGCATCTCCAGATTAGATATTGTAAAACCCAAAATTAAGGATAGATACTTTTTGTCCACCAGCGTTATTCTGTGATAAGGAGTCGCCTAAACCTCAGAGTCATCCTCATATCCAGTAGATTCACATGATGAGGGAAAAGAAGTATGGTAGCTCAAAAGAACTTGCTTTCTGCCTTTTTCTCTGGCTGTCAGCTCAGTAAAAGTTTCAGCCAATAAAGTCTGGAAGCAAGATTAAGAAATACCCACCTCTGCTGCAATTGAACGAGTCTTATTATCAAAAGGGTCATTACATGGATAAAACTCTTTTCTCCACTCAGCAGAAGGCTTTCCCTATTACAGCAACAAATGCAACCAATAATCAGGAGGTCCTGGGGAAGAGCCTACCCTTTTGAACTCCACCTGACTCTGTCTAGAGTTGCACAATTCGGGTAAAAGAAAATTAATTGCCTTCTGCTGCGAAGTCTGCACAGTCAGTTGACAGCAACAAAATATGAGAAATTGTTGAAAGAGCGTCTTGTAGATGGGCTAATTAAAACAATGTGTTTGCTTGTGAATTGGAAGAAGTTGCCAGGGGTTAGAGCCTCCATTAAAGAAAAGGAGAGGGCCAAAGAGGGAGGTAGAATGAAGAGGTAATAGGTACACTACATGACGCAGAATATTTTTCCACAATCACAGTAGTATTTAATTTACGTAGATATAACTTATAGTTTGCACTATATTGATTAGCTAGCATCTATAAGAATCATTTGTGAATATTAAGTAAATAGTGCTGATATGCTGTAGTAGAAGAACATGCTATAATGCCACATCTATAATCAGCACCCTGATGTCCTGAATTCACAAACTCGATCGGTGAGCCATCCCGATCTTTCCAGATATCATAGTTCTACCCTTATGTAGGTTTAGCAATCTCAATGCTCTACAAGATGGGAAAGCCAGGTCTTTCTTCTATTTCCACACTCTCTTGTGGAGTCAAGAGACCTCTAGGTTTGGGATCCTCCAAAACAGTACCCTTCCCTTTTCTTTGTCCTTGCTCCTTCTGCTGTGTCCTCTGATAGAGGATACATCTTATGTGTTTCAAGACTATATCGGCTACCACGCTGGTCAAGCTGGACAGACCTTGTTGATAGATCATCTGTACAGGACTAGCCACAATTTGGTAGAAAGCTCCAGTGGAGTATTCATGACCCCTGCTCAAAAGAGACTATGAGGACTCCCTGAGCATCATAACATATAGTCTCCGAAGCCCACATCTGATATCACTCAGTTCTTCATCTGACAAGTGAGCAAACAACAACAAAAAATATATGAAAAAATAAGTCACTCATACTGCCAGGTTTTCTTGACTGGGAGCTCAAGTTTCTCAGAATAGGGAAGGAAAAGTAGATAACATTTTTAACACAAATGTTCTGCAAGAATAGCCACTGAGCACACCAGCCTCACTGCAACTGGGAGCCTAAAATGTTCTAAGCCTAAGGTGGTCAGCAGCCATAAGAGTTTTCATGTTGCGTACAGGACAGAGTAGCACTGCAAT
The DNA here is from genome assembly GCF_964261635.1 of Lissotriton helveticus. Lineage (NCBI taxonomy): Eukaryota > Metazoa > Chordata > Amphibia > Caudata > Salamandridae > Lissotriton > Lissotriton helveticus. Next base: position 575,713,977 of record NC_136063.1, read on the forward strand.
ACATACTCAATTCCTGGGTGCAGTTGGGGGTTCCAGAACATTTGCACCAGCTTTCTTGGAATCTACAGGAGGTAAAACACTAAATCTGCCTTGTGTGCCATGTTGATCCATCATCTGCTGCCATTACACATGGGATGTACCACCAGACCTGCCTCTCTTGGCCTCTCACAGGGACTCAGGGCCATATTATCAAGAAAGGGCGATACATTATCGCCGTTTTTATCGGCAAGAAACTGCCACTAAAGCGGCGATAATGGGCTTGATAATATGCCCTTGTGAATTCCTATAGAAGCCCAGGTTAACACCAGAAAATGGGCTTCTATGGGAATTCATGGGGGCATATTATCAAGCCCATTATTGCCGCTTTAGCGGCAGTTTCCTGCAGAGATTGAAGAACTCTACCACCAGGTGACCCATGAATGTATAGGACAAGACCAAAAGCAAGGTGAAGGCTCCACTGTTGCATCAGCATAATCTGATGGTGCTCACTCACAAAGCTGAGAAAAATAGACACAATCTATCAAAAGGATGGGCATAAACTAAAGTCAGTATAAATTCAGAAAACTCAGTGTGTTTTGCTGGTAAGAGAGAAGCTTTGCTCCTCTGCTATTAGACTCACCTAAGATGAGAGCTGCTATTGACAACACATAGTTTTGCCTCATTGGAGATCCACAGAATCCACTAATAGAGCTTGATCACAGACCAGACTAGACTAACTAATATTTTTTGACAACATTATTGACTGGGCTCTGAACTTCACGACATGACCCCCTCCTGTAGCAGATAGGACACATAATAAGCTGAACTATGAGAGCCAAAACCAACAAGCATTGGCAAACCCAATTAATCTCGTTGATATGAGAGCTATTAGCTTTGCCAATGTCTCTTAACCATGTTGTACACAAGCATGGCTGCTGTTCAGCATGTCTTAAATTTAGCAGCGTGGGGTAGAGTAGAGTGGTGTAGAGGAGAGTGGTGTAGAAGAGAGTGGAGTACAGCGGTGTACAGTGGAGTGAAGTGGCGTGGAGTGGAGTAGAGTGGCGTAGAGTAGAGTGGAGTGGCATAGAGTCAGAGTCGAGTGACGAAGCAGAGAGTGCTGTTGGGTAGTGTGGTGTAGGGTGGAGTGGCATAGAGTAGAGTGGAGTGGCATACGGGAAAGTGGCAACAGTAGGGTAGTGTAGAGTGTAGTGAAGTGGCATGGAGCAGAGTTGAGTAGAGTGGGGTAGAGTACTGTGGCATGAAGAAGAGTGGCTTAGAGTGACAGAGTGAAATGGGGAGGTGTACAGTGGAGTGGCATAGAGTAGAGTGACAAAGAGAAGAGTGGCGTACAATGGAGTGCAGTAAAATCGAGTGGCATTGAGTGGAGTGGCATAGGGTAGCACTGTGTGGAGTAGAGTGGCCTGGCGCGGCATAGAGTGAAGTGACATAAAGTTGAGTGGCATAGAGTGGGTAGACAGCAGTGGAGTGGATTGGCATTGCATGGCATGGAATGGCATAAAGTGGCATAGAGTATTATGGTATAGAGCAGTGATTAATTTGTAAAAAAGATTTGTGTTGTGGCTCTCGCCAGGAGGCAGTTGCCACCCGCCCATTTGTCCTGTTAGCTCCACCTAAAACAGAACCATGAAAGTGTGGGAAGGATGTGGCGTAATGGCGGAATCTGCTGACTACGCAGCTGAGGAATCAGGTTTAAGTTTTGGCGTCTCTCAACATGCTATTATTCTGGGCAAATCACGTAAACTCCCTGTGCCTATCATAAATGAATGTATCCTTAACTGGTGCTCATGAAAAGTGCCAGTGTTGATAATTAAGTGTTGTGCTAGGCACTGGAAACCACTGGCTCAATTTAAGCACTGAAAAACACACAAAAGAGTAGAACAGGTCAAGATAGTGGTGTGTGACTATATCAGTGACTAGGGTACAGTAGGCTGCATATGCGAACCAATGCTGTTGGAAGTTATTGGAAAACAAAAAGCTAGTATCAATCCCATCAGACCACCCCTTCGGTGGAATATACGTCATGTGGGAATTGCTGATCAATCCATGTCTTGGCCGGCCATATAGTGCCAGTTTAGAGCTGGATGTCAGAAGACTAGCCATGATGTTTGCCAATTTAAGCACTGGCATATAGTTGAGTGGTGAAAATTAAGTGGCATAGAGTACATTAGTATTGAGTGAAGTGGCATAGAGTGAAGTGAAGTGGCATAGAAGAAAGAGGCGTAGAGTAGAGTGACGTAGGTACAAATGTATAGAGTAAGGTGGAGTGCAATTGAGTGGCGTGGAGTAGAGCAGAGTGGCATTAAGTAGAGTGGAGTGGTATACAGTAGAGTGGCATAGAGTAGAGGGCAGTGTCACGGAGTGCAATGATATAGAACGGAATGGCAGAGTAGACTGGAATGGAGTGGTGGAGAGTGGAATAGAGTAGAGTGGAGAAGAGTGGCATAGAATACAATGGTAAACAGAGGCACTGTGTGGAGTGGTGCAGAATGGAGGAATTTAGAGTGGCCTGGAGTGGCATAGAGTTGATCAGTGTAAAGTGACAACGAGTGGCATAGCGCAGAGTAATGTGGCATAGAGTAGAGTGGCACATAATGGAATTGTATAGAGTATAGAATAGAGTGGTGAGGAGTAGAGAGGCATAGAGTTAAGTGGTGTATAGTGCCATAGAGTGCCATTGATGGAGTTGATCAGCATGGAGGAGAGTTGAGTGGCACAGAATGATGTAGAGTGGTGTAGAGTGTTGTGGAGTAGAGTGGCATGGAATAGAGATGCACAGAGTAGAGTGGCGCAGAGTGGCATGGTGTAGAGTGGCATGGGGTAGAGTAGAGTGACATAGAGTGGTGTGGAGTAGAGTGGTGTGGAGTGGCGTAGAGTGGAGGTGTCCTTCTCTAGTTGTGAGGAGGCAGTGTTTGAGCGGTTCATATGCCTACTTAGCGAGCAGAACATGTCATAGCTGTCCCTATTTTAAAACAGGTAGATTATCGGAGTCTATTTGAATCAATCTCTGTTGGATCATTTTTTCCTCCAATGTCTTAATTTAAGCTTCAATGTTATATTACTCTGCAGGATAAAAGTAAATGACCAGAACAGCAGCACTGGACATTACAAGCAGTTATGACAGCATAAACCTCAGTTTGCTGTTTGTTATCAATCTAAGATACACGTTTCTGCAGCATGATCCCATCCTTCCAGTACTTGATCCATCTGTACAACTCCCTGGCTTAGTGGCATAATGACACATATCTGGGTGCAGGAGTACAGCTGACAGTGGGTACTCCCATTAAGTTAAGTTCATATGAAAGCCAAAAAAAGATGAGCCATACTGTGATATCTCAGAGTTCACTGGATCAGAGTCAGACCATTTTTCTAACATGGAGCAATTACGTGCCACCTTCCAATGACTGCCGACATTTGCTGATCAACTCTAAGGAACAAGACTCTTGATGTGTTCAGACGAACATGTTTTAGTATCAAATATCAAAAGAGAAGCGGAAATTCAGATTCAGAAGATGACAAATCTGGAACACTTATCATTAGCAGGTATATTTCAGGGCAAAGGCACCATGGGGGTAGATCACCTTTGCAGGATATTACGTTGTATGACTTTTTTTAGGTGAATGCAAATAGCGTGTGCGGTCTGGAAGACTTCAAGTCATCAGTACTTCGGAGGGAGCAGGTTTTGTTCCAGCCATTGAGTTCTTGGCTTTTTCGTGGTTTGCCATTGCATGGATTAACTGCCCATCAAGGGATTGGCATTTTTTGGATAGTTAAGTTGCCTCATTTGTGTTCCTATTAGGTTTTAGTGATGCAGCATCGAATAGTCCTTTTGTTAGACTGCAGAAGCAACATGATGTGTACCTTGGGATTGATATGTGTGTGTTCTTTGATATAGTTACTGTTGATCCAACTACATTGTAAATGTTGATTTATGGCTTTTCTGGGAAGTGTTCTTTGTATGCTTTAACCTTCAGGAGAACAGACTGTCATAAAAACACACTGCTGCTGATCTCTAATCGCCCTTGCACATTCATGCATTTTACTTTCCTGTCATGATTAAATGTTTTTTGATTGATAGTTTTTTTCAAGGACAGTGCTGAATATGTGTTTCAACTCTGATTGTCCCACTTGTGCTTTCTTCCTTACTAAAATATGTATAATACGTACACAGGAGAGTTTGGTAGACATATTTAGTCGACCGTGTTAATGCTATATGACACATTACCAAGATCCTCTAAGATTAAGGTCTTATTTTTGCTCAAGGAAGTATACAGAATACATTCCTGTGCTTCTTAGAAGCGGGTAATGTTTTTATAGTTATCATGTCTAAGTGTTCCTGTTGTTTCTTTGCCAGTATGGCTTTTAATAGGTGGTTGTAAGATTTTCTCGCTGGCATGCATTGTGGTGGTGTTCCTTGCAGTTCTATGCAGTATCTGTGTTTGACAATATTTAACAACCAATTTGTCTGTCATGACTTCTGCTAATCTTAGGAGGAAACCTTTGAATTCTGCCTCCGACAGGTGTTGACTGTCCTAGAAACCATAGAGAGAGTCATTATGTGGACATCCTCTGGAGGACTCACTTCTTTGTCTAGCTCTTTCTCAAAACGAGTGGATTGCTGGTGAGCTCTGGTCACTTGTGATGTGATATGATATTGAGCTCACTGCATTTGAGTCTGCTTGAAGAGCAGTTGGGCATTCCCATTTCCTCTTCTAGGGTTATGCACTGTCCTTCAGAAGGCTTCCTTTGTTTGTAATGCCATCTTGGCTCGAGGTGGGCGTGTTGTCTTTTTAATCTTTTTAAATGATTCATTCACACTGTTGCCAGAAAAATAAGTCCATTAAAGGGATTGTATAGTTGTTTGAACTTTCTGTTTAAATCTAGAGATTTGATTCGTAACCAGGCATGCCTACACAGTATCATGACCGCACAACTTATTCTGGCTGTATCTGCTGTTTTCAACGAAAACTTTAGGATGGTATTAGATATGGTCTTCCATTCTGCAACAGTATTTTTTGCCATGTTGAAGAATGGTTCTGGAAGATGTTCTTTATTAACTAGCAACATATGTCTGTATAATCTGTTTCTGTGATAAAAAAATTATAAAAGAAGTCTTGACCTAACCTCTTTGTAAGGCTAAGATGATATGATCCCAATTGCATTCTCTTTTTCCTTCCATTGTTAATGGCCCGCTTTTAACAGGATAGTTTTTCAGTTTTCAATATTCTTTTGAGTTGTCGCTACTCGGGAGCCATGTAGTGACTGTATTACTGCCTTTGTTAGTGGCTGTACAAACTATGAGAGAGTCAGAATCTGCATGGGGCTTAATTTTTATTTTTTTTAGCTCTGTGGAGAGGTTTTGTATTTCTTCGACACTTTGGATGTAGCCATGTTTCAAGAGACAGGTTCACTAGGAAGCTTTGGGAGGTAGTATGTTCTTCTGCAAAGGCTGCACACTTTCCAGAAAGAAGCTAGATGCCTCCTCTTTTCCTCTTACTGTACACAATGTGTGTCCTCTGCTGTTTTAATATCAGCTTTTTGGATGGAAATATCAGCTAATGGGGATGCTCTAGACGGGCGTGTCTTTTCATCTTGTAGGGACTCTCTGTCTATATAATGCCATAAGTGCTGCCTGGCTTGATTGTATCTTTCTGGTAAGTATCATGCACGTCATTCTCATCTAGCTGTTGCTGAAGATCATGTGTCTAAATGTCAGTTTCTGGAATAGAAGGTCTATCTAAATCCCCCTCCTTCTCAATCTGCATCTCTTGGTCTTGTTCACCCAGTTGTGCTTCAGGTTTTGTAATGGTGTAAGTTCCTTGTTTTCCATTACGGTTTTGAGCCTATGTTTTTATCTTTTGGTGTCGAGCACACTTTCGTCATTGACAGTCTTTGAGGCCTTGTTGTCCGTAGCCTTCCTCTAATCTGAATTCCAAGATAGATGATGTAGGTTTCTTTATCACGTTGGAATCTTTTGGCTTTGATCTTGTGTTGAGTCTCTACGTTTTTTGATTGTTGGCGTTTTCAATGTGAAGGTACTATTTTTGTTGCTGAATCTGACACTTTTGGCTCCAAAGATTTTCACTCCTAAGACAACCACTTTTTCAGCATTGAATCTTCCTAAATATTTCAGGTATGTTGATGTCTTATGGTGTTGTGTCTTTGCCTTACCAAGTCAGGATATTTCCAGATATATCCACTAAATGGCAGAATAGTGCAAAAACATGTGATTCTAGAAGAGATCCTATGTTCTTCCTGAGTGCTCATGCCACGTAGACACTGTGGGTGATTACCTCTGGTACGCATGCAAGCAGTAGATGGCCCAGAAATGAGTCAACTCTTTGACCCAGAATAATCTGCAAAAACTTGGCTTTCTGTTGAAAGTAGATCAATCTCAAACCCCAGTTCAGCAGTTTCAACAATGCGATTTGCACAGGATTGGAAAATCTGCCAGCTGGGATTCAGGTGTGAAAAGTGACAATCAAAATCAGTAGCATACCACTCGTCTAATGGCCATCTCCCTCCTGATGATTCTATCTGAGACAGCCCACGCGCCATCATTACTGTTGGCAGGTCTCCAGAGGAGACTGGAGAGCTCCCTAATGCTGGTATTAGGTTGTGCAAAAGTGAGCAGCAAGCTGGGGAACAGTTGCAAAACAAAACAAACATGGCTGCTAGCTGGCAGTCTGCCATCATCTGAACATTCTTCCTCTCAAACTCATGGCATGATTATGAGTTTGGCAGTTCATAGGACCAGGAAACTCGTGGTAGAAGAGTGGTGGCAGTCGGGGACTGCCACATCATATTTCCAACGGTCGGAGCGCTTTGGGACCGCCACAACCACCAGGGATCTGCGATCCCTCGAGGTGGTGCATAGGTCTGAGGAAGCAATGTGCATGGTAGTGCCACTGTGGCACCGCCATGCATATTACGAGTTTCACCACTGCCAGACTTTTCATGGAGGTGAGCCTGCCATGAAAAGGCTGGCAGTGGGGAAACAAAGTGGGCCCTACAGGGCCACCTATTGCCCCTGTGCATGGGGGTGCTTGCAGGAGAGCACGTTGTGCCCACCTGTGTGTATGCACCTCTGTTCCTGCACAACATGGATTGCTCAGTCAATGCAGTGCAGGAACGTGCATTGGCAGTCCCATTGCAATGCAGTTCTAAGGCTCACATATGAGCCTTTAAACTGCACTGCCACGGGACTGCCATGCCGCCCACTTGCCCACCAGAACATGAAAATACTTGTAATCTGGTGGGTGGGTGGTGGTTGACTTTGACTTTGGTAGTCCTGGAACGGGGTGTTGGAGTGATGACCCACTCCAGGACCACCAAAGTCATAATCAGGCACACAGACAGAGGACATTTTCAAAAGAATGTTGTATGGCTGCACAGCCATAGGCGCCAGGTTACAAAGGCTGGTGTCAAAAATGTATGATGATTGATCACTGGATGGGCTAGAAACGTTGACATTGTTTACTTGCTGAACGTGCTTGAGTCTCATATATTGCCCGGCGCCTTCTTTGCGAAAAATGAGTGACAAGGTGTGAAAAAGAGAAAGCATTTTTAAAGGGGACTTGGTCATTCTCTCATTTCAAATTTCCATTCGGGATAACATCTAGTTTATGTTTTTTAGTGTTCGGTCAGGAGGCCTCTTCAGGCAACATATATTCATAAACCTCTTAAAACCCTGCATATAGTTTAACATGAAAATATATATTGTATATTGTTGATGGTGCTACAGAAAATGAAGAAATAAGTTGTTTTTTACCGTTCTTGACTCAGAGCGAGTTCTTTTACTCAAGAGTTTTTTCCATGGACCATCATGCGAGTAAGGGCATCTTGTGGGGCAAGGCCGTCATCTCACCTCCCCATGGAACTACTTATATGACCTGGGCCCTATTATTAATTAGGTGAATCTGGCTCCTATAGGAACAGCTGTCTCCCAGTCACATGTCATTTACTAATCAGGTAGTTGTGCATGTAGTTGTGCATGTGAGGACCTGTAATTTCCCTTTTCCTATTATTAGTATGGGTCTACATGTCCCGTCAGGCTTTTGATTGAAAAGCCAAAACAGGCCATGCAACAGTTGGTAGCTGTGTGGTTGGTTGAACCATTCAACGCCCAACGGAATGGACTCATCATATGAGATCAGGTCTTCTTGCTCACGCGTGTTCTCCAATTCCAAAATCAGTTGGAAACCAAAAGCCCTTTCTTTATCATACTTTCTTAGTGACTAGCTGAAACTGATCTCAGCAAAGGGTCCTTTAACTGTAAACAAGCATTGAGTATGTTCCAAAGCAACTGAAACAGCACATGTAATGATCAGCCACTAAACACAATTTTGATATAAAAAAAATAAAATTTGGCAAGTTTCAAAGAAGAAAGATGAGTTTTGTCTGGAAATGACCACCCTCAAGAGTATTAGTGTTCCAGTCTTAGATATTCCGCTTTAGAAAGACTGATAATGCGTTACATGTTTAAGAAAGTGCTTAACCATCATGAAAGGCTAAGGGGAATAATGGCTTCCAGCGGCAGGCAGTATTTTTGATGGCACAAGATAGTCTTTGAAGCCAATTAGAGACAGTCTTCTTGGCTTAAGTTTCGAAGTTTAGAGACGCAGAGAGAATTTGTTTATCGATATCACGCAGGAGCGTGCACCTACTGAAACCCAAATTATAAAAGAGATTTCCTGAAGGCAATTACTTTGAGCAAGCATAGCAGGAAACCGCCATTACAGTCCTACTCTAAAGGAGCCCGGAGTACATCACAAAATTGCGACCCTTTTTTAAAAAGAGCTATATCAACATTTTGTCCAGATCGTTATATGTCCATTATCTATACTGTATAGCACAAGCCAATCTTAAGGGACAGGACCAAGGGAAACGAAGATATACTACAGGGCAACGTGGATCAACATAAGGAGGCTATGCCCCTAGTTTTATGAAAAGCACCTGTCTAGCACACCGACAGTGGTTTTCCTCACCAATAAGAGGTTTTTAATCGATCATATGCAAGTTTTAGATGAAAGAGTGTCAATACTTTGGTCTTGAGAAAGATGGAGGTATAAGATATCCATTGAAACGCGCCGATGCCTAGTAAACTACACAATCCATGAACAAGGGTAGTTCCACGCCCATGGTATTGTTTTATTACGGATGTGTATATGTTAATGACATATTGCGCCTGTCTATGTTAGTTACTCTCTTTTTTAATTGTCTTGGTTTTTAATGTCTTATGTATTTGCTCTGTGTAAAGGATTGTTGCTAATGAATTATGTGATGGATCATGTCAACTAGCTTTTTTTCCAAAACAACAGTATATCAATTTCTATTTCTTCATTGGTGTATTTGTCTTGGTATTCGTTGGTTATATATAGTTCAATCTTCTCGAGTATGGGCGAGTGAGACTGAAGGTGAGAAATCAGGCTTGAATGTTACGTACAGCGGGGATGACATTTAGATAATACAATTTTGTCCAAAGGATACTGTTCTTTGATCACTCAATTTAGAAACAGGCACGCTTTAAGGATAGCAAAGATCTCCTGGACATAGATCACAGTTCAAACCCTTGGTGCACTAAATACTGGCAAACATCAATGTTTTTTCACGAAAACCTAAATTTGCAAAAGCTCTTATATCTCCTCCAACAAATTCATGACAGACATACTTATTGTATAAAACATCTCAGTGTGTTAATATGCATGCTGAAGAGATTTTCTGCAATCTGTCGGCCTTCACTTAAATCATATCAAGATGGAAATAGGATTAGATTGATATTTTCAGCTGCATAGAAATGTCATCAACCCTTAACTGCTAGGAAACATTTTATTTTACGGTGCAAGTGGTCAATATCCTTTATAACCTTTATTAAGGAGCTGCTCATGGAGGATTCAAGAGTTGAGTTATGTGTGCTTTTCCACTAAAACCTAATTTTAAACATACCTATAAATGTATAAATCATGTAGTGGTCTTTATAAAACCTTGTTGCCTAATTTTGTTAGGGTAAGTAGTGAGTGAGATAGCCAGAAAGGTTGAGAAACTAGCTAAAATAACGTTCATAAATTAGTAAATAGTGACTTTTATTGAAACAATGAAAGTTTATTTTAGCAATGGCAAACAAAAAAGGCACTTCTAAAACTGGCGTTCTATGCATTAAGCTTCATTTCTTGAAGAAAATTCAAAAAGACAGGAAAACCTCCCTGTCAACACGTATTTCATGACACAGACACTTTTTCAAGGCAAGAAGAAAAATAAAATCCCATAAATAATTTAAGCAATGCATTTGGCACATTTCAAAGACCCACATACACAATAATTATTTAAAGGTCACGCTTTGTAGACAAATCGGCCATTTTCGAGAAAAAGAGGGAAAAAACTGGAGTTTACTTGAATGTACAAGCTGTGTTTTTTAAAAAAAGTGTGCTAATTTAAGTATGTACAATAGAGTATTGTATTATTCTCTTAAGACACAAGAATGGAACAGTGTGTCTGCGTGAGATAGTTCAGGGTGATGGCTGGTGCAGCAACAATAAGCACATGGGGTTCAGTATACATAGGTTTTAGGCCTGTGGTTTACAAAAACTCATTTCTTACACACACTAATTCTAGAATTATCTCATTCCATTCTTTAATCCTATGGAGCTCCAAAGCAAGGCAGCACTAAACCACTGATTCTTAACCTGTGGTGTGCTGACCCCTGGGGGTCTGCAAAGCCTTCTCAGGAGGTCCGCGAATGCTTAGAAAATTAGATAATATTAACAGATTAATAAAGTGTATATAAATAAAGACGCTACATTGAAAATTGAAGTTAATATCCTCAGATTGATTTGTGGGAGCACTGTAAGTGCAACAAGCAATATTCTATGGGCAATGAGTGGCATCAATTGTATTTAGGAAAGCTTCACCGTCCTATTAATATAAAAATGCAGTTTTTAAATATTATTTGAGTATTAAATATAATATTTCATAATTTGTGTATTTGTTTGTTGAATGGTTGTTCCTGTAATTTGTGTGCATTGTCTTGCGGTTCAAATCATAGTAAATTGTTACGCCAGGCTCCCAGGCTTGCAGAAATGACTCTGTGAGGGTCCCTGAGTTCCAGTAATGATTCAGTGGGTGTCCCTGGTTTCAGTAATTATTAAATGGTGGTCCACAGAAGTCAAAAGATTAAGAACCACTGCACTAGACAGTCAACCTGCTCTGCTTCACAGCAATGGAAGCACAACTGTCACAAAACAAACTAGGAAGTGCAAAGAGGCAAACAAAAGAGTAGCCACGCAGTTGGCGCAACCAGTGCAACTGCCCAACAGTGAAAATAGGGAAGACTAGAAACAAAACAGAAGTGGAGAGAGGAGGACAAGGGAGTTGAAGGTGACCAGTGTGGAGCACTGGCACTCTAGTATGGTAGGAGGCAGGCCCGGGGCAGGTATTATCACTTAATCAGTGTAAATACTACCATTTTGAAGTGAAACCAACATACTGCCACATAGCTTCGTACAGCTGCTTTCACTGGTCTGTTCTTCCTTACCTAGGGATAGTGATGCCAACACCGGCCCCTGAGTCACACATGCACTAACGTCCTTCTTTGAACACACAACCCAGGATGTAGATGGGGGCCTAGATCAGCGAAAGGTGGTGCTTCACCTTCAGTTGCAAATTATGGTAGGAGGTGATAGGTCATCCATCATTCTGTGAGATTTCCAAGATGCACTGGCTGGTGCAGCTACTGGAGCATATTGCATTCAGCAGCCTGCTAATCCTTTCAAATGCACTATCTAACTCACCCCATGCTCTTCTCAGTGGCCACTCCCCACCCATGTTTACCCACTATTCTACTTGTGCACATACTGCACCATGCAGTCATTGGTCACTGAATACCACATATGCATACACACACACACACACACACACACACACGCACACACACACTCCCACTGTTTCTAGGCCCTTGTTTCAATGTGATATCTTTAAGCTGTGGCTCTCCATGTCCACCAATGTAACAAACATTGAGGTGTGGTAAGTGGCAACATGATCTTTCGGTGACTGGGCAAAGTACCACAGATGCATTGAATGATGTTATGGAAGATGCTGTTGAGAATGTTGGCATTGTAAAATGAATACACCAATGAATAAACAATGTCATGCATTATTTCATCAATAATTTCATTGATATCACAAAGCGAGGTAATCTAGGAGGTCATCGATGATGTAATTTGATATGTCATTTACAATGTACTGAGATATGTCAATGGAAAAGCCTTATTTATTGGGATAGTTTTAAGCTTAAGAAAGTATCTTGCTTATTTTTTTCTAGAGCTTTAGAAGTTTTGCACTGTAACCTTAATGCTAATTTAATTGTAGTTTCTGTTTTACTGATTGTCTGTGTCGGTTTGTGAGGGTCTGTTATTGTCTAGATATGGCTTTTTGTGTCAGTGATGATCAGTGCGTGTCAATAAATGTCCGTTACCGCTAGTGTTTGCTAGTATGTCATTCTTCAACCTAAGTAAAATCTACAGTCTTCCCTGTCTTGGTTTCAATGACCTACCTCTCCCCACCGCATGGACCACGGAAGGACCAAAGCCCCGGATTTGGAATCCAAGCCCATCAATGGAGTCAGGGATCTTCACTGTCCTAGAGGAGAAAAGCAAGTTGATGATGTCAGATCAAGAGGTGTATGTGTTTCATTTCTCTTTCTTGCAAAAGGGGAGAATATACGCAGAGAGATCTACACAAAAGCCCGAAGTAACGTTCTATAAGATAGAAAAGTACAATAAATATTGCAAGATTTTAATGTATAAAGAAACAGAATATTCGAAATTTGTGACAAAGAAGGGACAGACTGAGAAAAAGAGTCCTCAGGCTCAGATTGCAATTTGGGGTATCCATCAAAATTAAAGGACAGTGCTCAAAAATGGACAACAGCTGACAAAGCATGGCGAGAAATGAGACGATGAACTGTGACAAATGACAACAACAACAGTACCAGTTTTACAAAGTATACAGTCAGCAGTACTGAAACAGAGAGCAAACAAAATGAAAAGATAATAGTTGACTAGTGAGGTATCCGTAAGAGGCAATTCCTGCACACATAAAAAGACACAAAAAGTAGTACTTTATATACATATACAAGAATACATTAAACCATTTCCATTTCTTATTTCAGAAATAAATGATCGCTGACAGTTTAAGCATTAAGGTGTAACTGTTCCCTAATACTGTTGATATAAGCCATCGGTTGTGAATTGTCTCCATAAAACGATATACACTGAGTTGTATCGATGTAGCAGATACAACATGTAGGGCATGTTACATACATATGCACCAAAGTAGGGACATTTTGCAATCAATGTTATCACCTGCTCAGAAATCAGTGCTAAAGCTACATATGCACAGCTGAATAGGGTCAAAAACTCACATGCTGTAGGTGCAACTGTTATGTGATTTTGTCAGTCGATACAAATAGTCTGCACCCATTGGCCATTGGCCAATGTCAGGGCCAACGTTTTCAACACTGATGGAAAATTCTGTAATCTGGCCTCATCCAGGGATGTAACATAGGCCCCTGCAGCCCCTGTGGTGCAGTGGAGCCCTGACCCTCGGGGGCCCCCTTTAAGGCAAAGACCTAAGAATATTCATGAGATTTGGGAGACCTAAGGAGCCCTCATCACATTCCGCAGGTCCCCAACACTAGCCTCAACTACTGGACTCATCTACTGCCGGTCAGGGTTACCGTGAACTAGCAAATAATATATGACAGCCTCTGTAACTGCTGTGTCACCCAACACAGCCACCACAAGCATATGTGCCTTCAAAATGCTTAGTAGTGTTGCCCAAAATATTTGGAATACATGTTGAATTTCTGCAGGCCAAAATGAAGTTGTAGCCCATAGGGCTCACCTTACCACTTATTAGTGGATTGGGACTGATGGACTATCAATTAAATATTCGTTCTTTGTGAAGGCACTTTTTGTAAAAGGAGGTTCACAGACATACAATAACTTTAGTCATGCTAGTCTTGTGGGAAGAGGAGGTGTTTACATAGTTGACCCAGGAGTTACGCTGCAGCATGGCCACAGCCTTCTGTTGTGTATATGATGCATGCCATAAATATTACAGAAGTGCATTAAAATAGGATTTGAGCCCCCAACACAGCCAATAAAATCTTGTTGGTTCTGTTTTGCAGAGGGAGACTACATTTGGCTAGACACACCTCTGGGGTGTGTCCTGAGCTCTGACTAAGGGAAGGAAGATTCTGCCATGCTGAATTGTGACAGAACAGGTCACTGTGAGGTTGTTTAGGGCCAGAACCCCAGGACATGATGTCAAATGTGGGTAGGTTCCCCCCAGGGAACTTTTTACCAACTGGTTGTCGAGTCACCTCCACCCACCAGCTATTACCAGGCATAAAAGTGGCACCACTAGTACCTTCCTCCAAACACTGTTGCACCAGTGGAAAACAGAATAAGGGCTTCACCTGCTGAACCATAGGACTGGTACTCATAGAAAGAATGAGCCTACTGCTTTATCTGTGAATAAAGACCTCCAAGAGCTTAAACTGCTCCCTCTTGAACCCAGGACAGAACAGTGGATGACAAGGGCTAGTTGGATAGGCTCCTGTTTAGCTACAAGGTCACAGCTGCAAGAGCCCAGCTAACCAGTTCCAACTGCAATTGTCCTGATTGAGCCCCAATTGGTATCCCTAAGGTCCTGCGGCCTTGGATAAGTGTCACATTGTACTCCTCCTGCCTTATCCTAAATGCTGGGACTTAGAAGCTTTTCAAAGGATTTTTGTCAAAAGAATCACAGGCTACCACCAACTGCTGCCAAGCCGCTGCTGCCGACCTCGCATCACTGGTCGGATTCAACTTGGTGGTTTGCCTTGCTGAAAGAATTTATATTTCCCAAAAACTTTCAAAGTCCGAAGCTAGAGATCTTCACAAGAAGAAGATGCTGGAAGTATCAGGCAGATGAGGAACCTTCCCTGGGTGCTAAGTTTGAATTTCTCACACTCTGAGCTTTCCTGGCAAAAGTGAATGGCTTCACCAAAACTTTGTCTGATGGCCATCTAATCTTGTGAAGCTCAGCCTGCTGCCTTGCCCTACTGAAGATATTCGACTTCCAGAAAAGTTTCTGAGTCAAAAGGTAAACATTTCCACCAGACGGAACCTGGTCTCTGTATCCGACCCACGCTTCATTGAGGTCAGCCTTAGCTTTTGACTTTGACCCAGTCTAGACTGAACAGAAACTCAAGGTTGACACTTTGCGCTTTTGGGGAATAACTTCTATAAATTATATCTCCATTTTCCATGATCCGATTTTTGTCTGTTTGGTGTATATTGTTCATTAAAATGCATACTATTTTTTACAAATTAGAGTGGGATTTTTACTCTATTATAATGTTGGCTTATTGACTGTTTTGGTACTGACAAATACTTTGCACTTGTTCTTTGAGTTAAGCCTCACTGCTCTGTGCCACAGCTACCCAGAACTGAGCTAAGGTTTAAAATAAAGTAACAAAACTGAACCTTGTAGGAAGTTGGCTCTATATATACTATACCAAAATGAGGTATAGTGTGCACAGAGTCCAGTGGAACATCAAAGGTAGGCAGAGGTAAAAGTAGATAGCACCGTAATCGTTATTTGTGGTAGTGTGGGTGAGCAGTAAGGCTTTATCAGCGGGTAGTGTTAAGCATTTGTTGTACACATTCAGGCAGCAAATGATGTCACACACTCAAAGACTGAACTCAGACCAATTTCTTTGTATCAAAAATGTTAATATGTTATTTTGTTTCTTAGAACCAAGCTAAGCCTGGTGCAGGTAAGAGGAATAAATGCTTAGCAAAATCTTACACAATGTTTTACAATTAAAAACAGGTTCAAATGCAGTTGATTGAATTACAGGTGAGTCAAGGTTCAAAATTACTTTTCAGTTACTAGTCAGATTACTATGTATGTTACTTTATTAGATTACTTTCTAGATTACTTTTGCTAATCAGTGTGATATGCCTAGATATCACACTGATACATTTCCTAGACAAAAGGTAAGTAATACACTTTTAGTACTTAGGCAGTTTTTCAATGTTCCATACAAACCAACTCCACACACAACAATTTTCAAGGGAAAACAGTCAATGTATTCCTATGGAGAAAAAAGGAAGTTAACGATTTGCAGGTAAGTTCTGGTTTGTGGAAGTTGGTAAGAACCAGGGTTTCCCCAGGGTCAAAGATGCACTCTTGAAACACCGTCAGCGGCACTAGGGTGGCCGGGTGCAGAGTCCTGAAGCACAATGTAATCCAATGGGGGATAGGGGCCCTCTGGTTGATGGCTGCTCACGAGCAGGCCACAGGGTTCTGGGAGCAAAGCACCTGATGTTAGGCTCAGGGCAAAGTACACCCACAGTGGCGCATGGGTGGCTGGGTGCTTTTTTGGCATCGGGTGCCCTGTTGATTTCAATGGGGGTTCTCCGGCTGCAACAAAGACTGCAGGCTCGGGGACGAACATCTTCTGGAGCTGACCACCGGTTGTAGAGGTACATTGGGATGTCTGGGGATGCTGGAACACCATTGGTTGTGCCACCTAAGGCCGTGGGGCGTCAGGTACAGGGGTGTCTTTAGGGGTCGGGTTTTCTTACCAGTGCCGGTCACGGTCGGGTGGGATCCTCCAGAATGAGGATGCAAGCTTCGCTTGGAGTTTGAAGGCAGGTCAGAAATCACCAGACCTCAAGTCAGGATCGCCGGGGAGACCTCCTCATGGTATTGAGCCACTGGAACTCAGGCCGTGGGCATTGGGTGCAGAGTTGTGCATACTCACGGTTTTGGCTGGAGTCTGAGTCTGTTGGTGAGCAAATCCAGTGCTCACAGGAGACAAAGTCTTTCGTTTGGAAGGCAGAGCAGGTCCTTCGGGTTCTTGAGGCTGCAGGCTGCAGAACACACCGGGATTTCGCTGGAGCAGGTTCGAGGTGCGGACAGGCCAGTAGGGCTGGGGCCAAGTCAGTGGGTGTCCTCCTCTTCTTAGTTCTAGCACTGCTTCTTCGGTCCTTCTTCTTCTTTTCTTCTTGTCGATTTTTGTCTGAGGAGGCAAGGTTCAGGGTTGCCCCTAAATACAAAATTTCAGGGCATTACAGGTAAGTAAACGTTGGGACCATGGGTCCCTTCCGTGGGGTGGGTACACCCACTATTATGCCACCCTCCAGGGGGAGCGGGGCATATGCCACAATCTGGTTGGCTGGGTCCCCCCATCTGCAAGATGGCTGGGACTGAAAGTTGTGCTTTACCTCACCTCCCTCACCTGAGGGGTGGGGTTGGCAACGGTGGGCACACCTCCCTCCTCACTTGGTTTTCCCGCCAATTGTTGCACCCAAAGTGGGGGTCAGAACCAGTGGGAGCCAGTTGCTGGAAGCAGCAAAGGGCTGAGGTAGCTCACAAAGGCGGCAAACCTTTGAAGCTTCCCCTTCGTGGATCCTGCCCATCCTGGGGAGGAGGCTTGCTTGGCACCTTGTCCCAGGATGAGCATTGTCTCAGACCCCCGAGAGCAGCCGGCTCTCGACCCAGGGGTCCAGAAACATGTATGTTGGTGGCAGCTGGAGAGCAGCCTGGACACTAGTGTTAGGTCTTTTTTCAAGGGGCATCTCTAAGATGCCCTCTGAGTGCATCTTTCATTTAATCCCTCACTGGCATCAATGTGGGTCTAATGTGCTGAGAAGTTTGATACCAAACTTCTCAGTTCTCAGTACGCCATTATGGTACTGTAGAGTTCGTAATGACAAACTCCCAGAACCATATATTCTTAATTGCATTACTGCACTTACAATGTCTATGAATTGCCTTAGACAATGTAGGAGTTTAGGGATCATGCACCAGTACCCTCACCACTGGTATAGTGCACCTAGCTAGACAGGTAGCTGACCTATGCCAGGGAAGTGGGTTGTAGGCATGGCACACAGGGATGTGTGACATGTCGACTCTTCACTTTGTTCTGCACCAAAACATGCAGCCTGCAAGGGCAGTGTGTGTGTGTAAAGGTGCAAGGCCTCTAAGGGTGGTACAATAAGTGCTGCAGCCCTTAGAGGCGGTCCCTGGCCACAGTGATATTGGTACCTGTGGTACCATTTATAAGGCCAACGAGTGCCAATTGGGCTTTGGTTTATGGAACGAACATAGGCCCTGGGTACCTGTTTAGCAGGAACCCAGGGCACCCTCAGTCAAAGTACATCAGCAGTTCAGCAAAAATTGGGGGCAACCATGCAAAAAGAGGGCACTTTCTTATACACCTGATGAGAAATAGTGACATTGTTACTTTGTGAGGATTCACAGCCACCACAACTAATAATCCACATTCTCACAGATAGTTAGACTACTTGAGTAAAATGTATACTAACAGATGTAATTGCTGTATTTTTCTCTGTGCTATAATCTTCACTTTGTTTACTTGTAAACACATTATAAAGCTTTTTGGTGTCAATTTTGCATAACAGAAAACAACATTAATTAAAATAAAAACCAAAGTAAATACACATTTAGAAGCTTCGAGCAAATATGGCCACACGTTCCCTAAAGGAACCAATTTTACAACAAAGGTGGAGTGGATTTCGCAGAACATCCTTTAAAACAAATGGGGTTGAGAAAATATTGCGCTCTAAAGTAAAGAACTTGACAGACATCTCATGTATAGCAAAGCAACATGGGAAAAACCATAATTTATAATTGTCACTAACTCCAACCTTTTACAATGTAAGCAGTTCCACCCATTGTCATTGAGAGAGCGCAAACTGATTTAAATATATGAGTACATCACACTTACCTGTAGTAAGCACAAGTCATGATGAGAAATGCCATGAGTGCTAATAGTATCTGAAATTATATTCTAAATGTATAGCTAATATAGAGATTTAAGTAGAAGTGGAACTAATACAGAAATGTGTGACATTATATGATTTTATTAGATGTGATTATTTTGAATCCATGTCGTGAAGCTGCTAAAACATAAGGTGGTATGTGGTTAAGAGCAGAACGTGGTAGGCCACAGGGCCAGAGCTGGAGGGAAAGGGAAGGTGGTTCTTTTCACGACACAGAATGTTTTAAGGTTTTTGGTCATTGCATTAATGGGCCATGATTTATAGTAATGTTTTCTAAATAATAGAATAAGAGTTTTAACATGCTTTAATTAAATGAAGAAGTTGAATGCTATAATCATAATGTGAAATATTGTAGGCCTGAAATGTTTTAGCATTGATTTACACGTACATGTCTGGGCTGAGAAATGTTGCAAGCCTTTTTAGAAGTCTATGAGAGTTGGGTTCTTGGCGGCAGATATCTGTCTGCAACAGGAAAGGGGGGATCCAATTATAAGTGAATGAATAGAGGTCTGTTCAGTAGACGGCCCAGACATGGAGGAGGGTTCTGGAATGTTTAAGGGGTATCAGCGGGCCGGAGAAGAGTCTGAGAAGCAAGGTCAACTCTAACGTCTGAGGCCCAATACAAAGCATCATGGAAAAAGCCTGAAGTTGCACCACGTGAGAGGCGTTTCGCAAGGGGCGTCTCAAATGTTGTTGACTGTTTTGTATTAGGCACAGCACCCCTGGGTGGAGTTAGAGCAGAGACCTGAGGACCCTTTAGAGAGCGGATGGGTAGGCAGTGAGGGGTCATGACTGGAGAACTTTAGGTTTTCACCAAGAGACTTAGAGTGGGTGACTTCCCTTGGGGGTCATTCACTGCTGACACCTTTGTTAGGTTGGGATTTGGTTAAGTAGGGATACCATCTAGAACAGGGTAGGGACGCCTAACCTGTGTGTTTTTTTCCTCCAACCTAAATGAAGGAGAGATATGCGTCTATGCTTATAGCTTTGCTATTTTTAGAACTTGTGTTAGTGATTTCTGTTGCTCGTCTGAGGGCTTTTCGAGAGCACATGTATGTAATTGGACCTGTGTATCTCGTGAATCTCATTCTGAGATGTTTGTATTTGCAGCTCATTATATCTTTACAATAAACTTTTGAAACCTAGAAGTTGTCCGTGATCTTTAAGAGTAGAGTCCTTTATTGGGTGAACTAACTTGCAGATAGGTGTACTGTTTCCTTCCAAGACAGGCAACAAAGGTTCAGTCGACCAGATCGAGGTTTGGATCAATAGATATAAGGTATCGATCAAAATCTCGCCCTTTCAGTTGGTAGCTATAGAGGATGGTTGCCTTCTTGAGGACGGTGACCTAGGACAGGTTAGCTTACCCCAAGGCCCCTAGAAATCGATGATCGGAAGAACAGCCCGCAGATGAAGATCCGGATGACGTGAGACAGAAAAAGCAGCAGTATCGGTCGAGAGTGAGTATAAAGGGTTATGCGTGTTAGATTGCGGTGTTTTGTATTGTATCTATGTTGTAATGTCTGGCGGAGTTGAATGTCTGTAGAGTGACTGTGGAACAGGTTGTGAGCGCGCGCAACCGGTGGAAATCTTAAGTTCAAGGAGAGCTTAAGTGGTTCGGGTGTATCGGACACCCAGAGTAATTGTCAACTAGTGTGAAGGGGGTCATGAGGTACCATTGATCACCCGAGAGACCGAGATAGGGGGAACGTAAGAGTGAGTGCGTGAGTAACGGACGCTGGTCGGAAGTTACTGTGTGTGTAAGCAACCTATCAGAGAGACGATAGACATCTCGTCAGTTGTGTTGACAATTACAGATAGACTGTGGACGTACAGTCGAGAGAAGTGACCGCTTGGTCGGAAGTAGTCATTTTTCGGTGTATGAATGGGACGCATGCATAACCGGGAGACGAGTTGAGAAAGGAGGGGTGCTGCTGCGAAGCGGAGAAAAGAGACGTCAGGTGGTGTCGCGCAGTGATTGGCTGACCGGAGAAAGACCGCGCTGTGATAGGCCAGCTAGCGAAAACGTCACACAGGGTCGCGACGTGATTGGCCGACAGGAGAAAAACCGCGCTGTGATAGGCCAAGCTAGAAAAGCCGCGACAGGATTGGTGGATTGTCATCAGGAAGTAAACAGAGTAGCGAGGCTGGATTTTGTGCGCATAATTATGAAGTGCTTTAAATGGTTGAAAGCAATGTTTAAGAAAGAGAAGCGGGGATCGTATGAAGGGGAAGAAGCCCCGCCGGAGGGTACGCCAGCTCGTTACATGGCAGTAAATGTTGGGTTGCATACGATCCTTTGGATATCAGAGTGGAGTAAGATTACTGAAGGAAATGAGGAACTGACGTTCCCGAAGTACGGGACGTTCAGATTAGAGGTGTTACATCGATTGAAATCAGTCATGACCTCAAAGAGACCCTTGCCTAGACCAACCCAGTTTGAAGCCCTTGATGCATGGCTTAGGGCAGCGCATGAAAGGAATATGAACAGACGACAAGAAAGGGTGAAACGCTCGGTAAGGGCAGTACAGGATGCCAGGTGGGATGCGGATGCTAAAAGATGGAGAGTGCATAATCTGGAAATAAATAAACTGTACCCAGTGTTAGAGGCGCCAGTAAATAACAGTCCCCTAGAAGAAGATGATGAGAGCGAAACAGAGGATAGCCTGATAAACAGATTATTGACAGACCGGCCACCCCCGTATAACAGAGCAGGGGGAGAGGTCGAGAATACTGAAGGAGCAAAGGGGGGCAATGCAGGAGAGCATAGACCGCTTCCCAGTTCAGAGTGGGATCCTGAGCCAAAGAAAGAGTTGCTCCAGCCTAGTCAGGTGCAACAGGTAGTCGGTAGGTTTGTGGTACAAAGAGCGCCGGAAACGGAAAGCGCCACATCCTACCCATTACCAGATGCACTACAGGTACCTGTTACCATAGGTCCTATAATATCGATATATGACCAAGAGAGAGCAAAAGGGGAAGAACGGAAACGGAAAGACAGAGAAAGAGCAGAGCAGGCAAGGAGGAACGATACCACTAATTCCCCAAGTCAGATGCCGATACCCAGAGAGTGGAGCACCCCGATGCACACAGTAGGGGACCCAGGAGGAGATCCTGGGGGCCCCAGATGGCCAATGGATCTGAGGGGATCTGGACGAAAATCCTTCCAAGAGCTAAATGAGTACATGAAGCAGTGGGACGAGGCAGTGAAGGCTCAAAAGTGCATCAATGCTGCAGAAGCAGAAAGGGAAAGTCAGGACAGCCGAGCACGGACTCACTGCGGGGCTGGGGAGAGTAGCCCGGAGTGGGACTGTAGAGGGAGTAGGGGAGTCACCCATTGGGCCCGGAATGGAGGTAGAACAGACCTGGAAAACGGGGGCCCCGGGAGTGAAGGGGTGGCGTGCCCAATACTCAGTGAAGGGGAGAGGAGGGCGCAAGAGTACAGGAATAGCTTTAAGTGTCCACACTGTGTGCCTGGCACCAGAGAACGGAATGGGAGTTGTGAGAGGTCGCACCATAGTCCCTGTGATGACAGAAATGAGCGCAGCCCAGGGAATATGGGGAACCAGGAAGGATCGTATCGGATACTGAGCGATACGAGGCAAAGGGAGTGTAGCGACCAGAGGGAAAATAACAGAGAGATGTGCGGTGAGAGGAGAGAAGAAGATGAGAGTGGGCAGAGAGAGAGTAGGGATAACAGGCCCGTGTTCCATCACCTTCCAAGATCGGATGGCCGAGCATGGGACCTGGAGAGATGGGAGCAAGGGAGGCCACCCATTAATTCTCCTGAGCCCAAACGCAGAGCTCGAAGTTGGGATGGTAGGGAGACCAGTGAGCCCCCTTCAAAAGACATATTGCGAGCTGAGATAAAAGCCAAGAGACTTGATGTCTCCAGCTTAAGGTCAGATCTGGATGACATGGTAGATGGTACCCTGCCTTTAGAAAGAATGGAAATGTATGAACAGGATGAAATACTGTATATGGCAAAGGACATCACACGAAAGGCGAGAGCAGTCCATGAGAAGTTAGTCGAACTAGCAGGCAAATATATGGTGGACTTGTCAAGAACCAAAGCATTACAGGGTAACCACAGGCTACATTACTCAGATCGAGATCTAGATGAGAGGAGAACGATTGGGCTGAAAACACACATAAGGGAACTGATTACTGGAATAAGGACTTGGAGGGCACTAGATAAGTGGGAAGAGAGGTGGTCCAAGAAAGGGACCGGCAGAAGAAGCATGATTGGTATGACACCAGGACAGCAGGGAATAGAAGCTTACCCTTTGCGTGAAGTTGCAAATGGGAGCTATGTACATGTCCCTTGGAGTAGGGGAGATTTAGCTGCTTTTACCACATCTTTCCCCAAGTTACGAGAGAGCCCCGTGGAGTGGTACAAGCAAGTCGAGAGGTTTGTAAAGATCTCAAAAGTCCTATGGATAGATCTGAACACGCTGTTTGACATTGTAGTACCAGGAGATCTGTGGACAGCATGCAAGGTTAGCGCTGAGTGGCCCACAACGGAGCCAGAGAGAGATGCTAGGACTAATGGGCCGTCCGAGATCGTGATGGCAAAATTCGAGAGAGTGATGACTTGGCTGAAAGAAAAAGTGCCAATGCAAGACATAGATTGGGTCAGAATAGACAGAACGAGACAGGAACCCAAAGAGACAGTCCATGAATATTACGAGAGATTGCTGAAAGCGTTTAAACAGTATAGCGGCTTGGATGTAATGGATCCAAAAGATATAGGGCAATTTGTGTCCAAGTTCGTCCTGGGACTGAGACCGGATATTAGTTTAATGATTCAGCAACACTCGATTTGTTGGCAAAGTAAACCACTAGATGAAATACTGAGATATGCCAGGTACTGCTGTGATGAGGTAGACTCCAAGGCTAAGAAACTAAAAGAAAAGCTGATGGTGGTACAATTGCAGACAGCAGGAAAGGGGGGACCGCAACAACAGCAGCAAGGGACAGGTACAGGAGGTAAGAAGCAATACAGTCAGAACAAGGGTAATGAGGAGAGTACTACCTTTAGACCCAGAGTAGACATAGCTACCTTGAAGAAAACGACTAGGTGCCACCAGTGCAACGAGTTGGGGCATTGGAAACGCGAGTGCCCTTACAATGTAGAGATAGGAGAGCAAGAGATAGAGGAGGAAGAGGTCCAGAGCGCACCTATGAGAGGGGCGACGCCATACCAAGGAAAGGTGCTCAAAGGGGGGGGGGTTCCTCCCCGAGCCCAGTTCCCGCAACCTCCTCGAGTAGGGAGTATGGGTAAGACCTATAGACAAATGCCCCTGTTTATGGAAGGGGAAGAATGCTATTATGTGGACCCATTAACCGGACAGAGAGTGGAAAGAGAAGACTGCACCCTCGGGGCAGCCTTAGAGGTAGATCAGAGGGGACCCTATGTGGAAGCAGAAGTAGCAGGGTGCCCTACGACATTTCTGGTGGACACAGGAGCCACTAGATCCACGATCAGATCAGCTGCAGTTCCAGACCTGCCCATGTCTGGAGAGACCATACAGGTGGTAGGGGTCGCAAACAGGAGAATAACCAGCCAATTGACAGAACCGGTACAGGTGAAAATAGGGAAGTACAGCGATGAGCACCAATTTGTGGTTTGCGATTCAAGCCCTGTGTGTCTGCTAGGAAGAGACCTGTTGTGTAAATTAAATTGTACTATATATTGTACACCCCAGGGAGTGGAGGTATTGACTAATGATGATGATGCAGATTTCAAAGTTGCAAACTCAAGAATATGTGTGGAGCTGTACCCTACTTTGACAGTAGACGAGCTTCCCTGGGATTTGAGAGAGACAGTGGCATCAGAGGTATGGGATTTCACTGGGGAAGAGATTGGATTGGTCAAAGGGGTGGACCCAGTGAAAATTGTAGTGAAACCGCATGCTGAGTTCCCAAGAACACCCCAGTATAAATTGACTCCAGAAACGATTGCAGGCATAAAACCCGTGATCGAGTCCATGATTAAACAGGGAATACTGAAAGAAATCGTGGGTAGTCCATGTAACTCCCCGATTATGGGTCTGCAGAAACCAAATGGGAAATTTCGGATAGTGCAGGACCTTCGAAAGATTAATAACATAGTCGTTTCATGTTGTCCAGTGGTACCGAATCCATCAGTGATACTGTTTCAGATTCCATTCCAAGCAGAGTGGTTCACTGTGATCGATCTTTGCCAGGCTTTCTTTTCGATCCCTTTGGACGAAGATAGCCATTTTCTTTTCGCATTTAAGCTGGAAAATCGCGTCCTAACATGGTGTCGTATCCCTCAGGGGTATACAGAGAGTCCATCGATCTTTAACCAGCTTCTGAAGAAAAATCTTGAAAGTCTAGTGCTGCCCCAGAAGTCAGTTCTGGTCCAGTACATAGACGACCTCCTTGTGGCGTCAGAAACAGAAGAAGCTTGCAGGGAAGACTCCATTGCTTTGTTAAATCACCTAGCTGCCAATGGGCACAAGGTGTCCCCGGGAAAATTGCAGTACTGCCTGACAGAAGTACAGTACTTGGGACACAGAATTGAGAAAGGCAAACGAAAAGTGTCCCCAGACAGGATAGAGGCGATCATGAAAATGAATGCGCCTCAGACACAGAGAGAGGTCAGGATGTTCCTAGGGATGGTGGGTTATTGCCGCCAGTGGATCGTGAACTTTTCACTGAAAGCAAAACCCTTGCAAAAACTGACGCACAAAGAGGTGAGTGATCCGGTACCATGGGACAAAGACTGTTTGATGGCATTCTTACAGCTGAGAGAGGACCTGTGTCGTGCTCCGGCATTGGGAATGCCTGATTACAATAAACAATTCTTTCTTTACTGTTGTGAGAGAGAAGGTTGTGCGTTGTCTGTGTTGGTCCAAATCCATGGGAATGCCCGTAGACCAGTTGCTTATTTCTCGGCTACTTTAGACCCAGTAGCCGCAGCGTTGCCCGGATGTCTCAAATCCGTTGCTGCAACGGGTGTCAGCATTGAGAGATGTGAAAATATCGTCATGGGGCACCCGTTAGAGGTGTGCGTGCCACATTCTGTTGAACTGTTGATGACCAGGACCAAAACACAGCATCTGACCAACAGCAGGCTCACGCGCTATGAGCAAGTTATTCTTGCTGCAGAGAACGTGACCCTCAAGAGATGCTCTGTTTTGAACCCTGCTACCTTAATGCCACTTCCAAATGATATTGATGATGATGATGAATATACAGACCATGACTGTCTCGATGTGACTGAACTATGCACCAAACCCAGACCCGACATCGTAGATGAGCCACTGACCGACCCAGACGAAGTTTTCTTTGTCGATGGCTCATGTGTAAGAGACGAAGTTGGGCAGTTGAGAGCAGCGTATGCTGTTTGTACAATTGAAGGAGTTGTGGAAGCAGGGTGCCTGGAAGGAGTAAACTCCGCTCAGGTAGCCGAGATTATTGCCCTGACACGTGCTTGCTTAGCAGGCAATCAAATTCGAGTCACCATCTACACCGACAGCCAATACGGGTTTGGGGTAGTTCATGATTACGGGCAGTTATGGTCTCAAAGAGGGTTCATGACTTCTTCAGGCTCTCCCATTCGCAATGGAGAGTTTGTGCGCCTGTTGTTAGAAGCATTGCAATGTCCAGCAAGTATCGCAGTTGTAAAGTGCATCGCACATACCAAAAATGAGGACTTTGTTTCGAAAGGCAATAGATATGCTGATGAAGTTGCGCGGTATTGCGCAGAACAAGGTTACTCTTTCACAGAGGTGGATGTGGGTGGAATAAATGTAAGAACTGAATTAGCCATGATACTGGAAACTGTTGATACTTGGGATGAATTGTCAACCATGCAAGAAAATGCTCCTGATTCAGAAAAGGAAACATGGGAAAAGGCAGGATGTGTAATGGGTGAGACTCATTTTTGGGTCTCAGCAGACGGCAGAGCAGTGTTGCCCAATGAGATGGTGAGTCCAATGGCTAGACTCATACATGGTCCCGTACACTTAGGGAGAGATGCTATGCTGAGAGTGTTTAGACAGACTTGGTACAATCCTAAGTTTAGAATAGCAGCAGAAGCAGTGTGCCAGCGTTGTGTGACCTGCCAGCAGCTGAACGTAGGAAAAAGAACACCAGTTGCACTAAGTCACATAGGAAGGTCTGGAGGTCCATTCAATAGAATGCAGATAGATTTCATTGAAATGTCAAGATGCAACCGCCTTCGCTATGTCCTGGTGGTTGTTTGTGTGTTCTCCAGATGGGTTGAGGCATACCCTACACGTAGGTGCGACACCCTCACAGTGGCTAAGTTACTGCTTAGAGAACTTATCCCTCGTTTCGGGGTGCCGGCCTTTTTGGAATCAGATAGGGGAACACATTTTAACAGTGAGCTTGTGAAGATGATTTGTGTTGCACTGAATATAGATCAAAAGCTCCATTGCAGTTACCGACCAGAAGCCTCAGGAATTGTGGAACAGATCAATGGAACGATCAAGTCCAGAATAGCGAAAGTTTGCTCCTCAACGACCCTGAGTTGGCCTGATGCCCTGCCATTAGTCCTCATGAGCCTTCGTAGTACCCCAGACAGAAGAACAGGGTTGTCACCACATGAGGTGTTAATGGGGAGAGCAATGAGGCTGCCATCTATTCCAGCTACTGCATTGTTAAATATCACAGATGATATGATCCTGGACTATTGTAAGGGGCTGTCTGACGCCATGCGTTCTGTGTCCCTTCAGGTGCAGGCTGCAGAGGTTCCAGCGTGCCAGGGCCCTTGCCATGACCTGTATCCTGGGGACTGGGTCCTGGTGAAGAAACATGTGAGAAGAAGCTGCTTGGATATTCGTTGGCGTGGGCCCTACCAGGTCATCCTGATCACAAGTACAGCTGTAAAGGTGGGAGGCCTGCCCAATTGGATACACGCGTCACATACGAAAAGGGTTCCAGCACCTCTGGAAACAGCTCCTCTCTCGGATGGACGTCCAGCTGAGGACCAAGAAGCCATAGAGGGGGCTAGCCAAGCTGTAGAGGTGCCAGTGGAAGCAGGGAACGAGTCTGACCAAGCTGAGGACGGTCAGTACAACAGCGAAACAGAAGACGCTACAGAAGGAGAAGACAGCTGGGAGTACGAGTCTGACCCTGACAGGTCTGAAAGAGAGCGAGAACAGACCAGAAGGAGAAGGAGTAGAAGGGCACGTGGAGAAGCAATTTGGCCGCAAAGAAGAAGTTCTAGCCTGAGGTCAACTCCAGAAGCAACCCTTCCTCCGATATCAGAAGACTCAGACCCAGAAGAAGGTGCTCAGGGCGCTGAAGCACCAGACCGAAGGAGGTCAAGAAGAGTGCGTGTGCCTAACAGAAGATACTCCACACCTGAGTGGACATATCTGGCGACAAATGTCTGTGAAACCGGAGACAGGGAGGATCCGAGCGGTGGTGGTGTCCAGTTCTGAGCCCATTATCACCGTGGAAATACAACTGTTGGTACCCGGTGTCGAACAAGAAGGGTCACTAACATTCGTGCTCCCCAGACCTCCCCGCCTCAGCAAGTTAAAACACATGTTTCTTACAGAATTGCGATTCCCCGACTTTGGTACAACGATAACAGCACATGAAGAGCATACTCTTCGCATGGAAATATTGAACTATGCTATTGAAGCTGCAACCACAAATCTAATAGTCGATTGTTAAAGGACTTTGTAAATAAAGCAAGCAGAAGAAAAGAAGATTACCTAGCGCCCAGGAAGCAGAGAATTTTAGGGAACCCCTTGAGTGGATGGAGAAGGGCTAGGGTTGTCTTTTTGAACTGTGAAAGGACTTTTGCGAAAAAGGCTGTCAGCCTCCAGCTGTGTGGATTCTAAAGACAAAAAAGGATTGAAAGAGACTGTAAAGGAACGAGAGGAAAAGAACTTTTTGCAAAGAGAAAGGGATAAGCTAGATTGTCTGACGAAATGGAGGCCGGCACCCCGAACCGCAGAGCTAAATGTATAATAGGTACACTAATAGTAGGAGTGATAATATTAATAGCTTTAGTGGTAACAATTTCTTATGTAAAGGGACATGAGGAAGAGGTGAAGGTAACTGATGTGAATTCTGTAGTAACGCTTACACCCACTGTTGCTGGTGAGAAAAGGGAAAACACTCAAGAGAAAGCGTTATTGGCTGCAGAAGCCCGCAGGTTATATGTAGACGAGTCCCAAGGAGACTTTAGGTCGAATGCTTATGCTAAACTTTTGTATGAATACGTGGATGCCATGGAGGTTAAGGATTGCTACGTCTGCATGCAGTTGCCTGCGTCTGTAGATGAAGGAATTCGTTATCATCACCTCCCTCTGACATATGGCATTACATGTAGCTTATTGCTTAGTATATTTTATGAGAGAGATAGTTTTGAATACTATTTCTCCAATTATGATTCTGTGTTGCCAGAAGTCCCGAATTATAAGCAGATGAATAAATGGGATTACTGGAAGAGTGAAGACAGATTGGCCAAGTTCTTCATTCCTTGGATTACCTTAGATACTTCACATGCCCGTAGAAATAACCTGACATGTAAGGTGTCAGAAGTCGAGAAAAAGTTCATAGGGCAGGTGGATGATCGTTACAGGAGACAAAAGATTTTGAAAAAATCAGGACAAGGGAAATTAGATTGGACCGAGGAAGAGAAGTCACATAAGAGAAAGGGTAGTAGTGGTCCAATAGCTTTAGATAAAGCGCAGAGAGGAAAGTTATGTCTTCACCGAGCCAAAACGTATTATGAAAATGTATACGTGGGTGAAGTTGACTGTGAACATGCTTTTAATTTAGAGTACTACACTAAGGATTTCCTGAAGGGAATGCAAGTGATTCCAAATGTGTATTTTGTATGTGGAAGAAATGCTTACGTGAGACTACCTGACAACTGGTATGGATCATGTTACTTGGCAATTGTCTTCCCCAAAATATATCATGCACAAGACTTATTGATCATTGAGGGCCAGACATCATCGAGGGGAAGGAGAGATTTAGGCGATGCAGAAATGGTTGGAGATGTTTTTGGAGCTATGTTTCCTCTTTTGGGAATAATCCTTAATGATGTTAAAATTAGACGACTGGCAACAGTTGTCGACAGGTTGTCTGCCAGCACTGCTCAGTCCTTAATGCTGGTAGAAGGAGAGATGCAATCGATAAGGGCTATGGTTCTTCAAAATCGGCTTGCATTAGATGTCTTATTAGCAAAAGAGGGCGGAGTCTGTAAGGCTTTGAAGGTCCAGGAATGTTGCACTTACATTCCAGACCTTTCAAAACCCCTTGAGAAAGTTATTAAGAACATAACTAATATTCACAAAGAGATCGAAGACTTGAGTAGAGAAAATGTCTGGGAAAAGGTGGGCCACGGAATGAGTGCAGTTGGAGGGTGGTTTTCCACCTTAGGAAAAAGCTTTATATGGTATATCCTAAAGCCTATCATCATAATATTGATCTGTGGGATAATATTGTGGGGATTGGTGAGGGTATTCAAATGGTACAGAGCAAGAAGGTCAGAAAGGGCCCAAAGAGAACAGTTGCAGAGATTGGCTGCCATACAAGATAATCAGTACAGGAGTCTGAGAGCTCTGGAAGCGCAGAGAATGCCAGCAATAACTGCAGTTTAAATGTTAGTGATGACCCCGAGAGGTCATCAAAGGGGGGAACTGAGAGAGCGCAAACTGATTTAAATATATGAGTACATCACACTTACCTGTAGTAAGCACAAGTCATGATGAGAAATGCCATGAGTGCTAATAGTATCTGAAATTATATTCTAAATGTATAGCTATTATATAGATTTAAGTAGAAGTGGAACTAATACAGAAATGTGTGACATTATATGATTTTATTAGATGTGATTATTTTGAATCCATGTCGTGAAGCTGCTAAAACATAAGGTGGTATGTGGTTAAGAGCAGAACGTGGTAGGCCACAGGGCCAGAGCTGGAGGGAAAGGGAAGGTGGTTCTTTTCACGACACAGAATGTTTTAAGGTTTTTGGTCATTGCATTAATGGGCCATGATTTATAGTAATGTTTTCTAAATAATAGAATAAGAGTTTTAACATGCTTTAATTAAATGAAGAAGTTGAATGCTATAATCATAATGTGAAATATTGTAGGCCTGAAATGTTTTAGCATTGATTTACACGTACATGTCTGGGCTGAGAAATGTTGCAAGCCTTTTTAGAAGTCTATGAGAGTTGGGTTCTTGGCGGCAGATATCTGTCTGCAACAGGAAAGGGGGGATCCAATTATAAGTGAATGAATAGAGGTCTGTTCAGTAGACGGCCCAGACATGGAGGAGGGTTCTGGAATGTTTAAGGGGTATCAGCGGGCCGGAGAAGAGTCTGAGAAGCAAGGTCAACTCTAACGTCTGAGGCCCAATACAAAGCATCATGGAAAAAGCCTGAAGTTGCACCACGTGAGAGGCGTTTCGCAAGGGGCGTCTCAAATGTTGTTGACTGTTTTGTATTAGGCACAGCACCCCTGGGTGGAGTTAGAGCAGAGACCTGAGGACCCTTTAGAGAGCGGATGGGTAGGCAGTGAGGGGTCATGACTGGAGAACTTTAGGTTTTCACCAAGAGACTTAGAGTGGGTGACTTCCCTTGGGGGTCATTCACTGCTGACACCTTTGTTAGGTTGGGATTTGGTTAAGTAGGGATACCATCTAGAACAGGGTAGGGACGCCTAACCTGTGTGTTTTTTTCCTCCAACCTAAATGAAGGAGAGATATGCGTCTATGCTTATAGCTTTGCTATTTTTAGAACTTGTGTTAGTGATTTCTGTTGCTCGTCTGAGGGCTTTTCGAGAGCACATGTATGTAATTGGACCTGTGTATCTCGTGAATCTCATTCTGAGATGTTTGTATTTGCAGCTCATTATATCTTTACAATAAACTTTTGAAACCTAGAAGTTGTCCGTGATCTTTAAGAGTAGAGTCCTTTATTGGGTGAACTAACTTGCAGATAGGTGTACTGTTTCCTTCCAAGACAGGCAACAAAGGTTCAGTCGACCAGATCGAGGTTTGGATCAATAGATATAAGGTATCGATCAAAATCTCGCCCTTTCATCATTAACATGAGCCCACCATCTTCATGAAAATAGGAGATGTAAAGAAGACCCGTCTGCAGAGTAAAACAAATATCCTATTTATATACTATTAAGTAATTGTTATACCATACATTATTGAAGTTACTTTAAATAGTTTTCATTGTCACCAAACAAAAAAAATGTATGCAGCTATTTGTTCTTGAATCATTAGGCTTCGTGTGATGTGCTTTAAATGTTTATATTAGAAACATAGCTGTTCACTCTGTGTCGGTAACCCCTGTAAGTGAGCTCTGTGAGGTGGGATATTTCTGTATGCTTAGAAAGTTTTGTTTTATGCTCGGTCATCGATCGAACTAACAAATAAACTGCAGGATTAGCTTAATTTCGTGCCTGCAGCAACAGCATGCATGGAAATATTAGAACCAAAAAACAATGGCGGGCAAATTTAGCACTGGCTTTCACCATTTTATATTCAGGGAGAAAACTGCTACAGCTGGCCCACTGTATGTAGAAGATATCATTGTCCTGTCCTAACGTTCGTAGACCATCGAGTCAACGTTTGATGTCAGAGTACACAATACAAGATGTTACACGTAACCTTTGCAAAAAAAAGTGTTCACAGCTACATACTGTAATTTAATCCCGTCATGGGAAACTTTTCATCTGATAATTGCATTAGTTAAAAAATAAAAGGTAAAATCGCTCCTTCGTGCAAAAGTGTCTTTAAAATATGTGACTTGGAATTTATGGACTGTCAAGAAGTATGATCCATTCGCCTCCTTTGCGCGAGAGTGCGAAGTCTCTAAGGAAAGCAAAACAGCTCTCCTGGAAGCAGCTTGGTGACTACTTCGGAAAAGGACTCTTGACAGTGAGAATACAGTGTTATATAGAATTAGCACTACATTTTTCAAGGTCAAACTCCGAGGAATGGCAGGATGCGAAGGTCAAATGGAGATTATTACATGGATAAATATTCTTACTACATAGCAGCAAATGCTTTAAAAATGATAATGACTTTATTTCAGAATTTATATTGGTGGTGCTAGGTTACCTTTGGTTTATTCAATACTTTAGCCGATTGCAAAAGTCTCCATTTAAAGTCAAACAAAGTCTGCAAGCCATCTCTACCTAATCAAACTCACATTTATACAAGCTATACACGCATGATGGTTAAATAAAGAGCACAATCCATCAAGCATCCACGAGTCCTACAAGGTCAGAATTGAGACCGGGGGACAATAGTCAATTAGTTAATGACATCAATTCATGAATAATGCCATAATAATTTCTTGTAGTGATTTGAATAATAAGATAGTGGCACGTAACCAAATAATTGAAAAATCAACTTGCCATAGATAAACATGAGTTGGGCACAACAATGGCCATGCCAAGAGAGTATCATCTCGGGACCCAAAACATGGTGCGCAATGGCATAAGATACTTTCAAAAGTTATGAACTATGGAAATAAGGAAAGGTTCATGGCTAAAGCCAGAGAAATAGTAATGACTGAAACTTGAGAAAATATAGATTTAAGGTGTTTTCAAACATGGGATAGGTTACCTCACAATGAATAGCTGAAGTTACTTGATTGAAAGGTATAATGAGAATATATGATACAGCTGAAGCCAGGGCACATTTCTATATGAAAACAAAGGTTAAAACTGTGGCCACCTCTCGCAGAGACAAGCAGGAAAGAGGTAAGGGATGACAAGAGGATGGGAAGAGTAATAAATCACCTTGAAAAGACATCAATAGATGCAGGTAGGATGAAGACGCTGGACAAACTATGCTATGCGAGCCTGACAAAGACAGCACGTACAGTCCCAGTTAAATTGTATGCCAGCCAGTCCTCTTCGTAATAAAGTCCATTCCATAGTGTGGTTTAAGGAATTGTTTTGACTTTGAATGCCCAATTCCCCTAGACATTTTTATGAAAGTATCTCAAGAGCTCTTGTTTCAATATAAATATTTGTAATGCCATCCTTTACTATACCCAATAGCCTTTATTATTTCCTATTCATGAGAAACACAGATGCCTTTTACCACAAAACGGCAGCATTTTGATTTTGAGAAGAAATCTGCTAAATTAGTATAGATTCTTGACACCTGTTGTCAAAGTAACAATTCTGTTTTTTTGTTTATAGAATAAAGATGCGGTGATGATTTAATTAGCAGTTGCAAACTGAGGATATGATAGCTTAATGATTATATATAGATTATAAATGAGTAACAGTGAATTACAGGAATGTGTTTCATTAAGGTTTTCTGAGTGACATCAAATAGGCAACGGCAGTGAAGCTCGAGTCGGCTATGATGTCGATCAGAACCTCAAGATGTAAAACATCCCCATAATTCACTATCCCCATCCGTAATTTAATGTCAGGTATAGCCCCTAAAAGCATATGATTTTGCTTTCAACTGCTACTTAGGGATAGAGTAGTAATGGGGGAGCCATACGGAACATGGCCTCTCATCTCTGACCTAAAGGTGAAAGAAAAATATGTTACCTGCCATCCTTATACACCCCCTACCACCTTCCTTGGCTTCTTTCCTCGTCCTGCCGCCATGCTTTCTGTTTTGAGTCAAAGCAGACAAGCAGTGCTACACTGACAGGTTCTCAGAGAGCCCTGTCAGGCTTGCCCGGAAGGCCTTTAAGATTTGGCAACAATGTGTAATGAGTTTTGTTATGAACTGTTGCTCTGTCATAGCATTGAATTGCCAGATTTAGAAACTGGTGCAAATGATAGGGGCTTTCAGTGGAAGCCATGCATAACTAATAGAATTATAGATGAGTAGCAGTGAATTACAGAGATGCTTTTTATTGAGGTGTTTTGAGTGGTGTCAAATAGACAACAAGAGTGAAACATGAGTTGTCTATGATGTCACTCAGAACTCCTACATGAGAAACAACTGTGTCATTCACCTTTTTACCCAGCTTTAATTTTATGTTACATACGCCCCCAAAATCCTCTGTCCCTGCTTTCAACTGCTGACTGCTGTGTAGGGGCAGAGAGATAATGGAGGGACCTTATTTACCATGGTCTCTCCTCCCTGTCCCAAATTAAAATAAATATATAGCCTCCTGGTACTCACCCCACCAATCTCTCTGCCTATCCTACACTATCCTCAAGAAGCAGTGCTACCTACATTCATGTTCTGTTCCGAAAGGCTCTCAGAGATCCCAGCCAGAGCAACCTGGAATTCCTTTATGACGTACAAACAGTTTGTTAATAGGATCGTTACACACTATGGTTTCGTCAATGCAGTGAATGAATGGATTTAAAATGTAGCTGTTCATCATAATGGCTATCTATAAAAGCCATGCATGACATATAGAGTTATAGATGGGGAACAGTGAATTAGGGGGTTGTTTTTCACAGTGAGGGTTTGAGTGACATCAAATAGAAAACAAGAGCAAAAATCACGTTGTCTATAATGTTACTCAGAACTCCGAGGTCAAAATCATCCCCGTAATTCACTTTCTACCATTCTTTAATTGTATGTGACGTATGGTCCCCTAAATCATCTGTCCTTGCTTTTAACTGCTTTGTCAGAGAAATAACGGCAGAGCCATGCATAACAAATTTTCTCCCTCCTCTCCAAATTAGTTTAAAAAAAAAGAAAAATACCTGCCTTTCTTCCGTCCACCCCCACCATTCTCGGTGCCTTCCCTTCCCTCTCCTCCAGAAACTGTACGCACTACATTGCTGCGCTGCTATGAGAGTCTTAAGGAGCCCAGGGAGGGCAGCCTTAACTCCTTTATAATGTAGTACCAGTGACTAATAAGTTATGTTACCTACTGTCACTGCATCATAGCAGTGAATTACATGATTTGAAATAGAAATGTTCATGCTAATGACTTTATATGAGAGCCATTCATCCTATAGGGATTCAAAGGTGAAGAGATAAGTATCTTTAGTTTTGTCACCTTTTTACAGAGGTTCTTCAAGTGATTCAGAGAATAAGAAAATAAAGCTTGGGTTTCAGCCTCTGATTCTGATAGGTGCCTTTCATGATTTCATACAATTAGGACTTAAGTTAAGAGATTGCCCATAAACTCATATACTGATTATTCCAAACTGTGAGTAATACCATATTGCTGTGTCTCATATGTAATGTGAAACATTTGAGAGAAATGATTAATTTCCAGTAGATGTTCTAGTATATTAAGAATCTACAAATGATATTATAGACACTACACATACCTCTAATATGTGTGTGTGTGTGTGTCATTGTCCAGAAGAGTAACTATTGAAAGTATAAGCACTGTGAATTAGTCTAAGCTAGCAGATGGGGCCATCAGGCTCATATAAGCTCTTTATTAATTGTGTTCTGTCTCAATAGTCATTCCAAAAGCATTAGCCTTTGATTGATGCTACCTCATTTGGTGTTTTATCAAATCAAATCAAATTAGTCTTTATTCGATATTTTTCAATTATAAAAGACACATATAAAATACATACAATGTAATAAAATGGCGTAAAAAATATTTTAAAAAACCACATGGAAATTAAGGTTTCATAAAGATTTCATTAAACGATTCCGCACTGTAACATACAATTCTGAATAATGAAATTTGCTTGTATTAAAAAGAAGAGTGATAGTAAATATAATATCCATAGCAGTTCGGAGTTAAGTTTTAAGAAAACCACATATAAATACAATTTATCCATAAATAACAATAGGAGAGAGCACATCACAGCATAGTGTGAACAAGTTAGTTAATGCAGAGCAGAGCCTACAGTGGCATCAAGACATTTCCTTCTAAGGGCCCATGTCCAGCTCAAGAATGTTGCCATATCTATAACTACGACTTCCCTTGTATCTGTCTTCAGAATGCGCAATGCTGTTTGGCATAATCTTGAGCCAATAATTAAACAGATCGGCTTGAGCCATTTATATCGAGGGTCCTTATATGCTGGGCATACAAAAAATACATGTGTTATAGACTCTTCCTGAGATAGACACATGTGGCATTTTGTGTCTTGGGCATCATCCCACTTTGCCGTAAAAGATTTTAAGAGGAGGATACCCACTCTAAATTGGTGATACAGTTTCCTGTCGCCTGGTCTAGTAATAAAATCCCAGTAGGCCTCCGGCCTGTATTCATACTTATATTCTATTAAAGGTCTGTCAGGGAGGCACTATTCACCAATGACATGGACTTATGACCCTATATAGAGCTTTAAAGTCCTTTTTTGTTGGGAACAGATTCCCTTCTGGGTCCTCCCACAGGTGTCTGAGCCCCATATCAAATAGTGTGCCCTTAATCTTTTGTAACCAATAATGAATATGCTACTTACCAGTATGCATCTGTTCTTGGCATGTAGGGCTGCTAACATTCATATCTATAGCATAGATCGCCGCCTAGTGTTGGGTCCGGATGATTGCACATTGTTGTCCTGGAAGAGTCTTCGAAGTATCACGAGATAGGTGGCTCCTCCCCTGGACTACAGTGCGCATGGGCATCGACTCCATCCCCAGATTGTTTTTAGCCATTGTGGCAAAGATGGAGTATGATCGTGTAAGTGATGTCCATGCTAATGATTGAATGCAAGAAGGTCTGCAGCCGCTACAGGCGCCGGGGAGGAGGGTGGGCGATATGAATGTTAGCAGCCCTACATGCCAAGAACAGATGCATACTGGTAAGTAGCATATTCAGTTCGAGGCATGTGGGCTGCTAAATTCATATCGATAGCATAGAATACATAGCAGTCCCTCCATTAACGGCGGCCGCCCGTGCCGGCTGCAGAAGTCTGAAAAAGTGTTTTGAGAACAGCCTGCCCTACAGCTGCCTGCTGTTTGGAATGCACATCTACACAGTAATGTTTGGTAAACGTATGTGGTGTAGACCATGTGGCTGCTCTACAGATGTCTTCCAAAGGGATGTTACCTAGGAATGCCATGGAGGCCCCCAACTTGCGGGTGGAATGGGCTCTGGGGGGGACCGTTAAGGTGCGCTTAGCTTTCTGATAGCAAATCTGAATACACTTAACAATCCACCTGGCTATTCCTGCTTTGGAAATGGGGTTGCCTTTGTGCTGTGCAGAGAAGGCAACAAAGAGTTGCTGTGTCTTTCTAAAAGGTTGTGTTCTGTCAATATAGTACATTAATGCCCTTTTGACGTCCAGTGTATGGAGCATTCTTTCTGCTACCGTTTCTGGGTTTGGAAAGAATGCGGGCAGTTCAATGGTTTGATTGACATGGAACTGCGACACCACCTTAGGAAGAAACTTGGGGTTAGTGCGGAGCACCACCCTGTTGGAATGAATTTGTATAAATGGCTCTTGGTTTGTGAGCGCTTGTAGCTCACTAACGCGTCTTAAAGACGTGATGGCAATGAGAAAAGCGACTTTCCATGTGAGGAATTGAATCTCACATGAATGTAGAGGCTCAAAGGGTGGACCCATCAACCTGGTGAGGACCACGTTAAGATTCCACGCAGGAGCTGGTGGGGTCCTGGGAGGGATGACTCGTTTCAACCCTTCCAGGAAGGCTTTAATGGCAGGCACCCTAAAAACAGAGAGATGCTGCCTGTTTTGAAGATAAGCTGCTATGGCGGATAAGTGTATCCGAATGGAAGCGTATGCTAGATTGCATTTGTAAAGATGTAACAAATAGCAGATGATGTTAGGAATGGATGCATCTAGCGGGTTGATATTGTGTTCTGTACAGTAAATGACAAACCGCTTCCACTTTGCTGCATAGCAAGCTCTGGTAGTGGGCTTTCTTGCCTCCCGGATGATGTCCATGCATTCAGGAGGCAAATTAAGGTAGCCAAACTCTAAGACCTCAGGAGCCAGATCGCCAGATTGAGCTGTTGCGGATCTGGATGCTGAATGTCGCCATGGTTCTGCGTCAATAGCTTGGGTGTGAGGCGCAGCCTTTGATGCGGTACCACGGAGAGTTCTAGAAACGTGGTGTACCATGGTTGGCGTGCCCACGTTGGAGCAACCAGGATGAGCGTCATCGAGTGTTGCTTTAGCTTTCTTGCCACCAGCGGAATGAGAGGTGCTGGGGGAAAAGCGTACGCAAATCTGCCTGACCAGTTCATCCATATCGCATTGCCCTGCGACTGTGGGTGAGGAAACCTGGCGGCAAAGCTTTGGCATTTTGCGTTTTCCCTTGTGGCAAAGAGGTCTATCTCTGGATGACCCCACTGCTGGAAGTACGGGCGGAGTACTGATGGATGTATCTCCCACTCGTGCATTTGGTGGCTGTACCTGCTGAGCAGATCCGCCATCTGATTGTCCTTGCCCGGGAGGTGTTCCGCCATGAGGAAGATGTTCCTCTGAATGGCCCACTTCCACATGTCCTGAGCCAGATGGGACAGCTGTGGAGAGTGTGTACCTCCCTGCTTTTGTATGTAGTACATGGCCGTCATGTTGTCCGTCCGGATCAACACGACCTTGTTGCACAGATGTACTTTGAAGGACTTGAGTGCCATGAAGATTGCCATCAGTTCTAGGTAGTTGATGTGCATCTTCTTCTGTTGCGTTGTCCATAGTCCCTGCACCGTGTAGTGGAGCACATGAGCTCCCCATCCCTGGAGAGATGCGTCCGTCGTCAGGGTAATCTGTGGCACAGGCTCTTGGAACGGTCGGCCCTTGCAAAGGTTGTGTGGAGTCCACCAATGCAGAGAGCTGTATGCCCGACCGGTCACCAACACTAGGTCTTTCAACTGGCCATGAGCCTGAGTCCATTGACGTGCCAGGCATTCCTGGAGCGGACGCATATGCAACCTGGCGTGCGGGACTATAAAGATGCAGGAGGCCATCATGCCTATCAACTGCATGAACACTCTCGCTGGGAGGGAGTGTTGCGGTCTGAACCGTTGGATTAGCGACTGGATGTTATCGATCCGTGCTTGGTTCGGCTGAGCTGTGGCAGTCAGAGTATTTATTGTCGCGCCCAAATACTGCCGCACATGGGCTGGCAGGAGGTGCGACTTGGGATAGTTCAGTGAAAACCCCAGACCATGAAGAAGGTGAATGGTGTGAGACATGTCTGTGGCGCACTGTCGCTCCAACTTGGGTTGAACGAGCCAGTCGTCTAGGTAAGGGTAGACATGTATGTTTTGTCTCCTGAGGTGCGCTGCTACTGTTGCCAGACATTTGGTGAACACTCTGGGGGCAGTGGTCACTCCGAAGGGGAGAACTTTGAACTGGTAATGCCTGTTTTGTATGGTGAACCTGAGATACTTTCTGTGGGAAGGATGGAGTGGTATGTGGAAATAAGCATCCTTGAGGTCCAAGGTTGAGAGGAAGTCTCCCTGGTTTAGTAATGGAAGAACCTGTTACAGTGTTAACATGTGGAAGTGTTCTGAAAGAATGTACTGGTTCAGAGGCCTGAGGTCCAGAATCGGTCTGAGTGAGCCGTCCTTTTTGGGATTAAGAAGTACAGGGAATACACCCCTGTGCCTTCTTCCTCCACCGGCACGAGCTCTATAGCGCCTTTTTGCAGCATTACAAGAACTTCCTGCTGCAATAAGTGCAAGTGCTCGGCTGACATAGGACGTTGCCTTGGGGGAATGTTGGGTGGAGTGGATGTTAACTCCAAACAATAGCCGAACTGGATAAGTTGCCGTACCCACCTGTCTGTGGTGATGGACTGCCAGACAGGGAGGAACCGTTGGAGTCTCCCCCCGACAGGTGTTGGATGGTCGGGGGGCAGTGACAGGAAGTCACTGTTTGTTGGAGGCAGAGGAACGGGAGCTGTTGTTGCCTCTTCCTCTGCCTTTGGCACTGTTTCCCCGGTACCCTCCTCTGCCTTGCTTGGGGTACGAGGATTGCGCCCCACCCTTGTTGTAAGGCGTTTGCTGTGCCAAGTGTCCTCTGGTAACACCTCGATTGCCTGAGCGACGAAAAGTGTTCCCACGGAATTGCTGAGACTGGAGAGCACCCATGGATTTGGCCGTCTCCGTATCTTTCTTGATTTTCTCGAGGGTGGTGTCCACCTCTGGGCCAAATAACCGGTCTGGATTAACAGGCTGGTTAAGGATAGCTGTCTGGATCTCTGGCTTGAACCCTGAGATGCGGAGCCATGCTTGACGCCTCAGCATAACACTAGTGTTTATCGCCCTCGCTGCTGTGTCCGCAACGTCGAGCGCACATTTTATCGAGGCGTTGGAGATGAGCTTGCCCTCCTGTATAAGCATCTCAGCTCCCTCCTTAAACTGGTCTGGAAGGTGTTGCAGCAGTTGTTCCAGGGTGTCGTAGTGCGCCCTATCGTATCTGGCCAGCAGAGCCTGTGTGTTTGATATGCGCCAGATGTTTGCTGCCTGAGCTGCCACCCTTTTCCCCGATGCCTCCAGCACTTTGGACTCTTTATCCGGGGGAGGAGCTTCACCCGTTGTTTGAGAGTTTGCCCTCTTGCGGGCATTGGAGACCACCAAAGAGTCTAAGGGCAACTGGCCCCGGATGTAGGTTGGGTCGCCAGGTGCGGGCCTGTATTTTTTCTCTATCCTGGGGTTCACCACCCTAGCCCTGGTGGGTTCCTTGAAAATGTCCGTGGCATGTTTAAGGACCCCCTTTAGCATAGGAAGAGTTTTCACAGTTTTTTCCGCTGCAGAGAAAGTGTCAAATAAAAAGTCATCCTCCACAGGGTCAGCATGCATCTCTACTTTATGATTTGTAGCTGCCCTCTCAATTAAAGCATTAAATGCCGCAGAGTCTTCTGTGGGAGAGGTTTTTACACCATAAACCTGAGTGTCCTGGAGAACCGGCTGGTCTCCGTGATCACCAGTGGCCATCCAGGAGTCCTGCTGATCATCAGTGTCTGTGTGTGCAGGAAAGTTATACTCCTCATCTTGTTCGCCTTCATCTCCTTCTGAGCAAGTGGGTGAAGGTGTTGCCCCTCTCCTAGGCTGTGGAGGAGGTTGTTCAACTAGCACTGGAGTATCTGGTGCTGGCCTTTTCCGTTTGAGAGGAATTACAAACGACTCCAGAGGCTGTGAAGTAATTTTCCTCTTGTACAGCGTGAGTTTCCCTGTGCCGGCGTCGATAAAATGCGCTGACTGCTCCTCCAGAAGAGGTTGTCGAGGACCGAGACTTGCGCCTGAAACTGTGGAGTCCTTGGTCACCAAGCGTGGTGCAAAGGTCTTCGGCGCCACCTTAGGCGGTAGAGTGTAGAGGATCGGCATCGAAGTCTTTTTCGGTGGGGCCAGCGGTTGGGGTGCTGAAGGTGTGTTCGGCGCCGACGCCGACGCCTTGTCCCGTATCCGCTTGAGGGAATCCGAGACCTGCTTGGTAAACGAAGCGGAGGGTTTCGTCGACCCGAGTGATGACCTCTGTCCACCTCCATGGGAAGAGACGAGCGTCGTTGATGGCTGTTTGGCCGCTGTAGGCGCAGACGTTTCTTCGACCACTGCGCTACTGTCACCGACCCCAGCCGCAGGCGTGGACGCCGACTTCTTCGGATCGACTGCCTTTGTTTTTTGCTTCGGGACTCCAGACTGTTGCTCGGTGCCCATCGCCGACTTTGACTTCGACTCGGCCACCTTGCTCGACACCCGCTCGATCACACCCTTCGAGCTTGGTTCCTTGGTCACTTTCGACACCTTTGCTGGGTCGCTAGCTTTAGAAGGTTTTGAGGTCTCCGAAGACGACGGCGTCGATGGCGGAGCAGGCGTCGTCGGTGTCGATGGCGTGTCGGCCATCTTTGTTTTCGTCGATACCGATGTTGTGAGTTTCGGTTTCGATTTCTGTAATGGCGGCTCCGCTGAGGTGTCGGCCATCTTTGTCTTCGTCGATACCGATTGTGTGACTTTCGGTTTCGATTTCTGTAATGGCGGCTCCGCTGAGGTGTCCGTAGCCGGGCCGGAAGGCGGGGCCGTGGATCGAGGTGTAAGGTCGTGGGTAAGGCCGCGTGGCGATCCCGTGACCTGGGCCATTGTTAGAGTACGAATGGGGCATAGCTCATCCTCCGAGCTATCTTCCACGGCCCCATATACTTCTTCGTAGTCCCCTACCTCATCGACGTCTTCTTCTAGGTCTAGGGCCACGACATCTGCCTCGGATTCGGGCTGGACCTCCGCCGATGAAGGTGAAACTTGCAGTTGAAGTACTTGTACTTCTGCTTCGGGGTCTTCGAAGATGTCGTCCGGCGCCGGGTCCGACCGCTGTGCTTCGAGGCGCGCCACGCGCCGAAGCTTGAGAGTCTTCTTTGACCTGAATTTGGAACGGGCCATACAGTTGGTCTCGTTATGGTCCGGCGACAGGCATTTATTACACACAGGGTGTACGTCGATGTGTGGGTACTTCGAGCCACACACGGGGCACTTCTTGAATGGACTTCGTTCCATGCCGTCGAAGTCTTGCTGCGTCGACAGGGCCTCGATGACCGAAGAGTCACCCGACTCCTCAGAGATCCGACTCGACGAGTTGGAGTGTTCACGAGACCGAACGCGAACAATACCGACGGGATAAGCAAAGGCCTTTTGGCCTTGAAAAGAGTGTTTTTTATCGATTCCGAACAGGAGACGTCGAAATCACATCCGAACCCAATGGCGGAAAAAAACAATCTGGGGATGGAGTCGATGCCCATGCGCACTGTAGTCCAGGGGAGGAGCCACCTATCTCGTGATACTTCGAAGACTCTTCCAGGAGAACAATGTGCAATCATCCGGACCCAACACTAGGCGGCGATCTATGCTATAGATATGAATTTAGCAGCCCACATGCCTCGAACATTTTTGAGGATTCTCTGATATGCTTTACTGCATTAGCATAGGGTGCTAACTCCGGGGTTGTCCATATCTGTCTCCAATA
The DNA here is from genome assembly GCF_964261635.1 of Lissotriton helveticus. Taxonomy (NCBI): domain Eukaryota; kingdom Metazoa; phylum Chordata; class Amphibia; order Caudata; family Salamandridae; genus Lissotriton; species Lissotriton helveticus. The sequence goes on from NC_136063.1 coordinate 575,757,645, forward strand.
CGCCAGTGGTCTAAAACCCGCTGCTTCCTCAAATGAGGTGCATCCCAGATCTAAAAGTAGGGGTTTGAGAGGGGACGATTGAGGGAGGCCCGGCAATGATCTCAGAAATTTGTTCTGGGCTAGGACTAAAGGAGCTAGATTATCAAAGTCCCAGAGTTCTGCACCATAAATTATTAAAGCCCTTATTTTCCCATTATAGATAGTTAATGCCGGTCCTACTGGTTTAGTGTGAGATAGCCGGTGTTCTTTTAAAAGCGCCCCTGCCAATTGGTTGTGCCTAATGACTAATAAATCTATCTGTGGCTTCCAGTTCATCCTCTTGCCCATCGTTACACCCAGATACGTAAAATTATCAGTTTGTGTCGTGGTCACTCTCCACTCTATGCTGAATCTTCCTGTCCCCTTACCTTGACCATAGTTCTAAATTAATAAAGAAGTAATCAATTCTGCTACTTCTTGTCCCATTGTTAAAAGTGTGGGTATCTTCGCTGTCTGATTTTGACCTTCCATTGACAGCCCTGAGGCCCCTCTCCAGAGATAAGCTTTTTAATTGGAGCACTGCCGCTGTCCATTTGTTAATTGGGGGAGCGTTAGAAGTGGTATACCCCAAGTCGCGTCCTCATCGTTGGAAAGACTGCCATCTTCAAAGCCAAGAGGCTCAAATGTACAGTTGAAATCACCAGCGATTACCAGGTGATTTACCCCTTTTATTGGTTTAATAAAGGAATCCAGTATAGAAATAGTTGGTGAGGCTTTCCCTCCCGCTAACCCTCTCGCGTAGACATTGATCAATATGAGATCTGATTCATATTCAAAACGTATTTTAATAGCCAGGATATCAGGGTTGTCAATCGTTAGCTCTTCCACCTGATAGCCTGCCTGCTATCTAGCCCAAATATTCAATCCCCCACAGGGTCTCCCTTTGTGTCTTGCAATTGCCGGTTTACCAAAGGCCAAGTAGCCAGGGCGAAAGATCGTACTCAGTGACCAAGTCTCCAGTAAGGCAATAATGTCATGGTTCTCAATGAAGCATGACCAGTCAGAAGAAGTAGTCCTCAATGGGAGACCAGAAATGTTCCAAGATATTTTACTTAGTAAGGAAGAAGCTGTCCTGTCTCCCCTAACTATAGGTATTGAGTTCTCAATACTCTCTGGGGTGTTTGAGGTTACTAGCTGAGGTCTAAAGTCAGTCACGGGGGAAAGAGCAAGCTAAATAACCATGTTCTCTATCAGCGGCAGGTCTGCAGGTTGTAGTCAATCGCAGGCATCTAAACCGGACAAGGGGGCAAATCTATTAGCTAGGTTTAGATCTGGAGATCTATGTATGGTTCTAGGGGGTGCCCATGGATTTTTCGCTGTGCATGAGGTATGCCACCATATCAGAGGGAAATGGCGGGGTCTGTAAAAGAACCCTAAGGGCAGAACAGAGATTTTACCAGAGTGATACCCTAGATTGCTACTACCTAGGTGATCCAGAAGAAATCTAACAACATACTCGTTGTTGAAGTTGGCAGCTACGCAATCACCCCTCGCTTCCTTCCTGGAGTGTCCTTTTCATGCTGAGCGCCTGGCCATGATCATCTGGTTACATATATCCCCGTCTCAAACCCCAACATCCTTCAATTGTGTGTTAAGCCAGTGCATGGTTTTGGCAATTAACTGTTCGGTGGATTCAGTTTGTCCATCCCGCAAAACTGGGACATTCCTCAGGACCACCACCAAGGGTGTGGCTACCGAAGGAAGGTGTAAGGCCCAGGAACCTTCTGAGTCTGAGCTATAATCCAATCTCTCATGCATCATCGGGGGTTCTCGGCCATATGACCCTGGAGCAGAGCTGGCTTGATTTACTAAAGCACGGGTGGAGGGCAATTGTGCAGTGTCACCTGCTGGCCTTGCGCAAGGTCTTCTTTCCTCCCTCCCCCAAGGTATTCAAGATAGACTGAGCAAATTCGCTAGACATATTCCCTGGCTCGTCTACTTTCCCACCCAAAGCGACTGTGCCAGCACCAGGATTGGTAGCTGCCATAGAATTTCTCCTAGAAGGTAGTGGTGATGGCCTGGTTGCTGGGGGTTTGGAGGGTTTAAGATTTGATAGTACAGTGTTACTCAACTCATTAGATGTAATTACAGATGGCAGCTTAGTTTGGGCCAATAAACCCTCAATAGTACAAAAATTATACATAAGCTTCAGTTCAAAATTAGTTAATCTTTCCTCGATCTTAGTCAGTCTGTGGATGATAGGATTTAAGGATGTTGAAATTAAATGTCCCAGTTTGTTCCACATGGCCTCATTGGCTTCGGGAAAGGGATCACCTGCTGGGTCTAAGTTCGAAGCTCCAGGGGTCATGGAGGGAGGATCCACTATCGTTGATGGTATTAGAGATGCAGTTCCTCCATTTTTATTTGTCCTTTGGATTTTGAGGACCCCCCTCCCTGCTTCCTCTGGGATGAGGGATCTGGAATTGGATCAAGGGTTTTATTTTTGGATCGAGGAACAGACCTCATAGAGATGCGTGGGAGTGGACTTCTTGCTGCGCACTCTTGCACAGACTCAACGGGTGGGGGTATGATATGAGGTTCCAGTATAATGGGTGCTACCAATGGCCCGTTTGGAGACTGTACAATGTCACCTGCCTTATCATAAAAGTCAGTATCTGTAGCCGGGCAGCGGTCGGAGGTGTGAGCAGAAATCAGGCCACCCAGAGATGATCGTTTAGACTGGAGGGGATCGAGAGATAGGCGGCGCTCAGTCTGTGCTATCTCATGCGTGAGGAAAGAACTAGCTCTAATTAAAAATTGGTCCAATGTCCCCACCACACTTCCGCTGGCTAGCGCATTTCTCCCCTTTCCCCTCTCGTGTATTCATTTTTGTGTGGGAAATAGGATCCCAGCAGGCTTTCTGGTTAGTAGCAGCTTCAGGTAGAACGGACATTGAGTTGAAGGGGACTAACCTTACGGTGTTGGCGAACTCAGAGGAAGGGCTCGGCCCGGCCTCATCTGGTCTCTAACGGGCTCAAACGGACCCGCCCTTGGCCCGGGCTTCACCCGGCGCACGCCGCAGCAGGCTCCCTGGGACCTGCAGTCCCTCAACGAGTCTCTTGGCGTCCTCTCTAAGTGCGATGCGGCTCCTGCGAAGTGGGTGCCACGAGCTGTCTTATGGGCTTCCTCCTCCTGCCCAGGTGCAGCGAGTTGGTATGCAGGCAGCAGGCTCCCTGGGACTTGCAGTCCCTCACCGAGTCTCTTGGCGTCCTCTCTGTGCACGATACGGCTCCCTGTTTTATCAATTTAGCAGTAAATAATCTGACTTGAAAGGGGTTTGTACAGTGAATGCAGGAATCCAGATCAGGTGAAACAGGCAGGTACTGTTGAAATAACCCTCAGTGAAGTATAAAGTTCAGGGTGTGCAAAATAGGAGTAATTTTATTTCGGATAATGATGTGAAATTTCATCAAAATTACGCGTAATTATGCAAAATGTGAATCAATCATTTTGTGCTGCATTTTAGTGTGAAATGCGGCCTTGTGTCAATTTCAGGACTCCGTTCAATAAAAGCACCACAAAAAATAGCCACCCAGGATCTGCTGCTTGTGCGCATTTGCAGTAAATATTTGCTACGAATGGCACCAAAAACAGTTAATTTGTGCTGTAAATGGCACATAATTATCATTCAAAGCGGCCTAAAGGCATAATTTTAGGAACACTGTGAAACACAAATTTCCCAAAATGGCTCGAATTATACCAACATAATTTGAGTTTCGCCTAGGTCAACTAACTATATGTAAGAGGGAGAAGAGAGTGGGTTGCCTATTTCACAGTAGCAATAGTACAGTTATCCTTTTGCTTTCCAACTAGTAAAACTAACAAATGATATTTTCACAGGGGAATGTGTGATCCCAATCTAAACTAGTTGTTAACAGTCAGTTTTGTTGAGGTGAATGAAAGTTTTAAAAGCCGCGCTTCATACAGCAGGAGTCAAATGTTAACCTCAGGCTCTGAAATATTGGCCAATGTTTTATATGTTTTTTTAATTGCTCGTTGTCTATTAAGGATATTTGGTTTATTATTTGCAGAATAGGCATCATAAAAGAACAAGTTACAGTACATTCAGCATAAACACTAGGATATATTGAGAAGTAAATTATGCATACACTAGTAATAAATACATAAGGACATTATCCCGTCAGTAACCTTGGTCCAGCTCCCAAGTGTTTTTATATTTGTACGTGTCATTTATAGTGGTACCGCACAGGAAGATGATCAAACCAGTTTTATTTCACGGCGCATCATGTTTTTCAGTATACATTTTATAGTACGAGCAATCAAATATGCAACATAGTCATCCTGGCCTCATGTTTTTTTCAAGCTACATGCTGAGAAAGCTTTTGCATGGTATACTGGCAATTTATCTGGGCAATATAGCAAATAATGCATTTTCCGTCTCGGGTTATAAATTAGTTATGATTGTTACATGAGATTCCGCTAATTGTTGAGTCACAGAAGTAATAATACACAGAAATATGTTCTCAGCTGCACAATCTCTCCTCTGCTTTTGACATTCTTCATAGTGGCTCAAGCAGCCGACATAAGAGGTAGTCGTTTAATGAGTGACTATTTTATTACAGGAGTTATAACAGAAAATGATCAGTATGCAGACAGAATAACATTCTACTAGCTGACTGAGAAAGACAGTCTGCCGACCACAATTAAAATGCCAATCCTGCTCAGGCTCCAGTTAGTGGAATTCATTTAATCAAGGTGGTAATTCATCCACAATGGCATTTTTTCTTTCCAGTTATTATGGGTTATTTAAATTCCAGCTATTTAACTAAATGAAATCAAACCATGAATTATTTAATATGTGTTGTAAATACAAATGTAATAAGCAGAGGAAATTGAAACAAGGTGGTTTAATTATTGGCAATTCACAGCAATATTACAAAAAATGTACAGTCTGTCTTACTAAAACTACTGGATTCATAAATGTCTATTATCTTTAAATCTATGATCCTTGCTGATAAATTGTACATACAATACAAGACTTCGAAATGTGTTAGACTTGCCACAGAATTCGTGTTATCTCATGATATTTAAAAAAAATCAGGAATTTGTTCACAAGTGTCTTACATGTGGCACACCTTAGAGTCACCACATTGTCGGTCAGTTACAAGTGTAACCAGTGCAACACTTCCCAAGAGCTCATATAATTGGATTTTTTTCTAACAATTAGCTTTTATTATTCTACTCTTATATATTCTACTCTTATAAGTGGATAGCTGATCTCTGGAGTCATGTTTCTCCACTTCCCCACATTGGTTCACCATTTGGCCTTTTCGTTTCTTAGGCTATAAAGTCCTTTTAATTGACTGGGTCCCTGTAGGTTATTGGTGAGGATGAATTTTAGACCCTTGATCGAGAGGAGGGCGAGCATAAGGCCCAGCTGACTTCAATTCTACAACAAGGAGAATGCCTTGACAGAATGAGTTGGCAACACCATCCCCTAACTGCCTGGTACCCCCAGGACGTTAATATCTGTTCCCATCCAACAAACACCAATGTTCTAATGGCTGTGGCACATTACCCTCATTCAGGGATCCTTTAAACCTAGGTTCCTAATGACTATGGTTCTGGAGATAGAGGCATTGGGCAATTACATTAAATTTAATTTAGAGTAAGAGGCAAGCTATTTATTCACATTTTCCAGGGTGCCACCTTCAAATAATACATCTGGTCCATTTCGAGATACAGGTTCCTGAAAGTTGGCACTATTGAGCATACATTACTGAAGCAACTTGCAAGCTTAGAAAACATTGTATTACTGGTTGGGTCATTAACTAGTCTGGGTCTTCAAATAAGGCATTTTGAACATTAAGTATTGGACCCTGTGACCCTCTCAACTGGACAAAGACTCTTTGAGCTTAACTTTGGCCACCTGGATACTAACAAACATAAATGGAATACATGTTCAAATTTGTTTGGTGTGTTCTTGAGGTTCACTGCCATTTTGGACAATTTTTGCTGGGAACTCATGATATGTGACCCCTCAGTTACCCAAGACAGTGCTACCACTGGACTGTAAAGTGTCCTTAAGGAGTAACTTAATAATCCAAAGACAGCAGTGATTAACAATAATACTTGCCACTGACCTAGTAACTATTGTCCCAGAACTCCAGTACAGGCCTTTGCGAGAAATGTGCAGGAAGTGGCTGACACAACATATTTGCCTATCTAAATCCATTAGGAATTTGATCTCCACTAAAGTAACAAGCATTGTCAAAGCCAATGAGTCTCGCCTTTTGGCTTTGTCAATGCAGTTTGGCAGGAAGAGGGGTTGCAAGTGGGAAAGCAGAAGAGAGAGACACAAACACAAAGTGAGAGGCCAGGAGGTGATTTGCAAGGGGACGAATGCAATGGAGAGAGCAACACAGATTGGAAGGGATGAGGGCTGCAGGGGGGGAAGTACACACAAAAGAGAGAAATATGGGGGTGCAGTAATTTCACATGGGGGAAAAGCACCAGAGGGAGAGTGCAACATAAAGCATTCTGGAGTTTGCACGGGGAGAAGGTCTCGAGGAAAGCAGCAACACTGGGCACAGGGCCAGGGGAAATACATGAGGGAGAGAGCAACACAGAGCATGGTGGTAGGGAGTGTTACAGGTGGAAGCACATGGGGGAGAGCAAGACAAAGAACTGGGAGGGGTGAATTTTGGTGGGAAAAGCTCACGACTGAGAGAACAACATGGAGCACGGGCAGAGGGGCGTGCAAGGGGGAAGCCCACTAGTGCTGGAGTCACATGGAGTGTGGGAGCGGGTGTGTTTTGTAGGGTGGAAAGTACAAGAGGCAGAGAGCAACACAGAGAGTGGAGGTGTTTTGCTGATGGGGATGCACACAAGGCATGAGGGAGAGAGCAACAAAAAGTGGGGTGGAAGAAGCACATGAGGGGGTGAGCAAGATGGATCATGAGGGAAGCAAGTAGGATGGGAAAAAGCACATGAGGAAGAGAGCTGGAAATCAAATGCACTGTCATAGATTAGTTAGCCGAAAAGAAAAAAAATAAGTTTCCTAAAAGAGTGTTGCAGAAGGGCACAAGTAAACAAAGCAAAAAGGATGGTAAAGAGGCTAAGCTCAAGGAGAGGGAAAAAACACAAGATGGAAAAGGTGGGACAGTAACATATCTGAATAAAAGCAAGCAAAGAGGAGTGACAATTCAGCTATCCAATGGTAAGCAATGCATGGTCTGTAAGCCCACTGTAAGTTCTTGGTAAACCCACAATATGTCTGAAGAGACTTATGTAGATCTTTTTGTTTGACTTGGTGTAAATTAATCAATACATTTTATTTAGAAATGTACAAAATGCTGTCAAACTTGTATCAAATGATTTTATTGTACACTTATGTTGACCATCTTGATGATAAAGTACGAAAACCAGTTTACAAACTGCAGGAAAACACATCAGATAGGTTGTCAAAAATGTTTCTGAGGGTCCGACAGCACACATCATAGAACATGAGAGCCCCTTGTCAGCACACCCAACTAAAAGGGGCGCAGCACACTCACCCCTAGAGGGGTGCGAATACATTTATCCTCAAAAATTGTGCATTTCCTTACAGTATTTGTAAAGAATATGACCTTTTCTTTAAAACAGAATTTAGTCTGAGATGACAATAATGCTGCCTAACTTTACATTCCTGGCAGACCCCATTAGGGCATTGGTGCCATTATGTACAGCACACAGGATCACCCCATGTCCCCAGGGAGAGTTAGTGCTGGTGCATGCTGTCATTGCTAATAGCTGTATACGAATCTACAAGCAATAATGAAATGGTAAATTACCAGTAGGTGTAGTTTTGTAGCTTGAACATTTTTCTGGATTCACATGCTGTGCATTATTCCACCATCTAGTAGTTGGGTCTGTAAACCTTCTTGTTTTTCCACTTTTATTGTTGTTGCTGTGGTGAGCATTGACCACAATTTGGTGGTTGGTCCATCACCTGTATGGCATCAGACGGCACCCCGGAAGTTCCTGTGCGTAGTCGCCATATTCTGATTCTGTTTTCTTTCCTTTGTAGTCCTTTTTCTCAATTTCGTTTTTTTATTCTACCTGGTTGCTTCATCTGGGGAGGTCGGTGGGTTGCATGTGAATCCAGAAAAGTCTTCAAGCTGCAAAACTACTACTGGTAAGTAGCCATTTCGTTTTGCAGCATGAATCCTTTCTGGATTCACATGCTGTGCATATAACGGTATCCCTTCCCTTCGGTTGGTTGGGTTTAAAAGCGGATGTTTTAGCAAATAGGTGTTGTAGTATTTTCTGTCCATCTTTACTTCCTTGTTCATCTGAATGTCCACACAATAATGTTTTGCAAAAGTATGTGGAGATGCCCATGTCATCAGTGGGGGCATTCGCTAGGAACGCCAGTGTAGCCCCTTTTTTCCTAGTTGAGTGTGCCCTGGACTAGCAAGTTTGTATTGTTTCAACTATTCATCTTGCTATTGTTCCTTTATTCACTGATGATCCCTTGCTTGCTTGGCAAAGGAGACAAATAACTGGTTCCCCCTATGAAACTACTTTGTTTCCTGCAGGTAGCACATTAAAGCTCTCTGCACATTCAGTGTGTGAAGGGCTCGTTCACCCTGTGTCCTTGGCTCTTTGAAGAAAGTTAGGAGCTGTATCCTTTGGTTGGCATGAAATTCGGCTACCACCGTGGGTAGGAAATGTGGATTGGTTCTGAGGACCAACTTGTCCCTGTGGATTTGTAGGGATGGTTCCTCTATCGTCAATGCTTGTAGCTCGCTGACTCTGCATAGCAATGTGATCGCAATCAGAAAGGCTGTCTTTAGCATGAGTGACTTTAGATCTGATTTGTGCATAGGCTCAAAGGGTTCTGTCATTAATTACATTAGTACGGTGTTCAAATTCTGCAATAGTGTTGGAATCGTTCTTGGTGGTGCATCTCTCTTAGAACCTTCCAAGAATCTCTTCAACATTGGGGTTGAGAAAAAGCTGTTCCCTGATGTACCTCTGGTGTAGGTTATTTTTGCTGCTAGGTGTACCTTTAGCGATGCGTAGGTAAGTTCATTGTCTAACAGATACGTTTCCTGCTCTGTCCTTTTTTCCATTCTCCTGTTGTCTGTGCACCACTGCATGTATCAGCTCCATGTTTCTATGTAGCATTTGCTTGTGCTTGGCTTTCTAGCTTCCCTTAGGATTTCCATTGTCCTGGGTGGAATCTGTAGATGACTGAATTCTAGATATTCAGGAGCCATGCCCCTTGGCTGAGTGTGAATTGCTCTGGATGGTACAATTTTACATCTTGCCTTGTCAGCAAATCTTATTCTGCTTTGATTGTGATCATTTGTTCTTTGAGTTCAGTGCCTTTGAGATCAGGGGAATCGGAGGAAGGCATATGCAAATTTCCCAGACCAGTTTATTGACAGGGCATTTCTCTTTGACTGGTGGTGTGGAAAAATGGAGCCAAAGTGTTGGCATTTTGCGTTTTTTGGGGATGCAATCAGGTCTATGATTGGCCTGCCCCAGACTTTGAAGATATTTTCCAGTGTCTCCTGCTTCATCTCCCATTCGTGGGAGGTGCTCTCCTGCCTCTTCAGTTTGTCTACATCCATATTTTGTTTTCCTGGTAGTGGGTCTGTAGTTTGGTCTGTCTTTGGATCACCCATCTCCATATCTCCTGGCTAGCTCAGACAGGGTGAAAGATGTTGTTCCCCCTGTTTGTTGAGCTAGAACATGGTTGTTGTGTTGTCCGTTTGGATCAAGACAGTTTGACCTGTTAAGTGCGCCTGGAAGGCCTTTAGTGCTAGAAATACTCTCTTCATCTCCAGTTAATTGATGTGTTTTACTGCATCCATGCTGTTCCATAACCCCCATACCTTCAGGTTGCTTGGGTGCGCTCCCCAACCCTTGTGGGATGTATCAGTTGTTAAGGTCACGGCGGGAGCTGATGGCTTGAATGGTCTCCCCATGTTAACGTTTGTCGAATTCCACCATTGTATTTCCCCCTCTACCTTTGCTGTCACAAACACTGGATCAGCTAATACAGAGTTTAGCATGAATATTTATCCAAGTTAAAAACTGAATTCTGAGGCTCTCCTGCTACATAGTATGATGTTCAACTGCTTCAATATGGTCAATATGCAGTTGTCTATGACCTGGAGTTAGCTGCAGATGTATTTCACAGACAATTCTGTCATAGTGGATGTTCAGAGATGGCTTATTATTTTGGATGTGCCTAAACTGTACTGACACTGAAATTTGACACTATTAAATACCTATTCACACTGTTGACAGATTACCGCTTTCGCAAGCTTATGATCTACACCATCTATAGATTCAAAAAATATCATACCCAGCACTTCAACAGTTCAGAGTGAAAAACTACCACTCCTTACACGGATACTTTGCTCTGCTACGGCTCAGATACCATGGTGCACATTCTATACTGTAACCCACTTCTGCTTACCTGTCTTGTATTTCCTTCCTAGCTTTAGAAATTATGTAATGTCAGGTTCAAATCTAAATGAAAGTTAGCTTCCCAATTTTCACAAGAAGGTGTGGCTGATCCCTTGCTGTGCAACTACGAGGGAGGAGCTAAAAGTGTTTGAAATTATAAATTATTTTACTAATGAGAAGGTAAAGGGGATTATGCTATGTCCTTCTGTATTGGTGCTTTTTTATCCAGGAACTTTTGCATTGTGTAAGAAGCTAGAGTGAAGTCTTTGTTGCAATAATGCATGTTTAGAAAAGGGTTTTCTTTAACCAAATTTGAATGTACTTAATGAAACATAAAAATGTATATTGACAGTGATGTCTGAAATTGCATATTTTAATTTATATCCAATTTTCAGGTAGAAGCATCTTTCTATGTATGACATATATATTTCCATCTTAGGGTTTTAGTACATTGAAAGTAAATATTGAACTTCCATTGTGGTTTTTCCCACCTCTCTGATAATAAAGCAAAGCAATAGTAAGCAATGGCCTGGCTCAAAGCCCACTGTTAGTATTGGCATTAAACATAAAAGCTATAAAAGATATCTGCAGGTGACACGTAAAACGCAACACAGTTTGCTACTTTGTTCCACTGCTGGTCAAGTTTTAGATATCTGTTTTAATTCTTGTATGTTTAAAAGTGTAATGGGTACGCTATCTTTGCATGTTTTATGCCTAAGGGTAAGCATATGTGGAGAACAGCAGTTTAACAGCATTTTACTTATTGTAATGGAATCTAAAGCTGTATTTATTTATTTTGTAGTTTTGTAGAGCACTCTGTTATCCTCATGGGCAACCTGGCACTAGGCAGAAAGTGCACACAAATAAACAACAACCTTAAGTTAACCCCTTTAGAGCTTGTAAATAAACCTCCCCAGTGCTGCGCTGTCCATTGGAACTAGTGCTGAATGGACGTCCAACGGTCGTGCGCAGCACTGGGGAGGTAGTGGCCGTGACGACCGTTGGCCGACGGCAGCAATTAAGGGGTTAATTAAGAACAGCCAGATCTCAGGACTTTCATAAATGTAATGTATATTTAGATAAAGCTAAATATGGCACAGGCAATAATCCAGACATGAGCCAATGTTAGCATATTGAAGCAATATGGGAAGAATATTTCATAATACTTTCAGGTGAAATTTAGGATACTGCTGACAGTTTGGCATCTTTATTTTCAAAAAGAAAAATCGGTTGCAAGCACCTTCATAGGTACAGTTGCCTAACTCAGATGGCCTCCAGTCACTACATCAATTAACCTTCCATGATAAGGATTCTACTGTAGTCAAGACCTTCATCTTATCTGAGTTGAGCTTAAGAAACTTCTCCTGCATCCCACTGCAGACAAGGGCCTGCATACTTCGAAGATGGCTTGAGTCAAGCCACATGCACCATCCAGTCTAATGGGGATTTGTAAATCATCTGCAAAGAAAGGTGGAGTTGTGAAGGAATGACTGCATTCCTATAAATAGGACACAAGGCAGTTGTGTGCTTTGCCCTTGATGCCTGTCCCAAAATAAGGGACAACAGCACACTATAAGTTACTGTGTTGAACGCAGCAGACAGATCTAACAGGATGAGGGTAGTGACTCCTCCCCAGTATGTACCATCTGCAGCTGATTAGTCACATAGACCAAAGCAGTCTCCATACCATGAAATGTTCTGAATCCTGTTTTTCCAGTAAGTTGTTTATTTCCATAAATCAGGTTAACTGCATATTTGCTATTCTCTTACTGCAACCTTGGCCATAAAGGCTAATAATGAGATAGTTTTATAGTTGTTTCTATAAAATAGAAGCTTCAGAGAAGCCTTTTTAATAGAGGGCAAATTAATCCTTTCTTTCAGAAAGAAGAACCATGGATGTAGCAAATTACACATTTACTATGAAACCATCCAAAGAACAAAGGTTTGTATGGCCATGTGGTATATTTTAATAAAGCAGTGATCCAAAGGGGACCCAGATTTTATCACTTTACCTATTAAAACCATGCAATTCTATGGAAGTATCCTTCATATTTTTACAGGTTCCTGGGGACAAATTTTTACAGGTTCCTGGGGACTAATTTCCCTCCTGGTTGATGCATGGTTACTGATGGTAAAGTTAAACTCCAGATAGACATCAATCTAGGAGAAAAAGGAAAAGGACAACACCTCACAGAATTCCTGCGAAGGAGGAGGATAGTTGTTACATACTTTAGTGTCGAATTCGTCTTTCAGAATCCTCACTGTTTTGAGTGGTTGTTAGTATTTCTTTATCACCTGTCTGTACTTTGCACAACTTATTTGACTACAATTCGTACTTCAAATCCATTTGAGCAATTTGCATGCACTTTTAGATGTTTTGGTGCATCAGAAAAACAAGGTCATGAGCGGGTCTCCCTGGCCTTTGGAGCACTTTTTATGAAGAGCATGAGAGTCAACCATTCATACTGCCTGAAACTATTTCAAGTTCAGCTTTCAACAGCAGGAAGACCTTTTTAATAAACAGCAAATACTGTCAGGAGTGAGCCTCGACAGGATCCTTGGGACGCATTTTTTACATTGAATGCTATTACTAACAAGGCCTGATTTCAGTGATCAGAAAAGCTCACCGGTGTGCGGAGAAATCAATCAGTTATGTTAAGTTGATCGTACTACATAAATCAACGTTTTTAGTGACTGTTGAATCCATTTCATCTATTGTAATATTAAAATCGCCTCATATCAACGATTTACAAACTTTAGTTGCCAAAGAAAATATCTGCTGAACAAATTAAAATCCCACATTTTGTGGCAGTCCCACGTGGGCATAATATACCACCACACCTGTGACTTATGATGAAAGGGTAGGACTAAAATTAAAAGCCAAAACCTCTGCCTAATTGCTATGAAAGTCCCAGGAACAGCAAGGACAATATCCAGTGCATTATGCTCTTGAATCCATGTCTCAGTTATAAAAATAAAATAGCTCAAGGTCCATATCTAGAATGAGGTCATTGATCTTTGTACTATGCTTTGGTAAAGATTTCCCATTTAATAAGGCAACCTACAAAGATAGAAGACCTCAATATAGACTCTTTGTGAGGGAGGGTGTATTACAGACTAATGAGAATGTAGTTGATCCAACTTAGGATCAGTCTGAAAATTCACTTGCGTTAATGTGATCTGCTTCGCAAAAAATTATAACCTATGGGCTTAAAAAGGGTCTTACCTCAAGGGGTTTCTGTGCCACGCAACACAATTAAATTGCCAAACCTAGGCCAGAGCAGCCAGGCAGTCTGGTTTCAGCTGCTACAAGAATGCGCACAGGTGCATATGGACTTACCTTTTACATGCCTTATGGTTGCCAGTAGCATCATTAGTAAAGAAGACATGGTAGAGAGGGGTGGAACCTCCCGCTTCTTACACCCACCAGAAGAAAGTGTATAGAACAAGTCTTAAAAAAAAATCGTTGGTATTTTTACAATGTCTTTAAAATGTCAACCTATTCTACCCCTATTTGAAACAAGTTGTGGACAATCTCACAACAATGCAGTTAAAAATAAACAGAAACGTCTTTAAGCATTCCAAAAAATATTCACAGTCTATTAATTCTTGCCTTCAGCTAAGGTTCCCGAGGAAGATGGTCCACCCAATGAAACATACAAACTCATTGTCTCTCAGTTAGACTCCTAGATGACCAAAGTGTTTAATGGCATAGCTATTCATGCTGTTAAATTCAGACAACACATTTTTATAGAATTCTTATTGAACAGACTTGCCAGTATCATTCACACAGTCATTCACCAACACCATACTCTAATTCTCCACTGGCCATTCTCTTTTTATCCAGTCTGAGGGAGTGACAGCATGAGATGCATCTCCTTCAGTGTACAGCCAATCAGTAGAACAATTAGTATGCCCACACACAAAAGTGGATCGTTTACCACTGTTTACTTGTTATGGCTCACAATTATTTTAAAAAGGGCAGAAATAAATAAGAAGTATCCACTTCTCACAACCTACATAATACTGTGTTTCTATAAAAGAAAATGTGTCATCAGAATTCAATGAAAATTTAAGTTAAAGAAATGTACTATATTTCTTAGTTGACACTTGTTTGTGCAAAACTAAAGCAGCAAGTCTATCAGAAATTCTTCCTGTAGCCTGACAAATAGGAACACAGTTCAAGCGCTATAGAAACACAATCACAATTATTTCCGAGCTGGTTGAGACTTCAGCCATTTATAATTAAAATATGGTGTTAACTCTATTAGGAAGGGATATTATTCACTGCAGTCATGCAGGGCTGGACTAGGAGGTGCAATATGACTTGAACAAGGACTCATAATGGATCAGCTTTAAGTGAATATGGCGAAGTGGGTCACTCAAATAAAATCAAACATATTTCACAACCTGGTCTGCTTACTGCTATTGCAATTGATGCACTCCACTGTGGTTAAATTCAATACTTACTCTCTTGGCTTGGCGCTCACAAGCACTCGCAGGGGTTTTCTGCTGTTCAGACATGTTTTCAGGAAGCAATCCACTTCAAGGAAGGGCCGCAGGAAAACCAGGTCACCGTTGACAGCAAATATCTTTTTCCCAACTTCCAAACCTGCCAGCTGGCGATACATCATAAAAATAATGCTATTATCCACAGGGCATGTGGTAATGTTATAGATGTGTTTTTAATATTATATTAAACAATGTATAGAACTGAGACACTCAGTTGATCATGGCATAGGTAGTGCATGGTCTGGAACAAAAGTCACATGGTCTAGGTAGGTACCAAAGGTAAAAGATGATATTTATTTTTATTTTACAGAGTTTTATATAGCGCGAACTTAACCCAAATTGGGTATCAGATTGCTTTACATAGCACCAGTAGCATTACATAAGGACACAGTCATTTTTTGTTAGGCACAGGGAGATTAAGTGATTTTCCCAGAATCACAGGATGTTCAGCGTCATTGCCGAGTCTCAAACCCAGTTCCCCAGATTCGAGATCGACCGCCCTAGCCGTTAGGACAACATTGTTATCATGTATAACACACACTTTTCAGATAATAACAGGACACGAAATCCTGAAGGAATAAGTATCTGGTGTCACAACCTGATGTGGGCCATAGAAAATAATATGAAACACCCAATAATCATTCTCAATATCATACAAATTATCTGTAATTTCTGCTTAACGGGAACATATACCTCTGAGCCTCAATGTAAACAAAATCCTACCCACTTTTAACTTATCAACCTACATTTCTTGATCTTTCATTCAATTTTAGTTTGAGTTGTTTCATTTATCTTGTAGGTGGTCCAGGCTCCAGATTGTTGATAGTAACCACTGCTGCTTGGCTTACTCTAGGTGTGACACTGCCCTGTGGTTCCTATAGGCTGTATCTTCTCGTTGCCAGTCGCAATATTTCCCTTCAGTTCTCTAGCATTTAAGAAGCCAAGACTTCTGGTTCCCAGGTCCCTATCACTATGTTGTTGTTGTAATACTTTATTCGATATATACATATCATAAAAGTACAAACAATCCACACATAAAAGACAAGAAATTTAAAATGTTATGTTCATTTCATTTCGTAAGATAAAAAAGTAAAAAATGTACAATGCCCTGATTTTACCAATGATTGCTGCAACATGTTTATCAACTGCCTTGTTGGCAGTGTTTCCATAACATGTCTATATGTGTAGTTTATGTATGGTGTAAAAGGATTTGCATTCATAAACTGTAACAATACTTCACAGTATTCAATGTACTGCGCAAGTATTTGCACAGATGTCCTTTTGGGCTTGTAATTATTTGTCCCAACTACAGTAGGGGGATGTGCACAAGAGCTTTCTCAATGGTGTTGTCAACTGTTAGCTGCTGGTAATGGCACATGATTTAATGTCAAAGTGTTTGACAGTCACTGACGAAGTGATCTCAACAAGCACTGGAGTTGGTTATCACAGGCAAATATGTGCCACGTCTTACAGTTAAAGTTCTCTTAAAAAAACTGTCAAAAGCCACATTCCTTTAGAGTACAAATACAAATTTATTTTTTCTGTTTTACATCTACATAATGCATGCTATCACAAAAAAACTCCATTAGTTCTGAATGCCCCTCTCCTTCCCCTTCTTAAATTCTGCATGCCTTTTGTATATGTAGACTACTCTAAACTGTATGCCTGATCTTAAAATCGCGTTCTGTGAAACCATATTCCTGCTACTTAACAATATCCATTAAATCCATCAACTATTTCCTTCTCACCCCTTCTAATGACCACACCGAAGTCATCAATGCACTATAAAGAAAATGGAGTAAAACTGGAGTAGGTGAATTAAATTGCTTCTTTGCGAGGACAAGATTAATCATTTCTTTATAATAGATGGTGTGTCCCAAATTGCATAAATATTTGAGATTTTCTTTACGCAGGGATTGCAGAATCCCGTGTATTATTAGTGCATTATAATCCCATGCTTTTTCATTAAGCAACCCTATTGGATAATACTGCAAGGGAAAGTCAATTCAGTTTAGTATTTTAAAGTTGTTAAAAATACTGAACTGCATACGGTTTACCAATGTGTAGTTGAGTATACATTAGCATTCCCAGTAGTGAAGGTAAACATTGAAGGACAATTACCATTAAAGTATAAATTCAGAGATTACAGAATTATCATCTATGGGTTAACACCCTTTTGGCCTGGGTAGTTCCACTGATGTGAAGAAAGTGGGCACAAGTCATTAAA
Source organism: Lissotriton helveticus (assembly GCF_964261635.1). Classification (NCBI taxonomy): domain Eukaryota; kingdom Metazoa; phylum Chordata; class Amphibia; order Caudata; family Salamandridae; genus Lissotriton; species Lissotriton helveticus. The sequence goes on from NC_136063.1 coordinate 575,774,848, forward strand.
CTTCCGGGTCTATTGCTAAACAGTGATTTTGGTATAGCTATGTGTTAAAATCCTCAGAAGAGAATAAGTTAGAAGAAGAAGAGTAGTCCTCGCTAAGTCAAAGACTTACTACAATTTACAAAAGTTCTTTTCCAATGGAAACCGGAAATATTAAGCAAACAAAGATACTTGCTCAGGCCAAATGTGTTTCACATTTTATGATTACATAGATTATTGGGAAAAATAATCATTTTGTAACAAGAGGGCATTCCTTTACTTGGCCAATGACTCTGCACCCTCTGCCATGCCACCCCAAGCCGCATAAAACGTGCTTACCACCCATTATAAAGTTGTAAATATGTGCTTCTCTGAGGATTACCAGCTAACTGGGGAAGGCAAAGCAGAGTGTTCCCTTGGTGGCAGGAACAAGATACCTTACTCCTGTCTGCTGTGAGAGAACAAGTGGCAATGCGGAGCTGTATGGTTAAACTATGCCTCCTAAATTGTTTCATAAAATGCTTAGGTGAACCAAATCTAGAGCTGCTTCAGAATGCTGTCAACGTAAAGAAGCATGCTGTTGAACTTTAGTTCCATGGTGAAGGTTCATAATAACTTCATCATTATAGTGAGTCATTTTGAAGATTCACTGTGACTCACACTATTTAACTGGCGTGAGTGTCAGATTGGAAAATGGCGGGCAGGTAGCGAAGCGGTCTATTCAGTGTGCAACTGTTTGTTCATACTTAGCAGTAGGTAAAGAACTTCACATTTGTCAAACACACATGTGAGAAAGGCTAACTGGGAAGGCCAAACAATATTATAATGTCTCCACTCAACAAGAGTGAAGTCGGCTAAAACATTCCATGGAGTAGCATGCTCTTTACACAAATGTGAGCAGTCAGTCTGGCTGAATGCAGATTGTGGCTCTCGTCCCAGTTTAGACAAGCATGTCACTAATTGTTTTCATAACAACTTGTACCTCTCAGCATGGTAAGTGTTTAAGCTACTAACATACACTGCATTTTCTGCGAGTGAATTTGTCATACTAGGTTGACTTACAGATGCTGAGTGAATCATCTTTGGGCAGAAAAGTATGTCTACTTCAATTCCTGTCGGGATGCATAAATTCACAAGTGAATCATCACCTTATTTTTTTTATGAGTGTGTAAATAACAAGATTTATTTGATTTATTAATAAATCATAACAACACATGATGCAAATTTTCTTAATAAGAACATGCATAAAAACATTTAGGGAGATAAAGTGACAAAATGCATCATTGTGAAAAGGTAAAAAAGTACAGCGCCCCCCCCCCCATTAAGGCACAACTACAGTCCAAGCAGTCTAATGGCACCCACAATTTTTGCCTTTTGAAGCCTTTGATTGAATGAAACAGCTATCGGGGGATACAAACCATGAAGTTAATGCTCTCTGGATTCAGAGCAGCTATGAGTGCCTGCCAATTTGTTCCATTCGGGCCTCAACTTTGTTCTGCGCAGGGGCAACAATGCTAAGCAAATACATGCAACGTGCTCCAGAGATTTATCTGATTTGCCACAGCCTCAAAACACAAACTTGTCTGAGGTCCACCGCCATAAAGGTAGGTGTTTCAAAAAGAGCCACTTGCCCATCCTAAGAGGCCAAGAATCTTTGTTTTAGAAGTAAAGAATAAGAGCAGGCCAGGTGTGGCAGGCGAGGGGCCAGCTGGTACGAACTGATTGCTGCCCATGCGTGCTTCCATTTGGTTAGGATCTCTGGAGCATAGTTGAATGTGCTTTTTAATACGTAATTTAAAAGCTTTATGCCCCAGGATTAAGACACCAGAGATTATCTGCAAATAGTTGTGACCAAAAGACACACAATTAATGGACGGAATGCAGAACAAATCAAAACATTCACCCCCAGTCAAGAGATCCGGGTTAAATCAATCATCATTTTGCTCACCATGCCACCCCAGTTTAGACCTGCCCATATGCAAATCAGTCTTGACCCTGTGCCTCATGGGAACATTCAAGCCCGAACTGCCAAGCCAGGTCCTCCCTGGACCTGAAACAAGAAATCTAGGACCGGTTTCGGGGTTTCAACCCTCTTCTGCCAGGAAAGCTTCATTCCAGTGGCACAATGAGCCCAGGGCCCACGTCTGGACATACCTGGCGAACTTAGGGTGAGAAAGCAAAAGACACACAATTGATGGACGGAATGCAGAACAAAACAAAACATTCACCCCCAGTCAAGAGATCTGGGTTAAATCCATCATTCTTTTGCTCACCATGCCACCCCAGTTTAGACCTGGCCACATACAAATCAGTCTTGATTGACCCTGTGCCTCATGGGAACAGCCCAGCCCGAACTGCCAAGCCAGGTCCTCCCTGGACCGAAACAAGCATCCTAGGGCCGGTTTCGGGGTTTCAACCCTCTTCAACCAGAATAGCTTGATTCCAGTAGCACAGTGAGCCCAGGGCCCACGTCTGGGCATACTTGGCGTACTTAGGGCGAGAAAGCAAAAGACACACAATTGATGGATGGAATGCAGAACAAATCAAAACATTCACCCCCAGTCAAAAGATCTGGGTTACATCCATCATTCTTTTGCTCACCATGCTCACCATGCCACCCCAGTTTAGACCTGGAGATATGCAAATCAGTCTTGACCCTGTGCCTCATGGGAACAGTCCAGCCTGAACTGCCAAGCCAGGTCTTCCCTGGACCGGAAATAAGCAACCTAGGACCGGTTTCGGTGTTTCACCCCTCTTCAGCCAAGCTTTGCCACCAATTTGTTTGTGGTGGCGTACACGTGGAGGGAGTTTAACAACCGTTGCAATCCAAGTCTTGTACGACTGAAGAGAGCAAGGTCATCACCTTAGGCTGCATTAAAGAGAGAAGCTTCTGGCAAAGCAATTTTAGTAAGAACAGAAGATGAGCCAGTACATGAACTGAATACACAGATCCACTGCCACGATTGTTATAATGAGGGTCTAGGCAAAGCTGTTCAAATGAATGCTAGTCATGGGTAGAGTACGCCAGATAAAATAGTACCCCACTATAATTATATCTCAGACCTGAGCAGAGTGTTTTAGAACATGTAAGTACTGGTTCAGCTGGGGTGTTCTCATTTTTTCAATGCTCTCCTGCCACTGATTGATTATATTTTATGTTATATATTTCATGTTTTGTGCTACCTGCCTGCCTTTGCCATTGTAGAGTGCGTACCATGTTACTGATGACAAGTCATTAAATGATGCTAACTAAAGGGAGATTTGCACATAGCTCCCTCTCTTACTAGATGGTAGCAAGGGACTTGCAGAAGAGATGTTTCTTTATCCTCATTGTTATTTAAAGTGATTCTCAACTACATGTAAGGTGGGCATGAGAGGATATGCAAGCCCTGGTCTGAAAGAGTTATACCACAATTCTTAGCTAGAAAACTCAGGTATGCCACGAAATCTGGACTGCTGGGTCTAAATGTACATAAATTCCTAGGGTAATTAATAGCGCTCATTTCTTACACTGCTCTTGGCGTCGGAGTGGACACTGAATGAATTAATCTTTTAACAGGAAAGCAAGGAATGCATTTTAAGGCAGAGTGTTCATTAAGTCACGGAGTGTCAGCTAATGGATTAGAACACCTATCTTAAGTTGGAGTTTATGCAAAATCTGAATTTGCAAATGTCTATATGCAACAATTTTCCACAGCCTCAACGTGACAGTGCACCAACATCACATTTTCAACGATGTGATGGAAATTGCTTATGGTCACTATCGAAATGGCCTGGGTTTTGTACAAAAATGAGTGGCTCTTTGACATACCAAGGTTTCCTATATACACACTCTTATAGGTGTAGCTTATAATTAAGTTGTCTGTAGAAACAGCAAAGAAGATGGTTTCCTCCAGAAACAGGAGCTTCACGTTGGAACCATTTAATGCCAGCTAGATTTCATGCTTCTAGCTTTGGACACAACAGATGCACTCATTGACCCCTGTCACCCACCCATGGACCCATTTTCTCCTCTCACTGTTTGCTCAACCGGCTGAACAGCCCAAATGTATCCATAGCAACTGCAGGACAGCTTTTAGCAGTGGGCACTTGTAGTTAATCAACAGGAGAGGTAAGGTCCTTTGGTACTCTTCAACTAACAACTTTTTGTAGTGAGAGAAACTGTCAGCTCATCAATGTCAGCCTTGCGTTGAGTCATGTGCAATGAATTTAGCACCCTTGAGAAACACTGCCACTTTAGTCCATCTCATGCCTACAAACGGAACTCACAACAACAGCTTAACTTGTCACCAACATTATTTGAGCTGACTGTGCTCCAAATACAATGTCAATCCCTAGCTGCCACAGAACCAGTGATTGTCCCATGAATGTGGATATAGGTGGGTTAACCCTCTTACTAGCTGTAGACATCGTTACTAAGTCCACCAGCACATTTGTATATAGGTATATTGAATCTTGAATTGAAGGTTTGCATTTCTTCTCCACCATTAGGGTGCCTTGGAAGAAAATGGTTCTTTAAATGCTTCTTTTCCCTGGTCTGTAATGCTATGAAGCGCAGGCAGGAACAGGTTGCTCTTGAGGTGGTAGAAGTGTTTCTAATAGAAAGCAAGCTTCTGTTTGTTCTTCTTTTAGCTGTACATCATAGGTATCTACTGCTCATTTACCCTCTACATTAAACAATGAGAAGCAATCTGGATGAGAGGGATGTGATGGATAGGAGAATCAGCCTCTACCTCCTGCCATATGTATTCCAGCCCATGTGAGCTCTTCTCTAAGAAGGGTTGTTCATATTCCTAGTAGAAATTCCTTTTGTGTTTCTGAGGGTGCTTCTATGTGTTTCACCTCCATATACCCTTCTCAGCTGGTTTTCAATGAACTTTGAGGTATTTTTGAGGTATTCTGTACAAGTTTAAAGAGTAATCAAACTGTTCTTTCTTTTGCAACAATCTTGCCATTTCAGCCTCAAGCCTACATTTCCTCTCGATGTTGAGCATTTCTTGTTTGACATTGACTAACAAGCTGCTCTTCCTTTTTACGGGCATCGGTGTATCCTTTCCCTTGTAACGCTCTTATTTCTTCCTCTGATCCAGATCCACTTTTAGAGTCAAGATGCAGTGCAGAGGTTTGTCTCCACTGTTGCCTTTGGGTTACAACCCAGAGGGCTCCTTACATCTTCTGCTGTCAAATGCCTGAAGCCGAAGGCTATTTGGGAGTCTTTGAGTTTCAATTTTTCAACTGGGACATGCTACAACCTTGCAATATTGTAGGACTTCACCTTTTCAGCATTGGCACATATCTTCGCAACACTGAATACTTTTGCCCTTAAATTCCCAGATTACAAATCTACTGATGCCGAATCCTCAGCATCAGACCCTTGCTCTCCCTAGGTCTCTTCCGCCTTTTCTAACATGTCCTCATCTTCTGATAGCCCCAGGTCTTCAGGGATCCTTGTTTTGTTTTGGGTATTAAGTAGTGTGCCAACTGTTGATTCTCCCTGACCTTTGAGGTTCTTGGGATAAGATTACCTTACAACCTTTAGGTGTATGATCCTTAGGAAGCTACGTTGCCTTACTCTGCCCTGTGAAAGCATCCCATGGGAATTGTGTGGGTGTTCCCACACAACTCCCAAAGTTGTTGCATTCACAGATTTTCCAGAACTGGTTGACTGGGGAAAGTGCCAAAAAGATATGCTTTTTCAGGTGAGGCGTAACGAGGAGAAATATCTTAATTTCTCCTTGTTAGTTCCTTTTTCTATGTGTGCTGCACAAACACAACCCTGCATAAAAACAACCCTGCATATTACGTAGGCACCCTTGAACCATGGTGCAAGGGTGCCTGCATTGGCGCTATGCAGCCAAAAGGGTGCCAGAGCAGGGGAATAGGCAGGAATGTGTAGTATTGCCTTAAATACAGCACATTCCTGTCCTTTCCTCCCTGTCCCTTTCCCAGTGACTTGCTGCACTGCACTGCATAATATTCTCCTAAATAGGACCCTCCCGTCTTACAAGGTTATGCTTCATACTTTCTTAACTGACTGAGTTTCCTACCTTAATTTCTGTATCACTGGTCTTCTGTAGCAGCTTCTGTTCACTTGAACGCCTTACTGTAAGGAAATGCCTATTTCTATATGATCACCCTTACAGTATTGGACTCATGGTGCTGGTTTTGTGGCTCTGAGAGTGCACTGGGCCTGCTAACCAGACCTCAAAGGCAGTGTACAAACCCCATACAAAATATATGTAAAATTGGCTAGCCCAAATTGGTATAAGCTGACTTACTCCTAAGTCTCTAGCATATGGTACCAAGGGTAGCCAGGGCATGTAAGTTAGTGTGTCCACCCAGGGCCATCAAAGCTGAAGTAGCCTATCCCAGCAACTCAGTCGCCACATTCTTCGAATCTCCACTGACCACCGCTGGGCTACCCAAGAGGCCAATCCTTGGTGGCCAAAAGTTGCTCCAGAGTCTGCTGGACCTTGGAGTGTGTTACAAGTCCAGATCAGTTGCTAGAGATGGATGCAAGCCTTCACCAAAGGATACCACTGGACACGCTGTGTATGGAGACTGGTCACTCAGCTGCAACTGACCTTTTACTGACTCAAAAAGGACTTCCAAGCACACTGGCCCCTGTGGCCAAAGTCGCCTAACTTACTCGTATTAACCGAAAGTACACCCCTGTTGACCGTACTGAGAGTAGAGCATCTTTTAGCATCTTCAGCATCCTGCATCCACAGCATCAGGACCACACCACTCCATTGAAGTCTACTGCGGTACTTGATGTAAAGTGTGGAACTGGACTTGAGACTGATTTGGTGGCCAGGTGACTGTCTAAATACTCCTTAATGGCCCCTGACTTTCTCCCTGCTGGAACTGATCGCGCCACTCAGGCCGGTGTAGCTGAGCACAACTCTTTCAAACCTTTAAAAAAATTCCAAACTTTATAGTTACCAATGCGTGTCTGTGCTTTGGACTAAAAAGCTGAAATTTACGTTTTACTTAAAGATCTGCATCTCCGGAACCCACCAGTGGATTTTGTTTATCTTGGTGTCTAAAATATTCATAAAAATACAATCTATTTTTATAAATTGGTGTCGGATTTCTTTTGCTTTATATGACTTTCTTATTCAATTGTTTGGTGCTTCTAAATACTTTACACTAGTTCTTTTGTTTAACCCTTGCTTCTCAAAGCCACAGCTACTGAGTTGAGCTAAAGGTTTTATAAACGTGCCTGACTGGACCTAAGATAGTTTAGCGAGTAAATTACACAGTAAGGTCGCACAACCATACCATATATAATTCACCATATTCTGCACACTTACACATTGCATGACCTGTGCAGCCACCACAATTACAGCAATGTGGAAAATCTTGGCCTTAAGTCAGTCCCGAAAGAAAACTTACTCTCAAAAGTGGTTTCTGCTTTTGTACTGTACTTTTAGCGTGAAAGAACATTTTTGTAAAGACTGGTTTATTGACTGATACATTTATAAAGCTGGTAGTTATTATGTACTTAGAAAACTCTTCAAGTTCTTTAAATAAAAGCTAAAGGATCCGAAACCATGTTTTGTATTAGATGAGTGCATACACTTTGCAATAGTATCCCCAGTGGCGTCAAAGGCTAGTAAGCTAATTTCAAGGAAGCAGTAAAAACATTGTCACTACAGATTACCATTACCACTGTTTCCATCAGCTCACTCGGCTCCTGCTACGAATGCTGCGCCACCTGTCACTGATGAGTTGAAGGTCGGTGTAGTAAGAGCTATGAATCACTCTGCTTATCCGCCATGTTATATGGGTTCCTGCTACGCCCTGCCAACACAGCGGAACTCCTTGTTTGTGAGTAAACTCTAAAATGTGTGAAAGAAGGCGCCTGACACCCTGCTCGGCCCTCATCTCAGACATGAATCCTACACTAACCGCCTGATTCATGAAAAGCGAATTCTGCGAATTCTAAATAGCGATTGACAGCGAATCGCAATTTAGAATTCGCAGACCGGCATTCATCAAAATCTGCAAGAAAATAAAGCGATTTGCACGCGGCCGCAAAAAGCGTTAGCGAATTTCAAAAATCGCTAGAAAATCGCTATTTCCGTCAAAATCCGTGTAGGAATTGCGACATCGCTATTAGCGAGTTCGCTAAATGCGATCTCGCTAATAGCGAGATCGCTAAAACGGGAAGTCACTTTTCGAGCACAGTGATGACATCACAACCAGGAAGCTGGCAGTTCCCACCCCCAAACAGAACAGTGAGGCAGATCTCGAGGCTGCATCTCACAGAGCTCCTTCCAGAACACCTCCTAACTTTGAAATCCTCTCTTTTGTGACTGCAGCAATGGCAGAGGATGCAGCACCAGGGCACAGTGACACCGGGCGCAAGCGGAAGCTCAAATTTAGTGAGCAGGAGTTGGAGCACCTGATAGAGGGAGTGGTAGAAAACTATACAAAACTATTTGGAAAGGACTCCAGGAGGGTGCCTGCAGCAGAGAAACGCCGACTGTGGCTGGGGATTGGCGCAAAAGTCAACGCTGTGGGCACGACACACAGGTCGCTCGAGGAGCTAAAAAAGAGGTGGTACGACCTCCGAGGTCGTGCCAAGGAGAGGGTGGCAGAGAGGCAGGGCGAGACCCTGGCTACTGGAGGTGGAGATCCTACAGTCCCTTCCAACACCCCCTTGGAGGACCGTGTGGAGGACACACTTGAGGCAGAGGCGTGTATAGGGGTCATCACTCTGGACTCATCCCGACCCACCCAAGACAGCCAAGGTAAGTGGCATGCGACTGCGACCCTGTCCCCTGACAATGGCCATGACCCTACAGCCTCCCATAATCAAACCAAGTCATGCAATCCATGCACATTAGGTAATGCCCAAAAGCATTGTGGGACATGTAGTCTGCCCACAATGTACAAAAACCCCAATGCAGCCAGACATGTCCCAAAGTACGCAATGCCACAGCCTGTCAGGGAATGTCAGCCAGCATGAATGTAGCAACTGCACGTGTGACAGATACATGCAATTAATCTAGGTCCACTTCCCCTCACAGGTGGCGCTGACAACAACAGCAGCGACAGGCTGCACATAGACGAGGCACCAGAGGATGCAGAGGAGGTGCCAAGAGCCACACATCCTGCACCATCAGGCGCTGCACCAATCCCTGCTGCCAGACCAGCACCATCTGCGCCAGCACCATCAGGCGCTGCACCAATCCCTGCTGCCAGACCAGCACCATCTGCGCCAGCACCATCAGGCGCTGCACCATTGTCAACCGCAACACCACCACCAGCGGGACCCTCAACATCTGGTGCTGCTAGTGCGGAGACAGTGCGCACACCCACTGTGGCCAGGCAGCACAGCAGGCATGGCAGGGTTCGCCAGCAGAACACAGCACGCAGCGGCAGGAGGGGGATGGCTGTGCGCGTGCCAGGGCAGAGCATAGAGCGCCGGATGCTGAGCATCCATCAACTGCAGGCACGACGCCAAGGGGCAATGCAACTCCAGCTCCACAACATTGGCCGCAATGTAGGAAATGTGTCGGACAGGATAGAGCGGATGACAACTGCTATGGAGGCGAACACTGCGGCCATCATCTCGCAGCGCAACACCGCCCGCCGCCACCACCGCCAGCTACTTACGCGGCTATCTGCCTACACGCGCTCTAACTATGTCATTGGAAATGCCACCTCACAGCTCTCAAGTCGGTGCCTAGCTATGCAGCTGCAGCTGGTGCAATGCTGCGAGGATGTGGCGCGAGTCTTGGAGCAGGTCACCAGTGCCGTACTGGCACTTCATCCAACTGGCCCAGCCAATGGTGGTGGGGACGACACTAGTGAGGGGGCCTCCAGTGTCAGCAGCCTGTCTGCCTCACAAGTTGGTGTGCTACGCCGCAGCAGCAGGCCCACTGCGGGTTCACGTGCCGTCCCAGAGGATGAGCCTGAAAGACGATTGGGTGCCGCGCGCCGGAGGCGCACTTGACTTTACTGTCCATTGGCAGGGACATGCTGCATGTCCTGTGTATGATTTAGAGGAGTATGGCGGATACTGCTCACATGTTAAGAATTGCAAAAAGTCATTATTATTGTGCCTTCAACAATAATATTTATTCTAGCATTGTACATCGGCCTCCTGTCATTATTTCCATTGGCATGCATTTGTGAATTGTGGGGTGAGGGGAGTGGGTGTACTAGAAACTGTTCATTGTGATGTGGTTGCGGCGTCTGTGTCCTTCAGCTGGATTCTTCCCGCGTGCTTGACGCACATGTGCAGGTGGCGGTCGTCCCCTTCCGACTCACTGCCAGAGATCTCTACAGGTATCCGGCGCTTGGTAGCAATGTTGTGTAGTATTGCACACACAGCCACAATGCGGCAGCACACATCAGGACTGTAGTACATGGCCCCACCAGTCTTGTGCAGTATGCGGAATCTGCTCTTTATTAGCCCAAATGTCCTCTCAATGCAATTCCTTGTGCGTATGTATGCTACATTGTAACGCCGTTGCTGTGGTGTAGCAGGGTTGAGGTATGGGGTGAGGAGGTATTCACGGAGGGCGTAGCCGCTGTCACCAGCATGAGAGGAGCAGAGGGTGAGTGCCTGTGCAGCGCAGCTATTTCATCACAGTGTAACATTGTGGGCCAAGTGTACTTACCAAGTAGGTGTCCTTCACCAAAGTCTCCCCTGGCCAGTCGTGTGTGGAGGCCGCTGTGCCGGAATATGAAGGAGTCATGTGTGCTCCCCGGGTACTGTGCCACTATGTCCGTGATGTATGTCTTAGCATTGCACACCATCTGGATGTTGAGGGAGTGGTAGGACTTGCGGTTGCGGTACATGTACTCCGTTTCAGCTGGTGGGCAGATGGCGATGTGGGTACAGTCAATGCATCCTATCACATGTGGGAAATGCGCAACATTGTAGAATTGATGCTTGGTTTCATCCAACTCCTGTTGGCTGGTGGGAAATTTGATATGGTGGTGTAGCTGGGTCAGCATTGCATTTAGGAAACTCCTCAGGCAGCGGGACATGGTGGGCTGGGATATCCCCCTTGCAACAGCAACTATCCCCTGGAAGCACCCGGAGGCCAGAAGGTGCAGGCTGCACAATACCTGGACATGTGTGGGCACGGCATTGGTCCGCCTTGTTGGGTGCTGCATCAGGGGGTCAAGGTCCTGAATTAGCTTGATGATCATTGCCCCATTCAGGCGGTACTTTGCGTATATTTGCTCTCTGGTTTGGCCCAGCAGGGTGACCCGCTGGCGGAATATCCTCTCCTGGATCCTACGTCTCCTCCGTGCTGCTCTCTGTAGCCTTCGCCGCCTGACCACCATGTAGAGTCCTGGCATTGTGAGACTCCTAATGCTGCTGCTGCATCTCCTTAAGTGTGTTTGGTCAGGCCAGCACCTGTTCCTGATTGGGTAACGGTTTTTCAAAAAAAATTCATAGGCTTTGATGGTTACCACCTGCTTTGGGTTGTCCTTAAAATGCGCCTCGCAAATTGCGATTTATGGGTTTTTCGCAATTAGCGAATTTTCTTGAATAGCGATTGCGATTATATTGCGTTTTCGCAATATTCTTCGCTGTATCCGTGGTTCCTCGCTATTTCCGATTCGCAAATGGGCTACTGCCGGGATTCTGCGAATAAATTTGCGTATTCGTTATTCTGTGTTTGCGAATTCGCTATTTCCTTCATGAAAACCGATTTTGACTATTGCGCTCGCATTAGCTTTTTCGCAGCTATTGCGAGCGCAATTTCGGTTCATGAATCAGGCTGTTAGTTCCCTAACACTTCTGTCAGGCGTGTCAGCTACAAGGATTGATCGGTATATTAACCCACAGTATAACACAATAGGAAACACAACACCTCATTGTGTGCCATTAGAATTTCGGTGTACGTGCTGGGGGTGGGAAGCAGCAATGTCCATCAGGTATTTGTGTTTAAGGAGAATTAAACGTAGGCAGTACTGTGGGTGCCTTAGGCTCAAAATCCTTTATTGTCACTGCACAACTTATAACTGTAAACCACTATTAACAGTCACACAGCCATTGAAAATAAGATATTAAGCAATAACTAGTCACGTCCCACTATCCCTACTTCCAAGACAGTGCCGACCCAGGGGCCTTCGAGGGGTAAACGCAGACCGAAAAGACACATCAAGGAAAGAAACAAAGTATAACTATTTCCAGAGAAGTAATAACTCTCCACTCTGTCAAGCCTCCCCTCCAGCAGAGGAAAATGTCTAAGGCCTTCAAATAGGCGGGACATGCGCAGACACCTGCACAAGTGCCACCTTTGCCTACGTAACGCTTGTTCTTGTGCCTGAGTGTCTAGCTCTTATTGCAGTATTATACCTCAAATTATACTTTGTTTTCTCTTGTAACTGCACACTTGTCACTTTTTCCTCTTGTGCACTTTTTACTACCTCATGTATTTTTGGTTGCTCACAATTTTTACTACCTCATGTATTTTGTTTGCTCACAATTGTCACTATTACCTTATGTAACGTAACGTTTGCTTTTGTAATCTGTTCTTGTGTAATGTTTCTCATTATGTTTCATTTCTGTTCCTATTGTGAAGCGCTCTGACGCCTTCGGGTAAAGTCCGCGCTATATAAAAATGCATAAATAAATAAAGAAATAAATATAGACAGGGAAAGTGCAACCTATTGTGCTGAATGAGCTGCCCTGAGGGCAGCCACGCACTCGCACTGCCCTCTGGGCAGCACATTCAAGTGGAATACGGAGTGGCTGCTTAAAAGCTGTTCCATGTTTCACTGTGCAGGCGGCAACCCACTTGCACTTTTAATAGGGGAGAGCAATTCCCCTTGCAGTCGGGTACAATGACTAACTCCACCCACCTGCAAGGGGATGTCTGAGGGGTCCATAGGCCCCCTTGTGCCAGTCCAACGAGCTGCCATCAGGGGGTGCACTGATAGTGCACCACCTTTTTGTCAACCACTGTCAGTGTGACATCCTGACAGCTTCTTTGCCTTCATACCCACGTCCATGATACAGCATGGGTGCAGAGGTAAAGAGATTTCGTAATTGGCATGGGGCCACACCCCATGCTAATGAGGCAACACCACATTGAGATAGTGCTAGCGCTACACGTCCACCGGAGCAATCTGTAATACTAAAGTGAACCGGGGGTGCACATGCCCTTTGAGCCCCCGGGGTACTTTCTATAATATGGCCCCTGGTTCATCCCCAGGTTCCAACAGCAGCCCTGGTTAATTAGCAAAGTGTTCTGTATGTATCACCTCATCTTGTCTGGAGCAAGTCCTTAAGGTACTCCATGGCCAATTCGACTTGCGAAACACACATTTCTTTATAGTAAAGTTCACCCGTAAACTCACAGAAAAACCAATGGATGCTCTAATGTCCTTTACCATTAGGTTGCTCTGCACCTCCAGTGGAGCTGTCATTCCAGCCAGTGTGTCCAGACTAATATTAGGACATAGAAAGAGCCTGGTATCCCCCATCATTACCCTGTCCTTCTCGATTGCTGCTCCCAGTAATATGTCTCTCCATTCTGCATATAATAGGGTAAGCATTAAGGTGCCCCCTTGCCATAGTCTCCTCCATGTTTCTCGAATACTGTATGCACACTACCCATCGTGCCTATGTTGCATCCGTTTTCAGGTCGAGCACACTCCTCAGCACTGTACACAGCTCACCCTTCAGCTTGTCAACCTGCGCTGCTGCTGGAACCCTTAACACTTATCAGATTTCCTCTGTGGATACTACCTAAATGGTTCATCCTACAATTCAGTAGAGTGATACTGTCAATCAGATTGGTATTAAAAGCTTCTAGGCCACCCACCCGGTCAGCAGATTTCTGTACTTGGTCCTACAAGCCCTCAGCTTCCCTGTAAGTATACTCTGATCTTCGCTAACACTCTGCACTCTGATAGTCGTCCCTTCCAACATTTCTTCCGCCATTCTCTCTGCTCATACAATGTCAATAATTATTTTTGCCATCTCTGATCTCACGCTGTTAATGGATCTCAAGAGTAGCCTCTTACCTGGTGTGAACTCTACTTCTCCTTCGGGCTCTACAGATAACCCATTCTTGTCTTTGCTCTGCGACCCCTTCCTCAGGTTAAAAAAGTCTTCCTTTTGCCCTCTATATTGGGTTTCAGTAAAGTGCCAGGGCAAGAGACTCACAAAGACTTATGGATCACCAACAGCTGACCCCTTTAACTCACAGGCTATTCATCACACCAAGTGTAGCCGCCACACTGTTTCTGTCAAACCACTGCTAATGGCGAGAGGCCATAGCTGCTGAAGCCTCAGAACCCCACTGCTGTCGGTGGTAGCAGTCCGATGTTGGGTCCTAAGAATCAGCCTTCCTCTTCCTTTGACAGAATCCCCCTCCAATCATGCCCCTATTTGTCACCTTAGGTATTCTGCGGTCCCAGTTCAGCTATGGCCGACAATGGATAGGTCTCTCCACTCTGTCATTACCAGGGATACCACAGTGAACTATCCTACTGCCCAGCCTCTCACTCTCTGCGCTGTCCCTGCGCTGCCTGCTGTATCTGTGCTGCCTGCAGTCCCTGCAATGCCTGCTGTCTCTGTGCTACCTGCTGTCCCTGCATTGTCCCAGCGCTGCCTGCAGTCTCTGTCCCCATGCTGCCTATCCCAGATACTTGCCCACAACCACTAGGACCACCCACCACGACCACTATGCAGCGGGTGTGCCGTCAACACACTGCCAGTTTAACAACGCCCAGCGCCAGAACCCCCAGCCCTCCCACCATCTGACTGTACACCGCCAATTAACTCCTGGGCCAGGACCCCGGATGCCGAAACAACAGCTGTGTCTCGTACACCCCACAATCCCCTGACGGACCCTTCACCTGCTGACACTGCCACTTGTCCATCGACACAACCTATGAAAGATTCCACACCACTCCTGCCCACATGAAAAAGAACACCTCCAAACCGCTCCACCCTATCCTGCTCATCTCCCGTTCTCTCTGCAAACTTGCCACGGAAATCTGGGACACTATCACCACCCTCTCCACGGACATTACTGTCATCACGAGGATGTGGCATAACCCCTCCTCAAACTCCGACATCACCACTGCCACTCACAAAGGCTACAAAATGATACACCGAGACCGCACCAACAAACAATGTGGAGACTTCGCCATCATCTTCAAGGAAACCATGAGATGCACCATCACCAACGACAACCCTACACCCCTCATGGAACACCTCAACTTCCTGCTACAAACTTATGTGAAGCCCACGCTAAGAGGCACCCTCGCCTACAGACCCCTGTGACCCGAGCAACAACCTGTGCCGCCATCCCCAACCTCATTGCACCCCTAGTAATCGACTCTCACCACTACGTCCTACTCGGCGTCCTCAGCTTCCTCATCGATGACCCCAACGACGGCATCTCCATCGCCCTCCTAGAGAACCTGAACAACATCTGCCTCACCCAGATGGCCACCGAACCTACGAACAGAGCTGGACACACACTCAACCCCATTTTCACCTCCAGCGACACCACAGACATCACAGACATCACCTGGACTGACCACATCATCGACACCTGGAAATTCCATTGCCAGGTGTCAGCTCATCCCCCACCATAGCTGGAGCAAGGTCACTGAAACTCAGTGGTCACAGGTCCTCACCACCTCTCAGCCTGAGGCCTCAAGAGACCTAGACCTGACCTTCCAGAACGTCCCACCTGGATCACCTACAAAATCCAACAAGACCTCCAAACACACCAGCTAGTGCACCCCAAAACTCAGGACCACCAAGGGCAAGTGCCAGTAATTGGAGAAACCATGGTGCGCCACTAAGAATCCCGCTGACAGAGCAGCTCACAAAACAGCCCCAGCAAAGATCACCGGCACATCAAGAAAACCAAGAAAGCAACTATCACCACCCGACTCACCACATGCATCAGGTCCGCGGCCAACCACACAAAGGACTCTTCAAAATAGTCAAAGAATTATCCAACCTGACAGCCATTGAGAACACCATCCACCCCTCCCAAGAACTCTGTGACTCCTTCTCAGACTGTTTCCACAGCAATATAACCAACATCTACAACAATTTCGCCCTCCAATCTGGAACCCTCAACCCCAACGACATCAGCCAAACCATTATCACCTGGTACCCGCTCACTGCCCTGACCACCTCAGCCATCATGTCTTCCATCCACTTTGGGTCACCCACCGACCCCTGCCCCACCACCTCTATAACCTCACAAGGAACCAAATCAGAACACGATTGACCAGCATCCTCACTACCTCCATCTTCACAGCAACTTACCCAGACAGATGGAAACACGCAGATGTCAGACCCCTCCTAAAGAAAGACTCCTTGCCAGCGATCTCAAAAATTATTATCCGATCTCCCTGCTCCCCTACCAAGCCAAAGTACTTGAGAAAGCCATAAACCAGCAGCTCACTGAATTCCTGGAACAAAACACCTACTGGACGCTTAACAATCATGATTCCATGCCAATTACTGTACTGACACATCTCGCTCTAATTGCTGCCACTGACGACCTCAGAACACTCCTTAACCATGGAGAAACTTTGGCCCTGATCCTCCTCGACCTCTCCCACAACATCCTTATCAACAGCCTCTACAACATAGGCATTCAGCAAGACGCCCTCAAGTGGATCATCTCCTTCCTTACAGGATGCACACAGCGCATCCAACTGCCTCCCTTCAATTCCGCCCCCCAAAGACATCATATTTGGCGTATACAAGGATCATCCGTCAGCCCCACCCTGTTCAACATCTACATAACCCATCTCGCAGACGTCATCAGATCCCACAGACTCAACATAATCTCTTACACAGACGACACTTAACTGATTCTCTCGCTCACTGAGGACCCCTCCAATGGCAAAACCAACTTTTGCAATGCCATGACCAAAGTAGCCAAATGGATGAGAGACAACTGCCTCCAACTCAACTCTGACAATCCTGAAGCACTTATCTTCAGGAAGAAAACCTCGGCATGAGACCATACCTGGTGTTCTGCAGAACTCGGACCCACACTGACCAACCATGCATGCAAACTCGGGATCATCCTCGACAGCCGATTGACTATGAAATGACAGGTCAATGCTGTTGCCTCCTCCTACTTCAACACACTTGCACCATAGGATCTTCAGAGGGATCCCAACCAACACCAGAAAGGCTGTCACTCAGGCCCTCATCATCAGCCGCCTTCAATATGGCAACGCCCTAAATGCCGGTATCTCCACCCAGCTCCTCAGAAGATTCCAGACCACACTGAACACCACAGCCAGACTCATGCTGGACCTTCCTAAGCTAACCCTCCTGAGAGACCTCCACTGGCTCCCCTTCCAGAAGAGAGGTCCATGCTAAGGGAACCTACTAGCCAATAAGGAGCCGTGTATGTATGTATGTTTATACATCTGCTGACTTTATCAGCACCAGGTGCACACAGTGCTCCACACTAAGGGACCTTCTGGTAATAAGGAGAACTTATGCAGGAAACATTTTTTAACCCTGCCATGATTTCAGTTTTTTCCTCCTTTTTTTCTTCTTTTCCCATGTTCTCTTCTAGGTCGGACAACCAATGATATTAATCACAAGTCAGTACCACCCAGTTAGAGAGGGGCCACTCATTGCGGAATCACAAGAGCGGTAGGCTATTTACCCTCCCTTTGTTTTTTCGTCCTGATGAAGCACAAGAGGTCTGCTTAGACCAACAGGGGAACGAAACATGTTGACCCATTTCTACCTCACAAAGGAAATCAAACTTGGCTACTATGGGACATAACAGCTCCAACAATATCACTGACCTACCAGGTCTTTTAAACTGACAGGGAATCCACACATTAAACACAGAATAGATATCCCCTAGCCAGTTTTAATCTCACTCTTTCCCACACACCACTTACCACCACTTTAGGACTCTCTAACACTCCTCAAACGGTGGTAAAGCAAAAAGATCTCCGCTAAAGTGACCCTTCCGGGGACCCGAAGGGCATGGCAGCGCCAGCCCAACGTGGAGAACTTGCCCTATGATGAAGCATGACATCCTCAATAGATGTGTGAAGGCAACAAAAAGCAGTCCTCTTGACTGTCTTTTAAACTATCCAGTACCTGGACTTCCCTTATATCTACCAAGAAGAGTGATCCCTCTTTTGGAAACATGTGTAATTATCGGAGCACGGGCACTGGACCTTTATTAGCTCATAGTCTCCCCAATCTCTTCTTTGAAATACACTGAACCAAAGAACCTGGGGGCATATTATCAGGGGATTTATCTCCGCTTTTTTGGCTTTAAAAGCCAAGAAAGCGGAGATAAAATTATCTCCCTATCAGCAACAGGGTGCTAACACGCAAATTCGCATGCTAGCACCCTTTTTCTCTAAGCTTCCCCTTGTATCTCTAATGAGATGCAAAGGGGGCGTTCCAGAGAAAAATAATAGGAGAAATGTTGTTAAGCGACATTTCTCCTATTATCAAGGATTTCGCTAACCCTGTTAGTGATAAAAAAGCAGCGCTAACCGCGGTTAGCGCTGCTTTTTTTACACCTGGTATTTTCCTGACTTAGCCATGATATCCTATGGAAGGTGAATATCATGGCTAAGTTTGTGAGCCCCTATCATCAAGCTAACGCCAAACTTCGAGAGATTATCATTGGTTTTCCAGCGATAATCTCTCATTTGGCATTTAGCGCGAGGATTTTTATCACTTCTGAGATAAACCTTGCTAATAGCAAGTTATCTCTGCGATAATTTCCGGCGATGCTTAGCGTTAAAAAATTTGTTGCTAAGCCTCGTTAGCGATAAATATCGTTAATCGTTGGTAATATGCCCCCTGGATCTTTCAGCTCACAATAATGTTAAGGGGGAAAGGCCCGTCGTTGCAAGGCTCCTTTTTGTACCCCTACTTGGGTGGGACTACAACTGCTGTTCTTCCACCCACAAACCTCTTGCCAAGCTCTAGTGGATGACCAGACACTGTTTTTAGTGATGTGGTACACCTTTCTAAACTCCTTTTTTGTATCAGAGCATCTATAAATGTGAGCATTTTGACCTCTTACTGCTAACTTTCTAGAGTGAAACCATCCACTTTGAACAGAAAATATACAAAATATATTGATCTTTAAATCTTCTTTTGCTAGTGAGTATCATCAAACCACAGCAGAGGGTCCAAATCTGTTTTAATATGTGCGCAATAAAAGCTTATCACTCATTCTGAGACAAAGTATGTCACATAACTGCTACTCTTATTGTGTGTGTAATTTTGCACTTAGGGAAACATGTGTTATCACTTTAGAACCAAACAATTTAAAATACACTTTAGACTGTCATCTGGAAAACTGTACCTCAGCATTTGACCCTCTCTCCAGGAACTTCACAATAGGCACTTTGTTTCTGTCCTCCAAACCAAATCCATAGCTGCCGTCATTAGCTTTAATCTGCAAAGAAAACACCGACATATGTTAGTAATTCAAAAGCTCTACCACTAAATAACTGAAAATGTAATAGTGTTGCTGGCAGTCCTATAATCTCTAGTGTATAGTATCAATATAATAGCTCGGAATAATGTAGCGGGCGTATTTTATCTATCAACACTTACAACAATTCACAGCTGGACAACCAGTCACAAAGCAGCAGTATTATAGTTATGTTACTTAACAATACAGGCTCTGACAAACTCACTGGCACCGACTCACCAATCACGAGTACCTGAGATAATGTCAGGGGAGGGGCTGGGGTTGCTGTCCACCACGGAGCATACCCTTCACCCTGGCATCTAATATGACGTCATTGAATAAGATAAATTCCTAAAGCCTAATATCAAGCAGGATAAAGCGCAGCATTCTCGCTAAAATATATGGGCACTAGCCAATTTGACTGGGGTTGGAGGGGCTATAAAGAATGGTTTGTCTTCTGGATTTCAGAAATGAAAGAAAACACCCTTGAGGTGGTTGTAGAGTTGGAGACAGTGAGTTTCACTTCAGGATGATAAAGAAATGAATGAACTCAGGAGCTGAGGGATCCTGGCCTTTCACAGTGGTTCACTTGTAAATTTGCTGCACAGGGTTATGAGACACACTGCGCTCTAGTCCAAAGAACGACAATAATTAAGCTATGTGAATTGGTTGTAAAACATCACCGGTCTCTCCCTATGCTAACGTTGGATTTAGGATGCAAGAGTGACTCCAGGTTACTGTAGTGACTGTAAAGTGTATGATCATGGAGCAGAGCTAGTAGAGTAACAGGCTGTGCTGTAAAACAAACCTATCCCCTTCCTAGTAAGAGAAACAGGGTGTATCTAGATTATAGCACCACTGCTATGGCAGAGCTGAGTTTAGTAGGTTGAACATAGTATTCACAAGGTAGAAGATACTGTACTTGCAGGACCATGTCAAGACAGCTGCAACACTGGCTATAGCAATGACAAGCTATTGCTTCTTAGTCACATTAAGCAATTGTCCTGGGAACACTCACTTCCTCAATCATCATGTGAGTGTACTTTTTTTAATTGTTTGATTTAATACAATATGATCATTACTGTTCATGACATTCCTACAGATGTTGAACAAACATACATGCTTGTACAATGCCTTGTGTCTTTCCTTTGAGTTAATGTCTTCCACAGTTTTACTTCAATATTAAGTTATTCATTGCTTATTTATTTTCCATTCTACTCTCTTAAGGGCATTGCTTACCTGGGTCTTACAGATTTTAATTTTGTATTGAACATTTTTAACATTGAACCAAGAAAAAGAAAACGTATACAAAACATTTCCCAGGTTCCGTTGCTGTATGTTATCGTTCTGAATTGCCCTTCGGCTAGTAGTATGGTTCCCTTATTATTCTGACTGCTCAAAAGCCATGAATAGTTAGTCCCAAGTGGGGTATTTCCTACAGTCCCATGCTACTCTCTTTTTAACGCAGTGCTCTCAGTTGTTGTCCATTTAATCACATCTCTGACCCAACTATCTACTGGTGGGGGATCATATGCATTCTAATGCATGCCAATGTATCTTAGCTAAAATGAAGGCTAGGCCAATGCATTTCTCACTCCCCTCCTGCTCAAGATGGTAGCCCCAATAGCTATCACTCTCAGCTGTTCTTAACCTCCCCAACCAATGCAGTCGTTAAGTAGGTCACACCTGTCTTCCAGTAAGATGTCATTCCCAAAACTCCACACCATGTGAAAAAGATCACATCTAGGGCATTGTTGTGGGTCTATTGCTAATATCTGATTAAGGCATCTGGGTGTCAGCGAGGTACCATGTGGGTAATTAAATTGTGTATATTGTAACCATGCGTTTCAGGATCCTCCTAGTGTATGGTCCATCACCCTTTCCCATTCCTTATCTGTTAGTCTCCTGCTAACTTGTCATTCACACTTTTGTCATCAACAAAAACAAAGTACCTCTGACACTATCAATGAAATGTTGCTTGTGCCTCAGTAGTCTTTTTAATTAACACTGGGCTACATGTATTTGTAAATTCATTCTTCTTTCTATAGTTATCAAAAACGAGGTTCCCATCATGTTACTGTATTGTGCAGGTCCTGGCAAACTATTTTTAATCGGTTACTCTAAGTGTCTCCGTGTGCGCGTGCTGTAGTCCACCAAAGCCCTGCCCTGATGAAGACCTTCGCATGAAAAACTTATTTTGGTCCCACCCACAGAAGCTCCAACCAACGAGAGGCTTAGAGTAACCGATTAAAAATAGTTTGCCCCATAATAGGTGCACTAGAGCTGAATTTGTGATGCTCTTGACCAGAGTTTGTAAACAATTCTCTGACCTCTCCAGGACCTGTACAATACAGTACATTGAGGGCAAATTAAGATAAAGACCCAATAATGTATGTAAAATAGTAGGACTTTTGGACTTTGGAAAGAATATTCTTGTAAGAATCATTACAATTAGGATTGCTGATGTTTTTGTATGTAGTAATGTTTTGTGGTCACAAGTCACACACCTGTATGTTATGTAAATAGCATATATGTCACTTGTTTTGGTTAAAGGTTTTGATAAAAGTCGCTGAGGTACAAAAAACAAAAATAGAGGTGTATGTTTCAATGTGTAACGTGATGGGAACCTTGTTTTTGATAACTAAAGAAGGAAGAATGAACTTACAAATAAATGTAGCCCAGGGTTAATTAAAAAGACTACTGAAGCACAAGTAAAATTTCATTGATGGTGTCAGAGGTACTTTGCTTTTGTTGATATTAATATTGATTCTAACCTCTGAACTCCGTAAATTGAATCACTCCCCTTCTTTGGATTACCCACTTTTGTCATAGCGCTTGCAGTGCAAATTTAAGCATTATACTGAATTAGTTGTAAAACCATGACACCAATCAATTCCTGACACCCAAGTCAGCTGCATAGTTTATGTGTGGGATGCTCCTCTCTGCCCAGGCTCAGAGTTCCTTCATAATGCCCACTACTCTTCCATAGACTAAGAATTGCCCAGGTGGGATTCAGTCCCCCAATATTTCCTCCAGGGTCATCAACCTCCCTTCTTTGGAGCAATCACCATCATTCTGTATTCCTGCCTCTTCCCAACTTTACGCTTGCTCTTATATCAAGAGGAAACTTTACTGCATCAACCCATATAGGGGATTGGTTGGAGCATAGAGTGGTGTATTTCTGGTTTTATAAACCCACCTTTGCCGGCATCTCTTTGCAACTCTAACCAGTCTGAGTAACAGCATAAAATTAAGAATATTTTTTTATATTAGTCGATGAAGCATTCTCTCTAACCCAGGGTTTCTAAGCCCAGTTGTTGCTGATAAATTACACTTGTCTACCCACCTTGACAGCCATTGAACCCAGGCTACTAAATAGTATCACCTATAGTCGGGAGCCACTAAACCTCCTCCTTTTATTGGCATTTTTAATACATTGTCCAATTTCCAGAGCAACAAAGGCCAAGCCAGACTGGGAGGTTCATAAAGTAATAATAAGAGCCAAGGGGGGGTTATCTCTTCAACAGAGCTATTTGGCCCCTTACCAATATCGATAACGTTTTTCAGAACTGCACGTTGACCATCCAGACTCTTAGTACTGCCACGAGATTGCCTTCTGGCAAGTCCTCATTGGAGTGGTATATCCTAAGCCCCAGATAGTGGAAAGTGTTGTGAGTGGCAATTCCAGACCATGCACAACAGAACACCCTCTAGTAATGAGCCACCAAAAGCATGCCCAAAACGGTTTCTCATTCTAAGCAATGCTATAATATTACTTGCTATACTTTCTCAAAAATAATGAAGGACAAATAGATGACTCATTCAAAATGTCTTGTGACGTGTCACGGCAAGTCCTATTTGGCTAAGCAGTCCTCGTTTTGTGGCGACTCTTATCAAACTCGACTCCCTAGTGCAGTATAATGCTATGAAGGATTTTCAGGTTTTCAACATGGAGGAGAAGAAGCTTCAGGAGGCATATGAACATCTAACAGACAAATATCTAAAACAGCCTAAACACTTCTTATTATAACATAGCTGTACCACTAGCAACAGAAAGGCATCAAGCTTTTGAAACAATCTACAAGACAGGGAAGAAACAGACCTTTGTGAAGGGCTGATACAACAACCAGATCACAGTATGTTTATAAAACATAAGTGAATTGAGTCATGTTGGCATCTAGAAGACAGAGGGGCAGATTTATGAAGGCCTTGCGCCGCCGGTGCGTCACTTTTTCCCATGTTAAAAATGACGCACCGGTGGCGCAAGGCCTTCATAAATCTGCCCCTAAGTATATTAGAGTGAGGTAACTTGCACAACAATACTTCTTCACTTTTGGACACTTAATTGTACTTTGACTGTGCAGTATTAACTATTGGTTAATGTACACCTCAATGGAACAAAGATTTAGCTGTAATTTAAACAACCCTATAAGTAGAATGGCTTCTCAAGTGGTTTAGTATCCATGAAAGACTTCCATCATAAAGTGAGGTTTCTGCTAGAGAGGTATACAAAGAGACACAACAAAAGTCATCCTCCCTCCCTAAAAGACAGCGTTCAAAAATGGGGTAGGAGGAAAAACTTAAAGAGTACAACATGAGTGAAGGGCATTGCAATAATGAATATTGTAAATAGTAAGAATCATTATAGTACTCTTGAACAAACAGCAAGAGAGAAGTAAGAAAGCTCATGTTCCCAACACCCTGCAAGTAGCTAAAGACACATGCTTAGAATCAAATCCCAGAAATGCTCCACCTGACAGGACTCTCACATACATCCATGCTGTTTATGCACTGTACAGAGGAAAGAGGAGAACTTCTATAGAATTATACATTAGGTGAACTGTTCAAACTAGCCGACACCAGTATTGCAGCATGAATTGTGTTAGTAATGTGACGGGTGGGTGTCTCATATTCCATTTTAGACTCCGAGATTCAGGCAGCATAACACAAGATGTGTCCTGTGCTGTGATGGCAGCTTTTTTTTACAAAGATCTGCATCTATCCACAAAAGACAAAAAGGCTCTGAGGAGGGAGCCAGGAAGACAGGAGAATGAAATGATTAAATGTTATGCGGATTACCTAAGGTCTCCTCGAAGGAGGGGATGAGTGAATTGGGATATGACGGCAGCTCATTTGTATGATAGGGAGTTGTGTGCAGCTCTCTTGCTTTCGGCATCTAGCACAGAGAGAGGCGAGAAGCTGCAGGGCTGATGGAGGATACTATTTCTGAATTACATAGACTTCACTGGTCTCAATATAATTTTGAAACAAAATTTTTATTGAGCCACTTGGGCAAAATTACATCTTTGCACCCAAAGATTTTGTAAATTGCATTTTTAAATAGACAAGCACCAGTATAATCCATACTGTCCAAACTCAACTTATAAATTGCCTAGACTTTTTTTTTGGGGGATATCTAGCTAATGCCCTGCTTACATTTTTAGAGGTTCTGACAATTTGATGTTCTGTTACACACATGCACTACCACATGTGTACGTGAATGACATGGCACTTGTAACAACAATCCTTCCATGGATACTACAGTAATAGTGTACATCAGAAACAATTGCTAAAATGTGAAGAGTGATAACAAATTAAAGCATTAATGCCATGTGACTGTCATTCAATGTGCCATATAGTCTTGATAATTTGGTTGCATCCTTTCATGAATGCAGCTTCTACGTTAATTTGTGAACTGTAGTAAACTTACCAATAATGACCTTGCAATGACGTTTTCCACTACTTTCAAGTCATGCTTGAGCAGCCGGTGTTTCATGTTTGAGCCTTCCATCTCCTCATCCGCAAAAAACCGGAACAGAAGAGGTTCATCTTTAAATTCACTCTTTTCCAGCACTGTTAGACAAGTAAAGGAACAATATCAGAATGTCATAGGGAGTCAGACAGATTAATAATGTTTCTGTGGAGGAGATGTTATAAAGTGAACAATTCCCACAGCTGGTTGCATCGTTCTATCATTGCATGCAAGACCTGGCAGACACTCAAATCATCCATATCACTCGATGTTGTCACTCTATGTGGAGAACACTGGTAATCATTTTGCCAATCATGCCTGGTTTCACAAAGGAGGTGATTTTCGCTGAGTGATGCCTTTATAACTTATTTTGCTAAATCCATTTGGACTTCTTGTTTGCAAGCCAAAGAGTAAATCTTTATAATCTGAGTGGCTTCATCACGAAGCATGGCAACAAGGGTACCCCTACCATTACAATCCTCTCCTATTCCAGAATATCTGAAGGGCCTCAAAGTTGCCAATCATCTGTGAGGGACATGCCACTAACATCTATAGTAATTTTGGAGAACTGGACAATAACAGAACTGAAATGCTATATAATAGTGGATTCAGCTTTAAGTCCCTCACATGCTGCAGTGCCTCCTTGGATCTGGGTCTCTCCCAGACCAGTGCCCCTAGTGGATGCCATACCCACCTGGGGATATACACTGGTGTCTGATCGAGTCGCTTCCTCCCAGAAAGTGGCAGAGCCAGACCTGGTGTTCTGGTTGACACTCTCTGGCATGCAGACTGATCTCTGGGGCCCTATTGACTGCGTCCATGCCGATCAGGAATGGAGATTTCACTTTTTCACCAGCCATGTGGTCATAGACCCCGACACCAAGTGCGGGGAATCAGCCATACTCCTGCTATGGACCAGGAGGCAAAGCTGTAAAGTGTTCCCAGGTTCTAGGCAGCCAGCTGGCAGTGGGCCACAAACAGGAGCTGTAGATCAGCAGGGAAAGGCGCAGGCTGAAAGAACTGGCAGTGTATTATATCTGTTCTGAGAATGTAGTTGAGAGCTTGCCCTGTGTGTGCCAAGGAAGAAGGAGCATTGGTTGTGTTTTTAGGAAGTGTATTCTGAGACACGGCAATGGGGCTGCTCTGGTGTCTCCACACATGCAGACCCGGATGAGTGTTTTGTCATCTGTCTAGAGTACAGAGCGAGAATGGCGACAGAGGGGAGAAGAATATAGTGCTGAGAGAAAGACGACAAACTTTATCTTCTTTGTATGCGGTGAACCCCATTATTTCTAGAATAAGGGTGTGGTCAAGACTTATAACATGCTCATTCCAAAATGGTGATCTGTCCATAGGATGATATCTGAAGGTTCCAATCCAAGATGAAATAAGATCAATTTTCTGTAATGTCGGTTACAGTTAAACTATATATACGGAGGCAGTTCTACATGTAGGATTCATGCCAAGACATTAGCTCACTTCTTTTATGTTGAGTTCTTCGTCCTCTTGCTTCCCTTTTTGTCACTAAAAGTGCTCCTTGCCGCCGGAACTTTCTACTTGATTCTATTTCTGAAAACTGGCCTGGCTATTTTCCCCTTCCTGTTCATCATAAATCGTATGATGCTTTGCGATTCTCTTAATTTTTAATGCTCACCTTCAATCAAGGTTCAAGAGATTGCCAAGAAGGTTTGCCACTTTGTGGGTTTCCTTCTATTGTTCGACTCTCTCAAGTAGACATTGACTCATTTTAAATATTCTAAACTATGCAGAGTGTTCCAAGGGCTAGTGCTAGTCACACTTTTTGGACAATCTAGACGAGGACTCAACACACAGTGTAAGTGACCAGAACTCGACACAGTAGGGGACAAGGACTTCCATGCTGGAAGATAAGTATTCCAAATACATAAGTGGCCCTTGCATCAGATACACCTTTACATCCTCATGTCTTAAAAATAATTGCTGTCTTTAAAGGATGAAAGGGGAACAGTTCTACTATGCCATTAAATATAGAGAATTGTGAGAAAATGCCCCTTTTTGCATGGTCATCTCTATTTTTGGCTGAATTTTATTAATGATTTTTAGACTCTGCACACTGGGGCACTGCTGTTCAGTGCTTAGACCACTAAAACATGTGGCAATCTGTCCTCTAAGGTCATAGTATATGGTGTAGAAACAGGGCCGCTGGCATGAAGCGCTATATGACACCTTTGGACTGCAGCAATTACTGTACCTTGACTAGTGTAACAAAGGAAACCTGGATTCAGGCCTACCATAAAAGTGCACTTTGACATACTAAAATAGCTCCTTCTGACTGTTAAAAATGTACCTTTTAAATATTACTAAGTCACCCCTATGGAGGCTTTGTACAGTGGTGGCTCCTCGAGGGAGTGCTGCTGGGCGGTGGGGCGGGGTGGGGGGTAGTAAACTCCGGAATAGGGCCGAATGGAGTTGAGTAAAGAAAGAAATAAATAAAACGAATTACAGTGCGCACACTGCAACGCCAAATCGGTGATGCAGCACGCAATGTAATTTGTTTTATTTCTTTATTTCTTTACTCAACTCCGTTCAGCCCTATTCCGGAGTTTACTACCCCCACCATGCTCCTCCCCTGCCCTGCCCCCACCACCCCACAGAACTCCCTCGAGGAGCCGCCACTGGCTTTGTAGCCTACAAGGTAGGGTGCATAGCATTTAAAAGTGGGACATGTGGAAAATTAATAACTGCAGCACATACTGTGCCATCCACAAGTGTGATAAGGAAAACATGACTTCAGGCCTTCCCTTGTAGCCTGAGTGCTACAGTGTGACCTATTAATATAATTGGTTATGACGAGTAAAAGTCTCCCTTTTAAATACTAACACATCAACCCTATGTAGGCCAGTACCCTACAAGGTAGAGTGCACAATATTAAAAAGTGGAACAAGTAGAAACGTAATTCTACCATGTCTCTACAGTGAAAAGGTCCTAAATGCTATTTCATTGTGGCAAGGCTAGCTGTCCTATGAAGAAAACTAGAGTATAGATTAACATTCTAATACTGTATCTCAAGAATGGGACTAGCTAGAAAAATAATTAAACAACTATTTTTATTAGTTAATAAACTTCAAATTCAAGGTTGGAGTCAGATTTGCATTAAATATTTAGGAAAGGTAACTTTAAAAAAAAGTTACCTTTCCCTGCCTGAAGTTCCTGGAGGTAAATTTTCATTACCACTCTCACAATTCCTTGGCCTGAATGAGGTGTGAAATTTCTTCCAGGAGCTAGGCAATTGCTCACTGTGACGGATAGGGCAACCTGAATGGGCAAGGATAAATCCGTTGAACTCTACAGAACGGAGGGGGCCTGCCATCCTGTTGCCAGCACAATGTCAAATCATGACTGAAAAGTCTGCTTGAGTACAATATACCATTTTGGCGTACATGCAAAGGAGTAAACAGGCTGTCAGGACAATTGTTGTGTATTCCCTGACTAGTGCTTGAGACCATGCTTTTGTCATACTAGACATCTGTCTCCTGATTTGCTGTAGGTACATGGCCTGCTTGAAACTGGATTTTGGTGTTAGTTGTGGGTGGATACTGGTGAGTTCTATAGTCCACGTCCCCACACACCCAAGCCTTCAAAGCCAAAGTTTAGTGTGGCTGAAGACTTTAGCGATCTTAGATGTCCCAACACATTGCAATTAGGGCCTGTTTGCAGTAAGCAAACAGGACCAACTACAAAAGTATGTAGACCATTGGCCTGGGACCATCTATTCCATTGGTAAGAGCGGGACTATGAGTGTCTTAGAATGTCCCCCAAAATGTCCATACGGTCTGCTTCTAGGCTTCTGCATTGGAGAACCTTAACGACTGTCTAACAGGCAAGAAATTATTGTGGGAAACAAGCTACTCCATGCTGGCTCTTCTTGGGCAACTGGCTTCAATTCAAGGGGCCAGTACGTCTAGCAAAATCCAATTCATGTGCTCTGTCTGAGTGTGATTTTGTAGATAATGAGTTATTGCTAGTCTGAATCTAATTAAACTGTTCTCAGGGTCTAGTTACTTTTAGGAGGGAAGTCTATCTGTCTATCTGGGGTGTAAGAAGTTCTGCTCCCAGGTAACCTGGGCCATTACGGGTGCTTTTAATTCTTTGCAAGAAAATATAATTTCAGAGCTATTAAAGTGGTATTGCTCACAAGCATGAGCTTGCCTAATTTTCTGCCACATGCCTGTGGAACAAATGCATTTTAGATCAAAATGATAGGACCACTGCTTTGCACGAGTTGCACCTCTATTATCTATGATCTATGCTCATCGAGGTAATGCAACCAGTTCGGATCTTCTATTTCTGCTCACCATCAGTTGGAAGAAAGGGACAGTGAAAGCATTTTTGTACCACTTCACGCTTGTACTGATTACTAGATATCCAATGTCTTCATAGGCAAACTGAAGCACACTTAATAGGCACCCCATGTTTAGGACCAGCTATCAAACATTTGCAACAGTAGTTCTTTGTTTCCAGTTATAGAATTCCTCCCTGCATGACTAGTCACTTTGAGGCATGGAGAAAGCTATGAATTTATTCAGCAGTGTGGGAGTCTGGTTGGCTAAAGACTGCAGTTATCCCATATTCTTTGCATTCAGCATGAATGTCAGTTATTGGTCGCCAATGAAAAGCAGCTGTCAACCCTAGCTTTCCCTCTAGTGCCCCAGCTACTGCCTTTGCTGCAGGTTCATGTCTAGATTTAGATGTTTTACTCATGTTTTGTTCAGGTTTGTGGGTTCCACAATGACCTGACCAGAATAGATGATGTACTGTCATGATACTGTGATTTTAAGGAGCAGAACAGATACGTGAGCTTTTGGCTTCTGACAGACCCTCTACTCCATCCCCAGCTGTACCTTTCAGATGCAGTTAGGGATTTCTCTAGCAATATCTTCCTGGTCTTAATACTATAATCCATCCAAAAAGGTGTCAGCAGTCCATAATGACTCCCTGCAAAGATCTTAACACTACTGCTCCTCTACAATGTAGTGGACATTTAGTGCTTGGCAGCTAAGCTGGCAAGAAGCAGGAATTTGTTGCTCATAGTCTGTACTGTGGGTTTCTGGTGAGTAGGTTAGTGTGGGTCAGGGGCAACCAGGCACACATGTACGAAAACAGATGGGGATGATAGTAACTGCAGTATGATATCAAGGCTGTATTGTGGCCATACAACATGTCATAAGCAATAATCATAAGGATGGTTCAGTGCGATAAAACTTCACTGCTAACTTACGCAGTGACGGGAAGGTCACACTTTTGAATTCCAATTCTAGCAAGTCTGAGTCAGTAAATGGAGTACCATTAAACAGGGAATAACAACATCTTTAATTTACAGCACATAGAAAATGAAAGGGTGTTGTATGAACAAAACAGGTTATTATTATTAACAGATAAACATCACAAATCATAATCCACAATGACTCTTTAATTCATCATTCTATGTAAGAAAATAATAACTATATAGAGTGCCACTAGAGGGTTTACTAAATACAGTACTAATGCACTTCCTCCACATTGTCTAGGCCTGTCGGTGTGCATTTGGGACCCTTAAAAAGTTTTGTCTAGGAGGCTATGATGGTTCTTTGAACAATTTTGGAAGGAGCTAAAGAGGTGCCGCTCTAAAGAACACTGAAGTAAGAGTCTACTACTGCTCCCAAAATCCAGCTTCCTCGTCAAACGCTTGTTAACTATATCTTTGCTTTTGATACAGTACAAAGCACTTCACTGCCTTTTGCCTAGGATTGTGCTATGCAAATAGCACATACATGCATGCTTTCATACATGTAAGAAGGACATGTGAACAGAACACAGTGGGTATAAAAAGCTGCTTGGAGTAGCCTTGCAGCAGAGAACAATTCTGAGAAAAGGACAGAAAGAAGAAGGACACAAATGAGTATAGAGCGAAGCAATTCTCCAAATGAGGCTCAAATCAAAAGCTAGAGTTTAGATGTCTCTGGGGTCAGTAATCCCCGTGCACATTTCAGGGTTTTGGCTACTATCATGAGGACGAGCAGAGCAAGGAATCAGCCTATCCCCTCGATGAGTCAGCTGAAGTGTGCTGGAGTTACCAGTTGGCAGGTCCTTATACGCCATCCTGTCCACTGTTGGAAGGGTGCCTTCCAACAGTGATAGCCAATCTCCAAGAACTGAGGGCTACTCAAAGCACAGCTCCACAGAGCTTAAACAAGGAAGCACCCTTCCTGTGGGTAGAATATTTTGGAGCTTTCCTGTGATACCAAGGGCATAATCAAGCAACACCTAATTAGATGCCCTGTTCTACTTCATTGTCCATTGTCTTTCTCAGTGAGGCCGGCAAGGATCTCCAATAGATGTTCTACCTACCCAGGGTGCTACCCTGCTCAGTGAATGTGTGCCTTTCCTTGGAAAATGTCCAGAGCTGTACCAAAGTGCTTGTGGACCTTCATCAGTGTGTAAGTGCCTTTCACCCTCGACCATGATGGGGAGGAGTATGGCTATGTGTTCCGAACCAGCACAGTGGTTGGGGTACCTGGCATCACAAGTGGGGTATGTAGTTTCATGGTTGGCCCTTGAACGGCTGGTTCCAACCTACAAGCTTGTCAGTGCCTAAGTGTCACTCCTGGAAGGAATGCATCTACAGAATAAGGTGTGGGGGTGCCTCTTCATAGAATCCTTTTAGAATGTAACAGCTTTGAATATCAGTGAACTTTGATTTTTCCAAGATGGAAGTTCAATTACAGCGAGATTAAATAACATATAGAGCCACAACATGGGGAAAAATATAGTTCACTTTATGAATTATTCTTTCAATCTTTCAATGGGAGCTGAAAAGCTATTTTGATTGCTTCTCAGATTGCTCTTACCGTGGTGCATAAAGCCATTGTCACAGAGTCCTACTCCTAAGATGATTGCTTCCTCTCTTGTGCGGCAGTCCCCCTGGTAAAGACACAATACTTTATTTATTTACATTTCTTCTGAAATTGTCAATGTGCTTTGCATTTCTTGAAATGTTATAACTCTATTTTAATGCTTCTTCTACTACTGCCCATTATAAAAGCAATGTAATCTATATTGAGAGGGTAATTTTAACTAGGGTGGTCAGACAGCCCACCCATAAGAGTGGTTGATAAAATATCTATGACACACTGGAGAAGGACGCTGCACTACATGTAATGATCTGCATTGCTCTGGCTGGACATTTTCTCTCGAAGGGGAGCCTGTCAATCATGGTGGGACTTCTACTACCAATGCACCTACAGGAAATGTGCCTACAAAGTGCATTCCAATAACTACATTAGAAATGTCCTTGACATGCTGGAGGTTTTCTTTCATCACATGAGTGACAATTTTGAGTTATTCTGTGATAGACTGCCATTGTTTACAGGTTGGTCAATCGCAGAGAAAATACACCACTGAAGATGGTGATCATCTTCGTCTTCATCTCTACTGCTGACATGGCATTCCTAGTGACAAAGACGACTGCAGCACTGCCACTGGGAAGTTTGTTTTTTCCCACCCCTCGAAATGGGGAGCAGGAACACTCACAACAGTAATTTTTGTGGGATATTCACTTATCAATCACCTCTAAATCAGTCTGTAAATATAGACACCTTAATTGAACAAAATAATTACTAATATGCACATAATACTTGACGTTGTATGCACTGTAAAATACAGTGGTTATGAATGGAGTTACTATGATTTGCTAAACTAGTTTTGGTTTTTGTTAGGGAAGACAATACATTATTCAAAATATAGAGATTAGTATTTTCTTACTTGCATTATGATGTCTTTTAATTATTAGACCTTGAGGAAGGAGGCAATTTCCAATTTTATGGGGTCAAGTTGAGAAAGTTCATCCTCCAGACTGATGCTTTCACTGTTTAAGATTGGTGCATTTCAGAGTGGTAGCAGTCAGGATATATTTTATGGCCCAAGATGGACAATCAGTCACAGATATTTGGGTTGCTTGCTGCACAGCGTTTTCAAGAACATACAGCAGTGTCTACATATAGACTGAACAATAGCTAGTGGTAGTGAATGCAGGCAAGGGAGACGTCACTATCTAAATGTTTCCTTTTGTTGTATTTTGGGCAAACAGCTACATTCTGGACTAGCTGTAGAGTTAATGTTTTACCTCTTCAAACCCTGTGTAAATAGTTATAGATGTCCTGCCCAGAAAAGATAGATTTGTGGGGTCTTAAGGAAGAAAGTCATGATCAGTTTGAGATCAACTGGCCGCATATTTTGCCAGGATGTTATAAGGGGAACATTTCATACCTATATCATTTTTGTCTCTAGGCTTTGTACTGTTATGGATTTCTATTCCATTACAAATGGCGAGTGCCTTATCAAGTTCTGTGCATGTAATGGCTGCATGAATAGTGGCTGAAGGAGGGTTTTTGATTGGATGAATGCATAGGTGTTTGTGAATAATTATAAACAATGGCTGCTTTGACAATTGTCTAATTGGTCAAAATGTGTCTGGTTAGAGAATTAGATAGTGTGCATGGGAAGTTCAGGATTTAGTAAAGAAGTGTGAGGATTTAAGATGAGAGAATGTATCCTTTGTTAGGGTTTGTATTTGAATATTAACCTGGAATTTTATCTGCTGTCAGATGCTGTTAACAGGTGTCATGACAAATGGTGTGATTGCTATAATGGCTAAGAAGTTCACATCTTATATACATATATTTCATGAGCACCAAGATGCTACAAATATGTAAGAAATATGAGGCAGTGACTCATGAGTCTGGGAAAGTATATGTGTATGTTACTTTGGTTGAACTCATAATACATTAAGTCGGTTTATTGACTGTAATTTGTTAAGAAACAGTGAAGCTGGCACATGGAAACAAGGTGGCTTAGTGGTTTAGCTTTATTTTAAATATGCATAGAGTATAAAATATTTTGGTTATGGTTAAAAATATGTATGAAATGTTTATTTATTTTTATGACAGTTTCGGTTTAAATCATTCTCTTGGGACACCGATGATAAATACGTTTTTGTCTTTTCTTAAAACAACAAGGATAA
This sequence comes from Lissotriton helveticus, assembly GCF_964261635.1. Classification (NCBI taxonomy): domain Eukaryota; kingdom Metazoa; phylum Chordata; class Amphibia; order Caudata; family Salamandridae; genus Lissotriton; species Lissotriton helveticus. Next base: position 575,809,052 of record NC_136063.1, read on the forward strand.
GTTTTAATAAGCAGTAGGACTCAAGCCACATGAACATGCATCTTCGTACGAGGGCCTTACGACAATCTCTTTCTAATGGTATTTGGACGAAATATCAAGTTTATAATATTGTGATACAGAAATATTGTAAAACAAAATTGTTACTTGAGAAAAATTGTGATACAGAATATCATTGCTAATAATATACATTTTGGTTAGTAAGAAATATTGTTTTCAAACATTGTTTTTTTTAATATCATTTTTATTATTATGTTGTCAAAAGTATGTTGGTAATATTGTTAGTTTATTTGACATTTATGTTAAGAAAAGTGTCATTTTAAGTGTTTTAACTAATTTATTTTGAAATGTAATTAATCAGTAATTTTAAGTTTAGTACCCATATGTCGAGTTTGTAGTGGAATAGGACGGGATGTTAACTACATTTCAATTAATTCAAATGTATTAATGATTGATTTTCATTTATTATTAATAACGTTAATTGTTTCATTTTCTGTATTTTTTTATTTTAATGCATATTGTAATTTTTTTATTACTTACAGTAAGTTATATTTTAGTAGTGGGTTGTTGGGCTTGTAGGGGTATGGGGTGGGAAGATAATTACATTATAACTAATTTAAATGTAATGGTAAGTATTGTTTAATTGTAGATCAAGCCTTTCAATGATAAATATGTTATGCTGTAATTGTTAGTTTATACAATTTAAAAAAAAATAATAATAGTATGTTACATTTAAGTAGCATGTTGTTGGGTTTGCAGGGGATTAGGGTGAGAAGGTAAATAAATCAGAATTAACATAATTTAAATGGTATGTGTATATTTGCTGGACATTCGTTATTAAATTGACTATCAAGTATGTTAGTTGTTTATGTGAATGAATGAATGAATTTATACCTGTGCTACGCAATCAAATGATGGACGGAATATTGAATGAATCATACATTCACCCCCAGTCAAGAGATCTGGTTTATCCATCGTTCTTCTGCTCACCATGCCACCCCAGTTTAGACCCAGCCATATACAAATCAGCCTTGAACCTGTGCCTCATGGGAACCGTCCAGACCGAGCTGCCACACCAGGTCCTCCCTGGACTAGAAACGAGCATCCTGGGACCGGTTTCAGGGTATGTCACCCTTCTTCAGCCAGGCTAGCTTGAATCCAGTGGCACAGTGAGAAAGGGACCCACGTCTGGGCATACCCATCGCACATAGGGGGAAAAGTGCTATGCCAACAAATGATGGACGGAATGCTTAATGAATCATACATTCACCTCCAGTCAAGAGATCTGGGTTAAATCCATTGTTCTTTTGCTTACCATGTCACCCCAGTTTAGACCCAGCCATATGACAATTGCTGTAACACAATGAATTTATTCATGATCAAGTACTTAAAATCATTACATGAATCAACACACACAATATTTCCTAAGTACAAAAATGAAGTTGTTAAAACCATATTGGGAATCTATCAAGAATAATATCCATAAGGGGAAAGTCATTACAAAAAGGCCACAGGCTTACACCACTTCTTAACAAACGGCAAGTTCAGAGAGTTAAAAAAGGCAAAAAAATACAGAGTGCAGTTATTGCATCTTGAAGAATGGCAAAGACCAGATTGTCTTTATGTATGTTCTTTAGGGCATGGGAAACGTAACTGTTTATCAAAAGTGCCAGTGCAGGGAATCCAAAGGACTAGAGGATGGGCAAGGGCTTTGGACCCTTGGTGGGGCGATAGTTTGATGGGCTTTGTGTGTGGCACATGTTGAGCCTAATCCACTGGCTCCCACATGTAACAATTAGAGTGCTGATCGAAAGGCATCCACGAATTTCCAAAGCCTTTCTAAGATCAAATAGTGTTTGAAAAACACAAGTCCACAGCTTTTCTACAGGGTCTTATTTCAGTGGCGAGGAATAGGGGGACTAATATGGCGATGGCGATCGCTGGCAAGTTTGGGAACCGCAAGTGGAGCCAGGATTTTCGACGAGTTACACAGTCTTCATGTGCTTGCCTCACCCTCCCTTGCCCAAGATGGATTGAAGTTCAAAATTTGGTAGGGCGCGCAGCCAGCCGGATGTATCGGATTTTCCTGTGTGTGTGGACTGCAAGGGCTTGATTTAAGCATGGCTGTGCTTTTCCTGCCATGTAGAAATCATTTGGTGCTTCAAAGATAGAACAACGATGGATACTTTCTGTGTCCAGTTCTAGGGACATTTTCTAAACCTGTGAGTTCACAGTCTTTTTCCATACTATAAAAAGTATGTCAGGGCGATGTAGGTTAATGACTTCGATTTTCAACTTGTTGATTGCCTCAGCTAGATACACTTGCCAAGGGGCAATCCCTCCTTCGAAGATCGCTTTGAGTTGTGCCTTGAGTGTGTTCTCAGGGGCCCGCTGGGTCCTATGTAGTATTTTAGTAGGTCCCCTTGGCATTCAAGATCCATTGTCCCAAGGCCTAGTTTCAGTGTCAGCCTCACTCTTCAGGCTTGCCGAGGTGCTTGAAAGATTTTTTTGTAAGCTGAAGTTAGAATGTTCTTAAATAGTGTTACCAGTGCATCATGAAATGCTATGATAAGCTAGGATAAGTTTCGTTTTCAGAACTTTTAACATAGGTTCGGCATTTGGCCTTTGCAAGTAGCTGTTGAGGAATTTTACGCTGCGAACAACTCCTGCGCCCTAAATTTTAAGATGCTTCAGGTGGGCCATTAGTTTGGCCCCATCAGTGAACCAAACACCTATGTAGTTGTAACTTGCAACTATGGTTATTTGTAATTCCCCAGGCTGCCAATGTGCTTGTTTCTTGTGAGGATATTTTACGAAAATGATGATTTTGGTCTTGCCCTGGTACACCTGAAGATTGTTGACCTTGTGAAACCTATGGTGTGAGTCAAGGGCTCTCTGTAGACCTGATGTGGTGTTGTCCATGATTACTATGTCATCTACGTACTGTAGGATTGGGAAGGTTGACCATACCTGGGTGTGACTAGACTAGCACCTTCTATTGCTTTGCCCAGGTTATGTTATGTTATATTAAGAAAATGTATACAGCGCACAGCTACTCACAAGAGTTTCACCGCTCTAAAGACAAGGCATCACCTACATATGAAATGTATACAGATTGTGTGAAAAGCCAAGTTTCCAGTTTCTATTTAAAGAAGGGAAGGTCCAATGTTAGATGCAATTCCCTGGGGAACTTGTTCCAGTTAAGTGACCCAAAATAAGAGAATGATCTGCTGCTCGCTCTGAGCCAGCAGATACGTATAACTTCTAGACCCATGTCCCCTGGTATACAGATATTATAGCGTTGAGGAGCAAGGGGGAATTTTTCTCACTGCTTGCCGCGAAACACCCTGTTGAAAGCTAAACTGTAATCAACAAAACAACTGAACAATGGCGGTTGTTTGCTATGTGTTGCTTGGTGAGACAGGTAACCTAGTGCTGTAACATTGTGGAACTTTCCGGCCTGACACCAGAATGAAAGTATGGATGGATGCTGTCTTCTGTCACCCAGGCTTCCGGGTCTTCTAACAGGTTACATGCGTATACCTTTGCTTCCAAGTCTAGACGGGCAAGTAACTGGTAGTTTCCGAATTTAAACAATCTCCCTTTTTGTGAATTGTGTCAAGAATGGACCCTCTCCATGAGTTTGGAACCTTGGCAGTGCTAAAGGTGTGGTTGTAGAGCAGTATGTGTATCCCAGCCCAGAAATCCTGTGAAGCTTTAAATACTGAAGCGAGGAGGCCATTAGGAATGGGGGCACCATCTCTCCTCCCTTTTTGTATTACGGTGATGTTGGAGGCTTCTGTATGAAGAAAGGATGACAGTGTGTGACAATCTACTGCTGCAACTGTCTGGTTGGTCTCTATTTCAGTCGTTTGATCGTCCGTGTATAAGGGTTGGCGTAGGTGTGCTTGGTCTGGGCGAAATGACTAAAGCTGTTTATGTGCTTCCAAAAGTGGTAATGATTTTTCCCTTATTTTTAATTTAAAAAATAAATAAAATCTTTGTCCCAATTTGCCTCAGACCTCTTATAAACAAACCAGCTGTCCGTACCAATACTTAGCAAGCCAAGAAAAATAGGCGTTGTAGATGTCATTGCCCCAAGAGAAGAGGGGAAGAGGTTACTCTTCTACTAAGCCCACAAGATCCTGATGGACCCCTATGTTGGCAAATATGTAGGGGGGGTGCCCAACGTGGTCTGAAAAGTGTCAAGGAGGCATAATCATAGGACCATATGTATCACCATGTTGGTCAATTCCTGACCCATTTCCACAACAAGTCCCAAAAGGCAGTCTTTCTCACGCTACAACTTCTGGACAGATCTATCTTGGATGTCTCAACCATCGACGTCAGCCAGTCAGACTGCAAGGCAGGGGAGAGATTCAAGCCAACGCTTGCATATGTGCCTCCTAGCAAACAAAATGGCATAGAATAAAAGAGATTTAGCAGACCCGGCGACTTGGTTGGTAAGTCCAAAAATTATAAGGGCCAGGTCTATTGGGATTGGAGCTCCCAGAATACCCTCCATTGTCCTACGAACTTCTTCCCAAAACAGAGCAATGGCTGGGCAGTCTTTAAACATATGTACATCTGAGGCTTCAGTTAGACCACACTTCCTGCAGCTGACCTGGGACCCATTTGAAAACTAAGACAGCTTTAAAGGGGAGAGGTAGGCCCTATGCAGAGTGAATAGATTGTTTCTCCTCAGCCAGGCAGGTTTAACTATGCTCAAAAGAGACTTGAATGAATTCTGCCAAAGTTGATCACATTGTTGATTTGGAAGATGTTTACTCCATATAGATTTTTCTCTTGTACGGTGGAAAATATCTATAACCATTCTTCCTCAATTTTTAAAAAATCTTGTTGCCAAACGATCCGAATATGGGTCGCTCTGTATGCTGTAGTAGTTTGTCACGCGATGTTTTTGTCACCTTGTCCTTTGGCCTCCAAGGCTATTAGAAGATTGGTCTTACTTGAGGCCAGTCCCTTCATTGTTGTTTAGGAGGCAGTTGGCTGATTGGGGAGTCTTCTTCTCAAAGTAGGTCTCAGTCCTACCCCCAGGGTTGTGCGGAGGTCTGCTACAGGATTATCCCAGTGATTCAGTGGGGTGAGTGCGCTGAGTGACGTGCCGTGGCCTCTTTGATACGATCATGTTGCTTAACTTTTTGCTGCTTTGCTCAGGTTGTCTTTCCATTAAATTCTGGGGATAACTTTATGTTGTTTTTCCCCCGTTGATTCTCCGAGCAGGAATAATTGAGGCGAGGTCTTAATGTCTAATTGCAGAATTGCTCGTAAAGGTCTGTGGTCACTTTCTGCCCAATCATCTACTTCGAAAGTGCTGATCTTGGGTGTCAAGTATGCGCTGATGAAGATATAGTAGGTAGTTGTTATGTTCCTGAAAATGGGAAGAATGTAGCATTGCAGTTTACTTGTTTCTTTTAGAGTTTGCAGGGAGGCTAGGCTGTGGTTTTTTAAAACACTCTGGAGTGAAACATCCTCAGAGGTTGGTCTGGTTGTTTTTGGTTGAAAGCCCAGGGCCCTGAGGTTAAAGTCTCCAGCTATGATTGGCGTATGAGAGTTGTATTTGTTGAACAGCTCTTCAGTTGTGGTAATTAGAGTGTTTATTGTCTGTTTTTCTGGTGCTGCGCCATGTTGACAGAGCAGTATATTGGCAGCAATGGGAGTGGCTTGAGATCACATTTTAGGCCTTTGTTAAGCAAATATTGGAGTGTGTGTGTTAGTGGCTATTGCAGTGTCCTCTATTTTACAGTCGTGTTTAGCGTAGAAGGAAAGTCCTCCTGATAGTCGAACAAAGATGTTAAGTTTTATTGCTGGTGAATGAAATTCATAACAGCCTAGCAGTGTGGCTGACCCTATGGCCCAGGTCTCTTGAAAGCATGGGATCTCTCCTTTGTGGAGGTAGTCAAAGGCTGAGTTGTCCTCAGTAATTTTCTTGAGGGTGCCACATTCCATGAGATAATTGTTAACTGAGGGCTGGAGATTGCCATCTATGAGAGATTGGTTTGTGTCCAAGTATGGGTGCTGTTAGGAGTGTAGTTGGTGGTGCTCGCCATTCACAATCCTCATAAGCGATCCTGGAGTGTACAACCCTCTGTTCATTAGTGCATGATATTTGAAATATGTTATGCTTCTCTAGTTCAGCTTGGTGTTCAAACGTGCAATGGGCACTGTCTGTCCCTCGAAGTATGGAGTTGGTCCCTTGCTTTAGGTCATGGGCCTGTAGCGCGTGTGGGTACTTTTCTGGATGATTTTGTTTAATGTCTATTTCCCATTCCGCAAACAGGGTGCTATCTTGAGCATAGCGACCTGGTAAGGTTGTTGGTGCATGATTACCAAAGTTGACTCTCCATGAGTGTTGTCAGGGAGTTTTTGGAACCTAACCCAGCCGAGATCATCCAAACGCATATGGGCCAGAGATGGTACGTGTTTGAGTAGTCAAAGAATGTTGCCCCTGTCTAAAATATCATGTTGACCTTTAATATGGTATTGCGGTAAGTGCTATCTCGAGGTTGCCCTGGATAGCCTATGTATGTGTTGATATTCAGGCCCAATGTGCAAGGGGGGCGTTGATTGGGTTGGTAATCGAGACTCCCAAGGTTGGGGGCATGTTTTGAGTAGGTTTGAGGGAATGATGGGCTGGCTGTTTGGGAGTGTGCTTTTCTTATTTGGGGCCCAGCCTGAGTGCCCACTGGTATCTGTGCATGACTCAAAGTTTAGTGTAGCTTGATTGCTTGCATCCCCCTTTCCATGTTTAGAGGGTGGAGGGTTGTCTTAGGGCCTGATCTTACTACAGCGAGGTATTTCCTTTTCTTATTTATCATTGAGAGAGGAGTTGTCTGAGGGACTGATCTTGTTACAGTGAGATCTTTTGTGCTGTTAATGCCCAACATGGGGGTGAACATCAGGTTCAACTGGTCAGAGTCACGTTCTGCAAATGGATTGCGATTTATTTTGGTAGTTCCCAGCATCACCACTCTTTTGGCCATTGTGGCCATTTTATGTTGTTTCTATAGTTTTTTTCTTTGCTCTCCTGGAAAGTGACACAGCTGGCTATGTTAGACAGGGTTTTACCTCCTTTTTGTCCCATCCTGTTAGCTGATCGCTGGCGCTGAGGCTACTGTCTATGTTAAGAGGTGATTGATATTGCAGGGATTTCAAAGTCTAAGTTTGACTGGAATTAAGAGGGGACTATCTGTTAAGGTGATTGTTGAGGATGAAGTGTCCCTTCTGTGTCTTCCACTACCATGTGTTTATTGGCCCACGTGTGCAGTGGGCTTGCTGTCCACTGAGAGGTCACCATTCATTTGACCGTGGCAACGAGTTTGGTTAGTCGATGATGGATGCGCATGAGCACGGCCTGTCTTCTAAATTGCCTTGGATTTTGGCATCGATAAGGTCCACCTTGGCACTCACTACTTCAGGTGTCATTTGGCGACACCACATCTTTACCGCCTATATTGCTTGAAGAACTTAAGGCATGTGAATTGCCTTTGGCGTGCGAACCCTGGAAATACTGCATGATGAAGCCTGTTGCTGTGATGTTAGAGGGTGCTTTGGGGCCTGGACATTCCTGAATGGGGGTCTGCAACCATTATTGAATTGCTGGAGTGCCTCTGTGTGCTCTGGGTGGTTACTGGTCTGGGGGAGACTTTCCCCTCAGTTGCCAACTTTGACCGTGGGCAGGGTTTCATTTTTTGCATTTTGCTGCTGCTTTTCCCTGAGCTCCCCACACCAGGGAGGCGTGCAGTGCCCGGAAGGCGATTGTTGCCGGCTTTCCAAATTCCTGGTGGCTACTTTAGGCCGACTGTTGTAGCTTGTGGCAGGTTGTGTTAATCAGTGGAAATTCTAAAAGTACTGAAAACACTGTGGGTGCAGTTGACACTCTGGGATGAGTCGCTTGGTAGAGGGGGAACCCTATGCAGCTTGAAGTTGGCTTGTTACGGGCTTGGTGAGAACGGGGCTATGTCCAGGTGATGACGATTTATTTCCCCTTTTTTGCTTTCTCCTTTAGTGAAGATGATGGCTAGTGTGTCAGGAAGTGAGGTGGGGTAGCTCACGGAGAGTGACAAACCTCATTGGAACCAGGTCTGACCGTCTGTCTTCCCCTCTGGCTCAACCCTACGGCCGTAATGCTAGCAATGCTGCACACCTCACACTCACAGCCACACTTCACTGTGGCCAACCCAAAACACACTGCTCTTTGCTAACGGCAGGCCTGGTGGTCCGGGGGTGATCTGAAAGTGAGCAGTGGTTGGAAAAGGGTTTGGAGGGCCCGCTGGAACAGTGGGCGGGGGAGCGAGAAATCGCAGCCCGGGTGTTGCGGCCTACTTGTTTCAGGCTTGTGAGAACGTAGCTGGCGGACTGGCCCTGCCACTCTTTTACCTTCTGGTGCGACCTCCACGTTGTTCCAGCATCCCTGGAGGGCTCCCCTCCACCTCACTTCAGTCACGGTTGCAGCCGTGGTTATGGCCACGACAGGCTCTGGCCGAGGTGCACCCCCGTGCATCTGCACTCCCTCAGTGCAAGTGCGAAGGCGTCTCTGCGTATATGTTTAATTGTTACATTATATTTAAAAATCTTGTTAATATAAGTGTATATTTTTGTTTTTATTTTATCTTTATTTACATTATAACTGTTTTTATATTTATTTTATTTAGAGTTAATATGTTCTATGTAGTTTGATTTATTATGTTTTATTCTGTTTTAAAATAGTTTTAATAAATATTTTAAACTTTAATGTTATATGTAATTCTTTCAACATCGAACTCTTTCCTGCTGTTGCTTAGGCAGGAGTGGGAATAGTAAATCTAACCCCTCCGAAGTCCAATGCTTTCCCTACTGTTGCTTAGACTGGAGTGGGAGTAGTAAATCTAACCCCTCCAAAGCTGAACACTTCCCAAACATTGCTTAGACTGCAGTAGAAATAGTAAACCTAATCCCTTCTAAGTCCAACGCTTTCCCTACTATTGTTTAGACTGGAGTCTGTTGCTTAGGTTGGAGTGGGAATAGTAAATCTAACCTCAGAAGTCCAACACTTTTCCTACACTTTTCCTACTGCTGCTTAGAACTGAGACCCTTCTGAAGTCCAAAACCTTCCCTGCTGTTGCTTAGATTGGAGTGGGAATATTAAATGTAACCCCTACAGAATCCGGTGTTTGCCTACTAATGCTTAGCCTGGAGTGGGAATGGTAAATCTAACCCCTCGGAAGTCCAACACTTTCCCTACTGTTGATTTAAATGGAGTTTTAATATTTTTATAATGTTTTTATTGTTATCATTTGTTTTAGAAATGTTTCTGTTATTTGTATAGAATAGCTTTTCACAATATTGGTTATTAAATATTTTACATAGATATTGTTTTAATTAATTTTCTGTTACACAAAAATGTAAGCTTATTAAAATATTATTAATGACATTGGATAAATTGGTTTTGTTTTCAAGTGTAATGTATTCTACAAAAAATACATTTTATTATAATATATTACTTTTAATATATTTGTAAGTTGTCATTTTGTTGGTTTATATATATATGTTTGAGAATTTCTCATTTATTTTACTGTTAATACTGGAAAATTAAATATTATACAAATTGTTTATTTAAAAAGATATATATATTACATACATACATTTTTTAATACTATATCAATATATACTTTAAAAAACATACATTAAATTAAATAAAAAATATTTTAATGAGTAAAATGTTCAAAATATACTATGTTTACAATGCACTACTTTTAAGACATTTACTAAAAACACGTCCGTTTTGGTAAATTTTCTTGTAAACAATATTTATGGCACAATATCTTTGTAATTTACATTATAAGTGTACGGCCACAATATTGTTGACAAGGATATTTTTGACACAATATTTCTGTGTTCTGATATTTTTGGCCACGATATTCTGTTGGTGATCTCTTTCTAACATACAGGGTTTGTGTTGTAATAACACCAGTTCCAGCACAGAGAAGAAAACTAGGAGGGTTACATTTATCATAGTGAAGTAAGATCCGGTTGTTTTATTGAAGTGATGCTGGAAGAAAAGTGGAATCGAATATGATGCACGTCGAAGATCCGGGGCGTGGCTTGGGCGCCAATGGCGGAGGTCGCCTAGAAGCTCGGCTCCGCGGTCGAGCCTCCATTTATGCTGTTACCGGGGGCCTCTTGGGAGCCCCAACCCCGCACAGGCATTCCCGGTACCCTGCGAGCCTCTCTGGCCTGGCCGCGGGTCTGTAGCGGCTCCTGCGACGGAGAGGAGACGAAGTGAATGAGCCGAGCGGTGCGGGCCAAGATGGCGCCGACTCCGCTCTGACCGCGGCGGCAGCGGCCGGAGCCCCAGAGACGTCGGAGTTCCCGGCACCCAGGCGACACAGGTGATCCTTCTCCAAGGAGGGGACACCCCATACCCTGACCCCTGAAGTCCCCGGAGGAGATTGCGAGCACCCGGCGGCCAACGAGGTGGGACCTGGGGCTGCCGCGAGACGCTGCGGAGAAGTGCCGGGGGGGGAGGAGCGGATCGGCCTGCCCGCAGCCGAGAGAGGAGCGGCGGTGTGGAGTTAGGAGAAGAGATCTGGCACCCGCAACGGCCTGGAAGCGGCCGCTCTATGATACCAAGGAGGGGCTGAGGGTCGCCCTGGCTGCTGCCTGCCGTATAGACACTGGGGGGGGCGGCGTGACGCCGGTTTATGGTGCTTCGGCTGGGGGGCCGGAGGACCTGAGGACACCTAGCAATAACCGGGGGTGGTGTGAGGCCCCGGATCGGTGCTCTGTGGACGCTGTGCGGTGGCTGAGAGCGGAGGCGGAGAGGGGGCTCCGAAGAGGTGGACGCTGGGGCAGCCCTTAAACTGCATTATTGCCCCGACCTACAGAACTGAGCACCGGAGCAGGGTTGCTGCTGAGCCCACGCTGGGCGGTGTTGTGCCTTCTGGGCAGGTGCCCGGATCACGAGCTGGGGACCCGGGGCGGCTGGAGGGAGCGTGACTTCTCGGGCCCCGCCAGCACCCCGACGGGATATCTTCTGCCCCCCCATTGACATTGCAGCCACGAGTACTCATCCGCCAAACGGATTGAAGTGGTGGGGAGTGCTTGCTTATCCCCGTTGCGTAATATCCTCCCGGACGGACCAACCGGCGAACACCCGCTGTGACCACCACCAGGAGGCCCACTTGCCAGGTGACCAGCTGCTGACCGCGGGGGGGCGCTTGGAGTCTGGTTGACACGTCGCGCGGGCTTGGCTACCCCCGGTGCCCGAGGAGATCCTCCAGAGGACCCTACACATCATGGGGAAGCCGAGGGGTACTAAGGGGGGCGCCCAGACCGCATCTGATGTGGAGCCACCTGAAACGGAAGAGCGCGTGCACCTGGAAGGATTAGGTAATCCACCGCTTCAGGAACAACTGGACCAAATCCTACGTGCAATCACTGAGACTAGATCGGCCCTCCGTGAGGATATAGCCCAAGTCGCGACGAGCTTGGGACTACTTCGAGCTGACCACAGTAAGCTCTCAGACAGAGTGAAGGAAGTAGAGGGTTCGGTGCGCCACCTAGAGCCGGCACAGAAAGCATTAGACGCCACAATGAAAGACGCTCTGTCCAGGATAGAAGCCCTAGAGAAACGTGCGGAGGATGCGGAAGGACGCAACAGGAGAAATAACATTCGCATAGTGGGCCTTCCGGAAAAAATTGAGGGAGAAGACATGGTGGCGTTCCTAGAGGATTGGCTGCGGACGACGGTGGCGCCAGAAGGAATATCACCTTTTTATACATTGGAACGGGCACACAGAGTGCCGACCGGGCCGCCGTTGCAGGGTCGCCCCCCCCGGCCGGTGGTGGCGAGGTTGCTCCATTTCCGAGACAGGGACTTACTGCTACAGGCGGCCAGGAAAGGAGGACCATATCAGGTGGACAATAGCCGTGTGAACATCTTCCCGGATTACACTTATGAGACGCAGAGACGCCGGTCCTCCTTCCTGGCGGTAAAACGGGAGCTGCGAGCTGAGGGCATTCAATACTCCTTGCTATTTCCGGCACGACTCCGCATCATAATCGACGATTCCACCAAATTCTTTGATACCCCGGACGAAACGTGCAGTTGGCTTGAATTGTAAAGAGCTGGCAAGGATGGATTTGGGGCCTCTTCTCACGCAACAATGGAAGACGTCCTACAGCGGAAACCGAAGAGGTTCAGGCATCGCAGGGGCAGATCTACTCGTCCCTCTACAGTGGAGACAGCGGAGGAGAGGCGTGGAGCGTTGGAAATGGTCTCTTCCATATCTGGCCCTCAGGGAGACCAAGAGACAGCACGATCTGAACCTGGTGAAAGCGGGGACCGCTCGGACACGGAGGGTTTGGAAGTTGACAGCCTGAAACTTCCAGCTGTCACCCCGGAAACGGCAGAGGGCCTGTTGGATGAACAATGAACATTTGGGTGAGCCGGTTCTAGTTGTGGAGGCAGTGGGGGGGGGGGCAACTGCATGGATGAAGGAGATGAGACTCGCCTGGGGAACTGTTAACTTCTTGCCTGTGTGGAGGGTTGCGAGGTTTCCCTATATAGTCCAGGATAACATTGGGCTCGACCGCAAGGTAGCTTGTAGTGGGGTGACCCCACATTGCTGCTCGGCCCCCCACATCGCCCTTAAGGCACACCTGCGGTGGCTACCGTCAGGTTAGTTGGGGAGGGATTCCCTGAGGGTACAGTTTGGATGGGAACTGGATGGAATTATTTGGAACCTGTTCTGGGGGGGAGGAGGGGGGGTTCTTGGTTGATAGTTACTTCATTGTTGTTGAATGGGGGACTCGTCATTGGTGAGGGGGTGGCTGGGTGCTTGCCCGTGCCTGAAGTGTACTTAGAGAGACTGGACCGCAAAACATGGGATAATGGCTGATCTCTCAAACCTGAAATGCATCACCTGGAATGTGCGGGCCTGCACACCATGTCCAGACGGCATAAAGTTCATGCTTATCTAGTGCGCAGAGGAATACAGATTGCACTCCTCCAGGAGACACATCTCACCAAATCAGAGGGGCTAGCGCTGCAGCGTAGGTGGCGAGGTCAGGTATATAACACCACATACTCGGCTTATGCAAGGGGTGCGCTGATATGGATAAAGGCGGGAGTGCCCTTGCAGGTACATAGTCACACAATAGATCCAGAGGGGAGATTTGTGGCAATCGCAGGGAGACTAGGGGGACGGGAAGTGAGCATTTGCTGCATTTATGCGCCTAACACGGACCAGCTCGCCTTTCTGACTGGACTGTCGGGCTCACTGGCCCGTTATTTGTCAGGGCCCATCCTACTGGGGGGCGATTTCAATTCGGTGCTCGACGTTAATCTGGATAGATCCCATCCTCCCCTCCCGGACTCCCCGACGCATCGGGTGGCCAAAGGCAGGGTGGACGGGCAGACTAAATGGGGTCTGACGGATCTCTGGCGAGCGCAACACCCACACACCCGGGACTACTCCCATTTCTCCGGTATGCACGAGTTGCATGTGAGACTGGATGGTCTGCTGGGATCGAGAGAGGTGGTCTCTTCGGTTACAAGCTCTGAGTACTTGACGAGAACCATTTCAGACCATAATCCGCTGTTGATTGATCTCCGGTGGCTCCGGGGAACCCCTTGTGTACCAACCTGGAAGTTACGACCAGAACTCCTGGATGACCAGGTGTTCCGGGGTGATCTGGAGGATAAGATAGCGGGATACTTTGAGCTGAACGAGGGCACGACTGCCGAGAGGGCCACGGAATGGGACGCCTTTAAGGTGGTTGTTAGAGGCTATTGCATAACACAGAAAGTTGGAGTACGCTGCATACTCCTAGAGGACCTGGAGAAAGCTGATCGAATCCTCCGCGACTTAGAAGTTACCCGCCCTGGCCGCCCGGAGCTCCAACATCAGGTCCTAGCGGCTAAAGAAGCTGTAGCCGTAGAGGTTGAGCGCCTACGAAGCTATGACTATAAAACTTACCTGACTAGATCACTGGTTGAGGGCGACAAATCGAGTACGCTGCTGGCTTGGCTTGCCAATCCAACGCGACGCACCTCGCCGGTTGTGGCCATGCAAACAGCGGAAGGCAGTACGGTTTATACTCAACCCGAAATACTTAACTGCTTTTGGAACTACTATGAACAGCTCTATAGTAGTCGCTTAGCCCCGGATATTACTCCAACGGACACCTTCCTGAGAGACCTCCCGGTCCCCACTCTAGAACCGGAATTGGCGAAAGCCCTGGGACGGGACGTGGAGATCCGTGAGATCAGAAACGCCATAAAGAAAATGGCACGAAATAAAACTCCGGGCCTGGATGGACTCCCGGTCGAGTTTTATGCTGTATACATAGAGCTCCTGGCCCCCAAGCTCCTGCACGTTTATAAGGAAGCGAAAATTCTGGGGAAATTGCCGAGCTCGATGCGAGAGGCCCTGGTGATACCTCTACCTAAGCCTGACCGTGAGGGCGTGGAGCCGGCATCTTATAGACCGCTCTCGATGCTCACGGTCGACTACAAGATCTTGAGCAGCATATTGGCCGCACGACTGTTGGAACATATGGGCTCCCTAGTACACACGGACCAGGCGGGCTTCATCCCCGGACGTAACACCACGATGAACATCAGGCGCTTGTTCCGGCTGTTGGAGGGGGATCATGCCTATGCCTCTGACCCTATGGTTCTCTCGATAGATCTGGAGAAAGCCTTCGACAGCTTGGAATGGGTTTATCTCCATAGGGTCCTGGAGCGGTTTGGCTTGGGCGAGGGGTTCCTGAGATGGACCAAGGTATTGTATTCCTCGGCGGTGGCTAGGGTGAAGTCGGGCCCGCTGATATCTCAACGTTACCCTGTGGAGAGGGGCACAAGGCAAGGCTGCTCGCTATCCCCACTACTATTTGCCCTGGCGGTGGAACCACTGGCAATATCGATCCGTACTGGGGCCCACTACGGGGGATTGCAGTCTCCGGCGGGCCAACAGTATATTTCCCTATACGCTGATGACCTGTTGCTTTTCCTAGAAAACGCTGGGCCGGCCCTGGCTGGAGCGGACTCAGCGCTCACGACCTTTGGTGCGGTGTCGGGACTCCGGGTAAACTGGGCTAAAACCTGCCTGTTCCCGATCCGCAGTGATAGCCCCGAACCGGACATTCATAGGGAGATCAGATGGGAGCCGGTTTGTTTTAAGTACTTGGGGGTGCACGTTTACCATCGCCCTGCTGACTTACTTGAGGGTAACATCTCCAGAGCTATCCGAGCGCTTAAGGGTAGCATGTCCTTTTGGTCCACCCTACCCCTATCGGTGGCGGGAAGAATTGCACTACTGAAGATGGTAGCACTTCCCCGCCTGTTGTACTACTTCAGAACGCTGCCGATCTGGATCCCTAGATCTAGCTTTCAGGGCCTGGAGTCCTTGATAGTGGCGTTCCTGTGGGGCTCGGGCCGCCGCAGAGTGGCGCTCAGGACCTTGCAGAGACCTAAGGCAGAAGGGGGGTTAGCGGCGCCTGACTTTGAAACGTACTATTTAGCCGCACAGCTGCAGACCTATACCCAGGAGGTGGCGCGCGAGTTCCGAGGTCCAGTGGAGACACGGGGCACTGGCATACCCAGACATATCTTGTCATATATTGCGCTACCACAGAAACTCAGTTTGAGGGACCTCACTCTGGAGGAGCGTACCATACGCTCGTGCTGGAACAGAACGTATCGTAAAATAGGACGACCGAGACCCTACGCACCGGAGATTCCGCTGGGAGTGCTCACTGCACTACCTCATGGTGGAGACTGATCACGACTAGGAGACTGAGAAGAGTTGAGTATACAGACCGTGGGTGACCTTTACGAGGGCGGGGCGTTGATGCCCTTCCAGGCGCTCTTGGACCGATATGATGTCCCTAGGGGCGATTTTTTGCTCCACGCGGCGGTCACGAGGGCACTCCACGCACATTGGAAGATGGGTCAGGAGGAACCGCTGGTGTCGATGGCGTGCCAGTACGCCATGATGTCTGCGGGAACGGTTAAAGCAGTCTCATGCTTATATTCCAGAATGGTGGAGGATGGATTGACCCCCTTGACGATCATTAAGACCAGATGGGAAATGGACATAGGGAAAGAAATACCAGAGGCCACGTGGGCCCAGCTGGTGCAGCGCGCCTGGAGGAGCACACGTAATGCCCGATTCCAACTGGTCCACTTCTACATACTACATCGAGCCTATTTGACGCCGGAGAAATTACAGAAATACTTCGGCCTGGAGACGGCGGCCTGCCCTAGATGCAGGACGGACGGAGCGGACCTGCTGCACATGCTATGGTCCTGTTCCATGTTAACTTCCTACTGGTTGTTTGTGGGGGAAACACTGGCTGAAGTGACTGGTAGATCGTTGCAGATGGAGGCAGCTGTAGGGATCCTACATTGGTTTCCGCATACCCCCAAACATAAGATTACTAATAAGTTTATAGATTTAGGGCTGCTTCTGGCCAAACGAGAAATCACCAGGCATTGGAAGGCGCGAGTTGGTCCAACTGGTGGTAAATGGCGTAATGAACTTCTCAAGTGGGCGGGGAGTGAAAGCACATTGCGCTACCAACAGGCGAGGAGGCGGAGAGATGAGAAAGCACTGGAGATATTGGTGCAGGCCCTGCGCGACCACAACACACATACTGACTCCGATAGTACAGAGGGAGAGCGACCTGGATCCCGATAACGGATTGCTAGTGGGTTAGGCCCCCGAAGAAGAACTAGGGGCCAGATGTAGGTAGGGTTTTACCGGTCGGTAACGGCCGAATTCGGCCGTTACCGACCGGTATTTGGCATTTGATATGTAGGGGCAGGTAAACAGGGAAAATCGGTAATTTTACCGATTCGGTAAATATACCGGTCGGTAAATTTACCGACCGGTATATTTACAGAATCGGTAAAATTGATATGTAGGTGGGACTCTTCTGAGTCCCACAAGGCCTACAAAATCGGTATTTTACCATCAAATTGTATTTGATGTTAAAATACCGATTCAGGTGTGCATGCACATGTGTGCATGCACACCTGTGCCATATGACAGGCAGACCTGCCCTTAGGGCAGGTATGCCTGCCATATGGCCCCTGAACCTTTTGTGGGGGTGCTAGAGGGTGTCAAAGTGACACCCCCTGCACCCTTGTCAAAATCGGTATTTACCGAATCGGTAAATACCGACCGGTAATGCCCCATTCATTCCTATGGGCTTCAAAGCCCATAGGAATGAATGGAGCATTACCGGTCGGTATTTACCGAATCGGTAAATACCGATTCTTAACGATTCGGTAAATGGAACATCTGGATGTTCCTACATACCCCCACTTCTTATTTACCGATTCTTAATTACCGAATCGGTAAAATTCGGTAATTAAGAATCGGTAAATAAGTTTTACCTACATAGAGTCCTAAGTCTCTTATCACAAACTGATAGACCGCCAGATACTCTGCCGATGACGAGAGGGGAGGAGGGAGGGGGAAAGAGGAAGGAAGCACTATCGACTTCTGTGAACACTAGAGCGATGCATCACTGAGACTGACAAATTACTCCTCTGGGGGGGAAGGGCTGTTTGGGGAAGGGAGGAGGGATGTTTTCGTTGGGTTGTTTAGAAAAGCAGAGGTGTTTTATTTTTCCACCTGTTGAACTCTACCGGAACGAAGAGATGTTACCTGTGACCTGATGGCACACGCCGCCCGACCCCCGGGTTGTGGGCTGAATGGCCGTGTATAGAGTTGATACTATTACCATCCTTATGGCTTTTCCTTTGTCAGGTGCCAATAATATGATTACATTTCTTTCCTGCAATAAAAACATATTTGACAAAAAAAAAAAAAAAAATGATGCACGTCGAATTGAGTCATACCTGTCGCTGGTAGAATATGGTGAGCTTCAAGAAATATTGAGGGGCTGAAACTCTAAACTCCATGCCCACCAATGGGAACTCTGTCATAGGTTCATCTACCCTATTTTGTGACATGCTTTTTGGAGTTACTGTTTGTGATGGTTATATCTATATGATCAATTTTCCATTCTCAACTTGATAATCAAGAGGTTTTGCAAGTGCATAGTCATGTAATACTCAATGAGAGCTCTGTTTTATTAGTGAATAAATATCCAGAACCACTACCCCAATACCCTGGCAGTGTTTTATCCCATTGAGTTGAATGACATGATCTGTGGTATCAAATTTGGGGAAGACAGCAAAGAAGACAAAGGCTGCCAATCCACCTCAGGAATATATGAATAATGGACTAACCTTATATACCCAATCTGGATTAGGGTAACTAAGCTATACTATGTGCAATTGTACAGCAGGATTCATTCATAGGTACTTATCCTCTGTTGTTTGTACCAGTGCATTTATACCATACTCTTTTTATCTTGAAACATATCCAATTATATGGCAGAAACAAACCTGAGGCTACTCTATTCAGTACACATTTAATGTATTAAATAATATATAACTAAATAGGTAAAGTGCTTACGCTGCAGTGCTCATTGTGGTACAATCCCATAAAAACACAAAATAATCACCTGGTGTCTGTTCAACTAGTATTAGTAGTCACAGTCTGAATTCATCTTGTTAAAACCAGAGATATGCGTCAACGGTACAACCCTGATTTCCCTGTGAGGGTCTCATCATGACAGAGCCATCTATATTTAAGTGTTCTTTTTCAATGAGTTGTGTGAAGTTTCCCTCTGTTTCCGGACAGAATGCAGCCTATGTATACAAACTGGTAATAGACTTTCAGGAGAAGTTCAACATAAGGATATTATTTATTTTCCTCTATAATGAACATGGCACCAGATTATGTTGAATACATTGAATATGCACTGAATAGTGTGGCCTATGGGTTTGTCTACCATATCATTGTATGTGTTTCGATATAAAAAGAGTACTGTATTAATATACTAGGTACAAACAAAGGATAAGTACTCACAAATAAATTCCAAATGACAATTGTGCATAGAATAGCCAATCCATCTGAGTCAAGGATTATGAGGAGTCATAACCCTCACCTAAGTGAGAAGAGGCCAGTCAGCACATATCCATGAGAAATCGAGAGATATTTCGGAAGGAGAAGATTTTTCAGGGCAATGCTGGAAAAGTTGGGATTAATTTAGTGATTGGGGTGAGCAGAGTTTCCTTAAATCACATTGATGTTATGCTGCTTACTAGAAGTATTCCAAAAGCCTAGCTATAATACTCAGGTTGAAGAGATGTTCAAGTGTTTATTACTGTAACTGAATACAAATCAGATCCAAGGAACAAGGGCTACTGCTTTAAATTACATTCTGAATAATATTGAAGAAGAGTGAAATAAAGCAGGTAAGGGTTATTTGTTGGCAATGAAGCAGTGTGAGTTCATGAGAGGTACGGATATTCATTTTCATGCTTGGGTGAATTTACAGAAACTTAGTATAGAAAGACTGACGTAATTCATAGCAATTAATAGAAGAGGAGGTTATGTATTTTTCTCAAATATGTATCAATGCTTAATTTGAGCAGGTCAAGAAGGATGTGAAATAGGTCATACCTGACACTGGCCACAGCCTCAACAACTGTGGAGAAGTGTATTGTATAGGCAGGTGTGATTCTACAAATTAAGTGAGAATCAGGGAGGAAATATAGAGCTGAAAGGTTAGTTTTCAAGGCTGATTACTTTTAGTAGTTGAATTCATTGGTTTAGGGTTATGGTTCAAAGACAGAAGGATTGTGTCTTTAAATCAATTTGATGGGATGAAGTGGTTGTAAAATGTGGACCACAAGAAAATATCTAAGAAAATACCTAATCTAGACATTTTCAATTAAGTGGGTGAAAGCAGTAATGTAGTTGCTAGGAGAGAGGTAATGAATGAAGGTATATAGGCTGCTAATTGGGACTGACAAACCAAACGTTCTGATTGTCCACCATGCAGGCTTTTGATTTTTCTGAAGGTAGCAGTGAACAGAAATGAGGTTACATGTTCTCTAAAGTAATTGTCTGTCCTGGTGAACACCAAATAATTATGATAATGATGGCTGAGTTGGGCAGGGGAAGGCCACTGTGTAACTGATTATTAAGTGTTAGAAGGGAATATAGGCAGCAGGTTTGATGGTGAAGGATCTGAAATGGAAACTGATGGTCACTATTCCACATATGTGGACTGTGTGATCAGTACTGAGGTAATGCTGCATGAGGCACAGTTGGGATGCCTGACCATATTCAATAGGTTGAACATATTCTCTGTAGGATATTATGAGAGATCAGCTGTTTTACAAAACAAAACTTTGAGGTTGACTTTGTGAGACACAAAGAGAGAAAGAGAGAGAAAGAGAGAGAGTTTGCGAGGTGAGGCCAATGGGATAAAAAAATGTCCTGGATCCATGTCAGGTCTAAAGAGCTTTTTCTGTCCTGAATTAGTTATGATAGTAGTTATAAGGAATGCAATGGGAGTGTGATTTATACTAGGGTGTGAAGAATCAACTGTCAAAGAGTCAGGTGACTTGCTGTTATTGCCACAATTTTTTATGCCCTTTGAATCCCATGTGGGTTCTGTAAATTACTTTTCACAAAGCTTTACTTGCTTACTTGCTTCTCTCTTAACATCACATATTCTCAATGTGCACTGGACATTTCCAGCAGGTAAATTACCAGACACCTAAAGCGTAACACTTCTATATCAATTTTTGCAAGAGGTCACAAAAGGCCACATTAGAATGTCTGCCAGACATCCTTGGTTTGATTTCCGACCCACGTATAATGATTACAGTGGTCAGATGTCAAACGAGGCGGCCATTCCGGCTGGCTTCCGACAGGCTTAAGGAGCCTGTCGGCCAGTCGGAGACCACAACATAATCCCTTACGGATGGTGTTTCGCCCTCAGGATTATGATGTTGGTTTCCGACAGGCTTTTCATGCCGGGCTTTCTGACATGAAATGCCTGTCAGAAAGCGACTAGCAGGGTCCCCATGCCGCTGTAGCCTCCGGTTATAAGACTGGGTGGCACGTATGGTGCCCCCTTGTAAATCCCTGCACCATGTGCCAGGCCCCTCATGGTGTCTGCTACGCAGTGGAGGGATTTACAGCATCTCCCATTTCTCTATGGAAGCATGTGCTACAGCCCTTTTCTGACCGCTGCACAAGCTCCCATAGGGAAATGTGAGTATGCGACCGCACTATGCGGGGTCGCATTGTAATAGTGTGTTCCGAACCAGTCTGTTTCCACACTGAAACGGTAATTAGGGCTGAAATGTGTTAAAGATACATTTCTAAAATTTCCAGCTTATGTCGGTGTAAGCTGATTTGATGAAATACTAAAAAATTACATTAAACTATTTTTGTATGCTTCTTTCTAAGGCCTCCTTTTTAAAGAACCAGTGCTTTCTAGGTGTCCCTTGATTATAGCTAAGTTTTGCTTTTCATTTCACAGGACACACTGCCGCATGAAGTGGGATTGAAAGTACTAATGATTCCAATTTGTCATCATAGTAATCTCCATCATAAATATCAAGAGGTTGTCTGTAGTTATCAGCTTCATTTATCTCATGGCAGAGGTGATTTGTATCCAAAGTAATTAGCAGAGCTTGTACCATGGGGAAAAACTGATGACAAAACGCAGGCAGGTGGGGCAAGTGTTGTTTCAGTAGTCATCAATCGGAAAAGTGTTGCAGGAAATGAAGGGGAACATATATATACATGGTTGTACAAATAACAGCTCCCCATTGTATGCAACTAGAAGTTATCCCCGTAAATCTGTTGATGTATGCTTCCTGCCTCAAATATTCTCAACTTGCATTCCCCCCTTTCCAGTATTCAGACAAAGCAAGCCTAATTTAAGTGGCTGTGCCAAATATCTGTCTCCTTGAAAGGCCTATGCATCCTCTCTAACTCATCATTATACAGAACACAACAGGTTTCCTTAACGTCGTAAGGTCTCATAACCCTGGATTTACTGTTACTGGGGATTCTGATAACTACACAGGTGGAGAAAGAACTGGGATGATATGTTTCTGGTAAATAGGATGTTGTGCTCAGCGTACCAATACCTGCATGATCTCCCCTGGTATTCTACCACCTAATCTTTGCCTGCTTGCAGCAGGTGAAATATCTGGGAAGAATACCAGTCACCAGCAGTGTTCCCTCTGAACTCTTAATTTAAGTATGCCAGTAACTGTGATTACTGGGCCCACTGGAATTAATGGGCTACTCAGAATGAGGGTCAAACATTAACCATTCACTCCCTGAACAAAGAATACTGACAAAACACAAAGAGCAACATATAGGTGATCTCATTACCTGTGCAATCAGCCAGTCTATCAACTTGTTTGCCATCACAACAGACTTATAGGTCCTTAGATGGTAATCTTTGTCCCTTCAAAAACACAAAACAGGTTGATTTTTTACAAACTGATACATAGCAGTGAGTGCAATACCTTTATTTATGGCATACAGAAAGTACACAGCAGAGGCACTACAGGTAGGACTGGACCCTAGGGGGTAGAGTTGTTTTTCATCTTTCAAGTTAATGAGACTGAAATCAGTACCTGTGGTGCATTTTGCTTACAAAAGCAACCCATGACAAATGAACTTTCCAATGTGGCCCACCAATGGATACTGTGGGCTCGGGATTCTTCTTAGTACAAAAAGATTCAGATGTTCAGCAAGAATACTGGCCAGCACTGAACGTTCATTGGCACATGAAACTATGCACCCAGATGGCACATACCTAATGAATTATACATGTAAATCAAAGGGTGTTAATTTATCATAAAGTTCCCCATTTGTAAAGTGCTTGGATATTCTAAATCAAAGGAGACTCAGTCACAAAATATATACTATTATCATAGAGATAATATGACCTTGCAAAATAATGTGTACAATGTAGTGTAATTGGAGCGACAGTGTTATTAGATAGAGCCTGACTATAGACTTGCTCCTGTTGAATTGTCAAAACAAATTTAATAGAAATAGAGGAACATAAAATGTTGTGATATACAGTTTCCTTAATACATATATTAATGCTTATTTCGTTGATGACTCATAGCCAGTTTGCCAGGATGCATCACAGCCTTGAATGCATGTGGAATGTATTTGTGAAATCCCTGCTTGATGTACACGATCTAAGATTGTTTCCCAACCCCTCACATAATGCAGAGAAGTTTGTTGCTTCATAGCTAGATTCATGCAATGTAAATACCACTGCACACAAGAGAATACAGATCACTCAAGAGTTGTTATTGCTCTTCTCATAGTGACAAGGTCTCCTCCATAAACAACAGAAATAGCCCCATTCCTGACCAGACTTTTCCCCCACATCAAGTTTATTTCTATATGTGTGTCACATCTCAGGGCTACAACAGCGCTTCTACATGTATCATCATATCCACAGACTTAAGTATAATTTCCTGGCACCTGATGTGTTAGGAATACCCCGTCCATGGGTGAAAGAGGTATAGCACAGCTTCGAAGGTTAATCCCACAATCTCCCTGAAAGGATGTTCCTAGAGTTAAAGGATTGTGAATAAGTGGCAGAGAGGGTCAACACGAGGATCAGTCATACTGCTGGATGCCTTTGGGATACATCAGCACATGACCAACATTTCACACGAAAACGCTGCACCTTGCTCTAAGTCTCACCACCCGCCACTGTCTTACAGACACCACAACTTAGAAAGGATTTCACATGACATTGAACTTTGTAATATGGATCTTATTCGTAGAGCTTTATAAAAATATTTATAAAAATAACAATTCCTAGGCAACTGTGGGGTCCTGTAAGGATATCAGGTACACTGACACAACAATAATGAAGGCACAAGAAATATAAACTAATGCAGTGTATGGGAAAGATAAACTAAAAAACAATGGAAAATGGATCTTATTGATTTATTAATACAAAACATGAATTTATTAAAAAACATATAGCACACAATTTATATGACAGATAATTCAAAAGATTTCAGCATATACAATTCATCATGTTTAAAATCAAGTTTACATACATGAATAAAAACAAATACATTCATAAAAGCAACCAAGTGGGTAAATTAATAATCTCTACGCGCGTTTTGGCGTTACACACGCCTTATTCGGAGAACCATTTGAAGATTCTAAAAATTCCTTGGAGGATGTGTGGGTTAACTGGATACAAGTATCATAACGTATGAGGCATGCAATGACTGCCGGCCTATCTACGGACTACTGGTAAAGAAGTCACGATTGGATCACGGTCTGCTAAATTAAGAGCGTGATGGCTAACCATCCCTCAGTGAAATGGATGGAGGTTGGGATTAATCTCACGCCGTCATCAAAATAGGAAAAAAACTTGCATCGTTTCCGGCGATAAACTGATAGGGGCGGTGGCTTTCGTACCTCAAGATAAGCTTAATTTAACGGGCAACGTGATGATGTCGCCTCGAAAAAACCTTGATAGAATGTTGGTAATGATTTCACTTAGCGGTTTATTGAGGGCATGGATGGCCCCTTAAAACCATTGAAAGTATTTTCCGCCTGAAGCGCACGGAGCGCCTGGAGGGCTTCTGATATAAAAAGTTAAGTATTTTACAATTTCTTTACATTTATAAATTATAAGCTGAAATCTTTTGAATTATCTGTCATATAAATTGTGAGCTATATGTTTTTTAATAAATTCATGTTTTGTATTAATAAATCAATAAGATCCATTTTCCATTGTTTTTAGGTTTCGCCCTGGCCGTAGCAACTGCGTAGCAGTTGCTCCGCCCAGGGCAAAATCTTATGTCCTAGATATGGGGCTTTGGTCCCGCCTCTGTCTTCCATTGGCTAGCTCCATAAATGGAGGCTAGCCATTGGAAGAGATTGGCTGTCAATCACGCTTTCCCTGTGAAAGCGCGATTCGGGGGCGTTTCCGTGTCTTTTTTTAAGTCCCGCCCCTTTTGTCGTCATGCCGCATGTTCCCGCACTCCCTCCCGCTGTCTGTGTCTCCGTAGATGTTTTATGTTTGAGCAGCTCGTTTAATGCACTTCGATCACTGGGTAAGAGGGATAAACAAGGAATGAAATCTCAGAGGAATAGATTATACTCTTTGGCTTGCATTAAAGCAGAGGGGGTTTTAGGAGGGAGGCACCTAAAATAAAAGTGTTAGCTATTAGCATGCACTCACTCCAACCAAGAGCACTTTGCATTCTGGGGTGTGTAGTTTTGTGTTCGCTGTGTTGTGCGGGGGTCAGATAGGCTTCGCTAACTTGCTACTCAGTGTTTACCCTAGTAATACAAGCTATATTAAGGTATCCCAAGTGACCTTTGGCTGCTCGGCTTCAACACAGCAACACGAATCTGATGTGAAAAGGTGAAACAAACTGCGACGGTAAGCATTTTGTTGCTGAAATTTAACACGGTTCATGCAAAATGATGGCATTGTTTACCCCTTTTAATAAACTCTTCACTTTCCACGTGTCCAAAAGAAAGGGAGCACAGGTGAACTTAACAAATTCAATTAAATACGAGTCGGGAGCGTTGGCGGGAAGGTGGGGTTTAAAAGCGCATTTTTAGGCAACCGAACGGCCTAGACTGCAGACGTGGAGTTGTTTGCGCGCTGAAATGTGAACTAAAACGGTAACGTGATTTGATTGCTCTCGTCTTTTTTTAAATAGCCTAAGACATGAATTAATTGCACAGCATATAAGTATGTCTTCTAACAACAGATGTGTCTTCCGACGCATCAGTAAACATCTAGCAGTTTGTTTTATGAGGTGCACCATAGGTCTGCGTAGAAGAGGGACATTTACTTTTATAAGCGCTTCTACAGACTGTATTTTACGTTGTTCGACGTTAGTACGAGTCCGTGAAATGCTTACTAACTCGTTACTGCGATGGTACATTCACCTTATAAGTTTTTTTTGGTTGTGCTTAATTGGCCTAGTATCCAAGTCCTGTTTAATCCGGTTAGCCAGCAGGTTTTGCTTTGTGTCCCTCTGGTTGGTATCTTATTGAGCTGCACCGAGGATTATTTAACTCCTATCTCACTCGCGTGAGCAGCTAAAATGCGTTAGATTTGATTAGCATCCCCTGGCGCGAGGGCTTCCCTCGCCAATATTGTCATCTAATTCCCAGCAAGCAACCGCACATTACCTCTGTAGGCAGTCTAAACGGATAGAAGTGCAGGTACCCGCTATTTAGAGTACCAGTTTACCCTTGAGGTACAGGCACTCTCACACTGAAAGTATTGCAGTGGAGTTGAGAAGTGCAGGAAATTTCACTTTCAAAGTGAAGAAGGGTAGGCACTCTGTACGACAGTGCCTGCCCATTTAAACCACGGTATATAGAGAAAGTCTAGGTGCTGCCCACAACACGGTTAATAAATGTAGTTCTTAGCCACTGCAGTTTGCCTACAGACCGAACCACAAACCAACTATTCAAAGGTCTACTTGAAGATATTAAAATGTTGGGTTATATATATTTACTTGCTTTAAGCATCGGTTCTCTGTACTCAATCGGTCAACACTTCCTTTGTGGCAAGGTCCCAACCATTCCAGACTAGTGTGAGAGCCCTATTAGTTTCTGTCACCTGTCCTAAGGAGACCACCAAGGCTCCAACCTGGACAAATCAAAGCAAGCCCATAGGCAACCATGTCGACCCACCCTGAAAAAGGGTGGGGAAAACACCAAAGAACCACAGCCTGCACTACCTGACAGGACCGCAGTGCACTTGCAATGTGGCAAGTGGTCCAGCATATCCCTAACTGTCTGAGACCTCCCCTCTGTCCCAGACTGACCAATCCTAAAACACCCGGGCTTGAACTGCCCACTCCGCAAAGCATCCCTGGGGTGCGAATACCCTCCTTCACCCACAGACCACCCCTCTACCTCTCCGTAAAGCATATGAAGCCTGAACACTTCCCTTCGAGTCATTATGGGAACTTTCCAACCCGGGAATTTTGTATGGTTGCCTAATGCATTCTGGTTTTCGTAGTCTTCTTCTTTTTACTTGCATTGAACTAATTAAACGAACGCATGTGAAATTGGTGCCTTATAGGCGAAAAATCGGGACTGGAGGCAGCCATTAATGACCTTGAGACTGGAGGGAAGTGGTCACTTTTAAATGTTAACACCTCTGTTAACTACCATTAACTGTTGTATCAGATTCATTCAGCCAGTTCTCATCTTTTATGGACCTTGCAGTATTCCATTTACTTTCTGTGATATGAAAGGGTGCAGAATCCCAGCGCCTCAAAGAAGATTCCACAGCAGGCTATTCACTGCTTCTCATGGCGCGTCTCACGGCGCGTAACCATTGCTCTGCCCATGAAACATGTTTATAGTGGCAGTTTACTATTTGAGTACTTTATCAAACATTTTTTAATATGGTTCAAATATAACCATAAGATACATACAAACAATGTTCCCTCTAATTTTTTTCCTCTGTGTGCGGCAGTGTGAGGTCTCTGTGCGCTCCAGCCACAGTAATGTGCGCCAAGAACCCGACAGCGTGTGTGGGTGCAGCGACAGGGGTTTTGACACTGGAGTTCCTGCTTGATTGTGCAGATAAATGACCTAGGTACTAGAAAGGAGGAGGCCTGTTTGATGGGGCAGGCAGGGCCGGACTGGGAACCCAAAAAAGTAGCGCTGGCAATTTTGCTGCACTGGCTCCCACCCACCAGAGAAGGGGGTGCCAAGTGTCAAGCACTACTGCTTAAACCCGGTCCCCAGCACTGGTGCTTTTGTTACTGAGGGCCCATATCACTGCAAAACAGCCCCCAGTAACACAACTGGACCCCACTGCTACAAAACTGACCCCCAGCCTTCCAGGCAAACGCCTGATGCCTGCTAAGGCCAGTCCAGCCAGGAGGGTGGCATTCGTGTTGGTGACTGGCGTACAATGGTTGTGTCATGTTCGAAATGAAAGAGTGCAGTGCAGAGCATTTGCAACCTCGACAAAGCTACACGAATATATATATATATATTAGGAAAACGGGGCAACCAGCCTCATTCCACAGTGCCAGTGAACCTCTTCTTTACTAACTAACTACACAGCGGCGGCTCAGGGACATCTTAAGGACTTTGAGCGCCCTCTGCCAAACGTATTTTGGGGGCCTCTGTGCGGATCAGCTTTGAATTTATGATCCAGTTTCTCATGTCCTTTTGGCCAGATCACAAACAGTGCACAGACACACTGGTTCAAATTCCAAATGTGTTTATAGGTAATATTCAGGGATAGTGATGTATTTTTCCAATATTGTAACACAGTAGAAACCCACTAATACCACTGCAAATAATCACTGTGACATCCTCCCATTTCTCATATCCGAGATCCTGTTTAAATCTAAAATAAACACATTTGTCAAATAATGTCTATAATACAATCTCACACATTACCCAGATAAAAAAAATGAAAGGAGAATGCCATTTGCAATCTGTTTAAGAATTATTCAAGGTCATCAGGGCATGCCCGGTTGGGGGTCACTCTACTTGAGCCATCTGGGTGTTCTGGGCTTTGGCGAGCCATGGGCTACAATTGCAAGTCTCGCTTAACCATTGGTTCAACTTTCAAGCCTGTAAGTGACCAATTATAAGTGGCATTTGCTACATTTGAGGCCTCTCTAACCTCCAGAGGGGGCTGATGTAAATTGCCACCAGATGGGAACCTTCCTGTCCTAGCCAAGATTACTGCTGAGAATCTCCATGACCCTGATGCTCTGCTCCTAGCTGAACAGTTTGTGGGTATCATCAATGCAGCCTTCGCCTGGGAGACCTTTGAGATCCCTGTGTGTATACAAGACTCTACCTAACAAGGAACGGTCATGTGCACTCCCTCCATTGCATCCCTTTCTAGGCCGATCTGCAACCTTCATTATCTCATAACTCGGAGGAGTTATCAATTGTTGGCACAGGGCTGAAGCCTTGCAGTGCCACCTTGCGCTATGGCAACCTCTAGATATGAGACCATGTTTATAGTTGACGTAATCTTGTGACAGTAATGTACCCAGTGTGATGGAAAACTTCTAAAGGAACAAGCTATTTTGCTTGTTGAGGTGACCACCTCTAGTTTGCAGAGACAGGCTCTTGCAAGGCTGACGTGCTGAAGTACTCCCACTGTGCAGACTAACTGCAGCCCACAGTGCATGCGTGATGTCACAGGGTTCCAAACATAGGACCCCATGTTTGCTAACTATGATAGGGTCAGCCCAACCATGCAGATTGACGCATGCATTCCTTGTCATGGGATTTCATGCACTATTGATCCTATCTAAAGTGTGGGCTTGTTTTTGTGTTGTACTCTTTGCTATGTCCAGGACTTTATGGTTCTGCCCGTGGTGCACAATTGCTGATGTATGGTACTGTCCGCTGTACATGCTATGTTATGTGCCCTACGCTCCCATCTGCAGATAGGCTTCATATGGTCTCATCTTTGAAGGGAATGGAATGATGTGGTCTCGCTTAGAGTGCACACTTGGTCTTTGGAGCAGCAACTGTGCAAACCACAGCCACATACACAGTACAAGATTCCTTCAGGTGTAGTATATAGTACAGTCATCAGGCATCAGCAACAGCGTAACAAGGCAGGGACGGGGCAGCTTTTTTTAGTTTGTCCCGTCAATGTAACATCAGCATAGGAGGCCCTGCTGCTATAAACATGGTGGTGAGCATGGCAGAGAGTAGCAAGGCTGAAGGAGGTTGAGTGAAATCTAGGTTGCACCTCCATATAGTAAAATACATGTCTACTATGGTGCAGGTAAATGTGGCCTTTGCTGTCAGCTTATGTATAAATGGCACTCTTAGTATCAATAAATACGATTAATTACTAAAACTATACAACACTGCCACATTCTCATTGTGTCTTACATTTATGCAATCTATCATTGATTAATGCGTTTTTCTAGAGTGGAAATAAGATACAATGCAATAGCTAATTAATCTAAAATGTTACAAGAGTAGTCCTGTTTATTACTCATTACTTTCCTCCCCACACCTCGATCTCAAATCAGAAAACCTATATACAATCTAATGCAAAATCAAATCAGAACTTCACTTATTTGGTTTCAGTTACTGCTCCCAGATTTGGACAAATTCTTCATGTCTCCCCTCCTAGGTTTGAAGTCTGTTTATGTTCATAACACAATCTTCCCACAGCCACGCTCTATTAACAAAAAGCATGCTGCAAGTCCAGAAGCAGGACGTGTGCCTTTAGAATCACTAGCATATATTAGTGATTGTAAAAGCACACGTTATGTTTTTAGGCTTGCTGCATGCCTTTTGTTGATAGAGGACGGCAGATTACGTGCCTTTTGGAAAGTTTTCATGTTAATTGCAGAGCACGACATACTGATGCACGGGCTGCATTTAACATGAAAACTTTTAAAAAGGCACACAATCTGCCGCGCTCTATTAACAAAAGGTGTGCAGCAAGCCAAAAAGCCCAATGTATGCTTTACACTTCGTTCTTTTGCGCTGGTTGCATGTCTTTTTCTTTTTTTTTTAGCAGAGTTTTGTATAGCACAAACTTGACCCGAACCAAACCGGGTATCAGAGCGCTTTACATAGCACTAGTTACGTTACATGAGTACACACATTCATTTTTGTTAGGCACGGGGAGATTAAGTGATCTGCCCAGAATCACAGGAGGTTTTTTGGCGACATTACCGCGACTCGAACCCGGTTCCCCCAGGTCCGAGGTCGAGCGAGATTCAGAAAGTCAAATGAGCCCTTTGACTCTGTAAACGTTCACTTTTGTATGTAATTACATCAGTGTGCTTTGCGCGCTGATAGACATTACATACAACATCAAAAAAACAGCTGCTTGGGAACCCTTTCTAACCCTCCCCAGTGTCTGCCTATGGCTGACACCAGCGCTAGGAAGGGTGCTCAATTGCCAGCTACTGGCCGACACACTAGCAAACAGGTTAATGCAGAGTGGCAATAAAGATTTTTCATAACACAATAGTTATATTTTACACACACATTTTGGCTGAAACACAGTAGAAAAATACAGCTAGGCAAATTAAACTAAAATCTTCAAATGGATATCCGTTTTCTAGTCTTCAGGTTCAGAAGCCAAACAGCACAATCAAGGAATAACATGAAACGACAAAGATGTGAACATGAGCCGCTAGCGAACTGAGAGCTGATTAAGGACCATTGTGAAAATACTCCTGTTAATTGTAGCACCGTAGTGTGCTGCGATTAACATAAATATTTTCACAATGGCCCTCAATCAGCTCTCAGTCGCGCTCCATTTAAGGGAAGACATGCATGAAGCCCAAAAGCACGACGTGTAAAGCACACGTCGTGCTTTTGGACTTGCTGCATTTCTTCTCTTAATGGAGCGCGGCCGAGAGCTGATTGAGGGCCATTGTGAAAATATTTATGTTAATTGCAGCACACTACGGTGCTACAATTAACAGGAGTATTTTCACAATGGTCCACAAACAGCCCCCAGCTGCGCTCCATTGAGAAGGAAAAACCGCAGCAAGTACAGGAGCCACCAGAAGCCGTAAATTACAATTTTTCGCGCCGCTCCTGTACTGAAAGCGGCGGCGCCAATGCTCTTCTGAGATGTGCTGTGGATGCGCGCTCCACACGCAGCACTGCGCGCTCGGGGGATCAGACATGGGCGCCCGCGCGGCCGCGCACGTTACTGGGAACACTGCATACAAACCATTAAACATAACACTAAATACAGCACAAGGAGATTCATTCTGTGTATTGGGGGGTAAAAAAGCGTACAAACATACAAAAAAAAAAAAAATGTGCCCAGCAGGGCTTCAGTGAGCACCTAATGCGAAGTGCGACCAGCATCCGTGGCGTTATAATGTAAATCGTGGTACACTTATCAGTCTAAAATAGATGCTCAAATATCCCGAGCCAGTGGTGAAACAAAACTCCCCGCAGTGCGGGGGCGTGTGCGAGCCACAGGGGGGGGTGCCCTCAGCACAGTAATCTGTCCTGAGAGCTGAGTCCGGGGCGGGGTGGGTCTCTACCATGTGCTCTGCTCTGTCTTCAGAGCAAGGAAGTGACGCCTATTTAAAGGCCCCAACTCGCAGAGGTCTGTGGGTTATAACTGAGGAGAAGGCTATAAGCAGGTAGCGATGTCTTCATTTATCAGATCTGTCTCGGGCTTGTGGCAAGATTAATTCCACGCCTCCCAGAGCTTCAATCAATCAGCATTTTTATAGCGCGCTCATCACTTCGAGGGGTTTCCAGGAGCTTAATTGCACTGCTTAGAAAGCTGCCTTTACATAGGCAAGCACAAACACCCTTTAGCATCAGGAGGTGTAGCCTATCCGGCCTCAGTTGGTTACATTTTAAATATTTTAAGAATTATTACAAATCTTTCTTGGCCAGGTAAATTGTGGACACTGGGCTGTCTTTTTTGCTCTCACTGCGGCTTAGTGAACCATGAGCAGACTAGCCTTTGGGGAAGCTGATTCATTGTATTAAAAATGTAACCTAAACCTTGTGAATAGCTGGTGGTTATAGGCGTTGGTCACCCATGTCGGGTATGGTTGAGTTGAGGGTACTGTTTATCAAGTAATGAGCATGGGCGGGAGGTTTTTAGGTTTCGCCTGGCGTTTACTGCGCAAGCAGTATCGCACAGGCGAAAACTTTTATAAACAAGTATGGAGCTTTCTCCCGCCTCTGTCTTCCATTGGCTAGCTCCATAAATGAAGGCTAGCCATTGCAAGACAGATCTGCCCGTCATTGCCGGAGCAGATTCGTGGGCGTTCCCGTGCTTTTTACTCATCCCACCCCTTTCCCTACGTCATGCGGCAGTGGGCGGTGTTTTTTTCTTTTTCAAGCCATGTTTTTGTCATTTGGTTGCCTGTGGTCTCCGTGTTATGTCGTGCTTGGCTCGTGGCTGTCGTCTCCGTTTTCCGTCTTTGCGCGGTATGTATGCTGCGCTTTTCGTGCGTGGCTGTCGTTTTTGTGCCTGTGGTCTCCGTGTTATGTTGTGCGTGGCTGCTTTCAGGAGCTGCTCGGCTCCGCTGGCCTCCCCCCCCTTCTCTCTGCCCTCCTCCGTCAAGCTCTGCCGCTCCCCCGGGCCCCCACCCCTCCCTCCCTCTCCAGCGGCCATGCTGCCTCTGCTTGTTTAATTCTACTGCAGCGGCGGATGGATAAGATAAGGATTAGCATGAATCACATTGGTCCTTCACCACACTGAAAAACATGTTTTTCACTTGTGGTTTGTAAACATACTGGACTATACCTGCATAACAGCTCTTGGCTATCCTAAGATGATGTTACCAGTGACCCTCACCACAGGTCTGTAATACTCTAGCAGCTCTGTTACTCGAGCTTTAACCAATGCTAGACTGAGGAAGGAGGGTGGGAGCCTGGGCCAGCACTAATAGTCACGGGAAGAGCCTTGAGTTCTTTGCAATGGAACCTGCCAGGGGAATGTCCATGGTCCAGCTTAATTAAAGCATTTCAATCACGTTTGCTGTCTAAGTCAGTCTCCCTACGTGGGAGTGCCATAGGAGCCCCCAGCTGGCTGCCAACCTAACTAATGAGATCCAGTCAGAGGTCTTGGGGTGGGGTGGGGTGTTGTGTGTGTGTGTGTGAAGGGCCAAAATTGACTTGCATATTGTTGGCCCCTAACCCTAATGGAACACCGTCTCCCAGGGCACCATCCGATGGTTCCAATGCCGGTTTCCACACGGGGCTCTCGCACGGAGTCAAAATGGCCACGGTTTGAATGGCTGCAGATTCCTGTTTCAATCGTAAAGCCGGGTCCGGGTCCACCAGGAGCATCTCTGATAGGCGCAAGTCCAATTTGCTCAATAAGACATCAACCTGCGATAGAAACGCCCAAATTTCCGCCAGTACTGACTTCAGCGATGGCTCATGCATCGTTCGATCCACGGTCTCATGCCCGATATCAATCCCAATCACCTCCCCGGGTGAATCCGGCATCCTCAGGGGGGACAAACAGGATCGCGAACATACAGATGCGGAGGGTGACCAGTCTTTGCTCGCAGCCACGGTCCACACCGTTAAGGCGGCAGGTCAGAGGCCCCGAACCACGAACCCCGGCGGCCACGATACCGGGTACGCGGGACGGGAACCCCCACTCACAGCCAGCAATAAGCAGGATCACTCCTCCATCGATAATGAGCAATTGAAATGATCACCGCCAAATTCGGGCTTAAATAAAGCCTCCACTCCGGTTGACCGGACCCAGCCTGATTCTTATGGCCGATGTTGTTGCACTGCAGCCCGGCTGTGAAAGTACTCGAGGCCCCGGCTTCACCGCTGGAGCAGGCCGCAAACTTCAACACGACAGAACTTCTTCCAACAAGCCGATAAAAGTTTCCGGATTTCACCATCGGAGTGCGGAACAGTTCATGCACACAGAGACCGGGCGTAAAGTCAGGATAATGTACAGGATATCGCGGCGGGTTACAGAGGTCAGCGGAGCCGGGAGCCTAAGCAGCCATCTTGTTTGCTGACGTAGCTCCTCCCCCTCAATATTGCCCTTTTGACATCTAATGTATGTAGGGCCCTTTCTGCTACCGTCTGTGGTTTTGGGAAAAAGACTGGTAGTTCCACTGGTTGATTGATGTGAAATGCTGAAATTACTTTAGGCAAGAACTTTGGGTTTGTTCTAAGAACCACTTTATTCTGATGTAACTGTATGAATGGTTCTTGTATTGTCAATGCCTGTAATTCGCTTACTCTCCTGAGGGAGGTAATGGCTATAAGGAAGGCCACCTTCCATGTAAGGAATTGTATTTCACACCTATGCATAGGTTCGAAAGGTGATCCCATTAGTCTGGTGAGTACTATGTTGAGAATCCAGACCGGGGAAGGTGGCAATCTTGGTGGAATGACTCTTTTGAGGCCTTCCATGAAGGCTTTGATTGCTGGCACTCTAAACAGGGATAGATGTTGCCTGTTTTGTAGGTACGCTGCTATAGCTGCTAGATGTACTTTGATAGATGTGTAAGCAAGATTACATTGCTGTAAGTGTAATAAGTAGCAAATAATATTTTTTGTTGATGCGTCCAGAGGGTTGATGTTATTACTGGTACAGTATACAGCAAACCTTTTCCACTTCACTGCATAGCATGCTCTGGTGGTGGGACGTCTTGCCTGCTTAATGATCTCCATACAGTTTGGAGGTAGATCTAAGTATCCAAATTCTAAGATTTCAGGAGCCAGATCGCTAGGTTCAGTTGCTTGGGATCTGGGTGCATTATTTCTCCATGGTTCTGTGTAAGGTGCATGGGTAGAATTCTTAGCTTTTGGTGTGGCACCTGTGAGAGTTGCAGGAGCGTGGTGAACCACGGCTGTCGTGCCCATGTGGGTGCTACTAGTATCATGGTCATTGAATGTTGTTGCAGCTTTCGAACCACTAATGGGATTAGTGGGAGAGGGGGAAAAGCGTATGCAAATTTGTTGGACCAATTTATCCATAACGCATTGCCCTGCGACAGATGGTGTGGGTACCTGGATGCGAAGCTTTGGCATTTTGCGTTCTGATGAGTGGCAAAGAGGTCTATCTCTGCTTGTCCCCATCTTTGGAAGAATGGCTGCAGTATTTGTTGATGCAGTTCCCATTCGTGTATTTGTTCTGACTGTCTGCTTAAGATGTCTGCTATCTGATTTTGAACTCCTGGTAGGTGTTCGGCTAATAGATATATGTTTTGAGGAATGGCCCATCTCCAAATTTCCTGCGCTAGCCTGGATAGTTGGAGAGAGTGCGTCCCCCCCTGTTTTTGAATATAATACATTGCTGTCATGTTGTCTGTTCTGATCAGGACTGCTTTGTTGATAATGTGCATTTGAAAGGCTTTTAATGCTAGAAACACTGCTAGTAGTTCTAGATGATTGATGTGCAGTCTTTTTTCCTGTACACTCCATCTTCCCTGTACTGTATATTTCTCCATATGCGCTCCCCATCCGGTGAGCGATGCATCCGCTGTTATTATCACCTGTGGAATTGGTTCTAGGAACGACCGCCCCTTGGAAATGTTTGTTGTGTTCCACCACTTCAGAGAGCGGTGTGTGCGGTCGTCTACCAACACCAGATCTGTAATCTGTCCTTGAGCCTGATTCCACTGTGTCGCTAAGCATTCTTGCAGCTGACGCATTTCTAGTTTGGCGTGTGGTAGCAGCAGTATGCAGGATGACATCATCCCTAATAGCTGCATGAACACTCGCGCTGTTAGTGAGTGTTGTGGTTGAAACCTTTGAATGACTGTAAGCATTGTTTGAATCCTGACTGGATTGGGGTATACTTTGGCTTTTTCTGTGTCTATAGTAGCCCCTAGATATTGTTGAACCTTGCTTGGTTGCAGGTGGGACTTTGTGTAGTTCACCGTAAACCCTAGCTGGTGCAGCAGCTGAATTGTCTTTTGTGTGTTTTGAAGACATTCTTCTTGTGACTTGGCCTTTATTAGCCAGTCGTCCAAGTAAGGGAAGACATGCATTTGTTGTCTTCTTAGGTGAGCTGCAACCACTGCTAGGCATTTTGTGAACACTCTTGGCGCCGTTGTGACCCCAAATGGAAGGACTTTGAATTGATAATGTTGTCCTTCTACCACAAACCTGAGGTATTTCCTGTGG
Organism: Lissotriton helveticus; assembly: GCF_964261635.1. Lineage (NCBI taxonomy): Eukaryota > Metazoa > Chordata > Amphibia > Caudata > Salamandridae > Lissotriton > Lissotriton helveticus. The sequence goes on from NC_136063.1 coordinate 575,845,588, forward strand.
GCTTTGTGAATTGGGATATGAAAGTAAGCGTCTTTTAGATCCAGTGTAGAAAGAAAGTCCCCTTTCTTCAGTAAAGGAAGTACTTGTTGGAGCGTGACCATGTGGAAATGTTCAGATTTTATGTATGCATTGAAAGGTCTGAGGTCTAGTATTGGCCTTAGAGACCCGTCTTTTTTGGGGATTAGGAAGTATAGAGAGTATACTCCTGTTCCTTGTTGGTGTTGTGGAACCTTCTCTATGGCATGCTTTTCTAGTAGAGATAGTACTTCTTGTTTTAACAGTGTTAGGTGATCTTGACTCATTGGACGCTGTTTGGGGGGGATGTTTGGTGGGGTAGCTGTGAGTTCCAGGCAATAACCATGTTGGATAATTTGTCTCACCTACCTGTCTGATGTGATGTTTTCCCAGACAGGTAGGAACTGTGATAGGCGTCCCCCGACCGGTGTTATATGGTCTGGGGGAGCTGTACGAAGTCACTGTTTTGGGGTTGGAGAGTTGTGGTTGTTGTTGTTTCCGCGACCTCTACCCTTGTTGTTGTTACCTCTGTAACTGCCTCTAGAATTACCTCTGGGTGATGTTGGTGTAAAAGAGGTTGGTTGCTGGCTTGTACCTGTATTTTTGGATCCGCCTCTATAGGTGGACCTACGAAAGGAACCTCTTTGAGTTGGCTGTTGCAATGCTCCCATTGATTTAGCCGTTTCTGTATCTTTTTTCATCTTTTCTAAGGCCTCATCTGTCCCTGAGCCGAAAAGTGTTTTCTCATCAAAAGGCTGGTTCAATAAGGATGTTTGTACCTCTTGTTTGAACCCTGAAACTCTGAGCTATGCATGTCTTCTTAGCATGATGCTTGTGTTTATGGATCTTGCTGCAGTGTCTGCTGCGTCTAGGGCGCACTTAATGGAAGTATTAGTTATTATCTTTCCCTCTTGTATGAGTTGATCTGCCTTCTTTTGATGTTCTTTAGGGAGATGCATGATGAGTTTTTCTAATTCATCATAATGAGCTCTGTCATACCATGCAAGTAGCGCTTGCGTATTAGCTATGCGCCAGCTGTTTGTCGCTTGGGATGCTACTCTTTTGCCAGAGGCATCTATTAGCTTAGACTCTTTGTCGGGAGGCGGAGCTTCTCCTGTAGTTAATGAGTTTGCTCTCTTACGAGCGTTTGTGACCTCTAGTGAGTCCAGAGGAATTTGTCCCTTGATAAATATTGGGTCCTTTGGGGCTGCCTTATATTTTTTATCAATTCTTGGGTTTAATACCGTAGCCCTCACCGGGTCTTTGAATATTTCTGATGTGTGATTGAGGAGACCCTTAAGCATTGGTAGTGTTCCTGATGTTCTTTGTGCAGCAGGTAGTGTTTCTAACAGGAAATCCTCTATTTGAGGTTCTGCATGCAGTTCTACCTGGTGGTATTTTGCTGTCCTATTAATTAGTTGTGCAAAACCTGTGTTATCATCAGGTGGTGAAGGTTTTGAGGGATACAGTTCAGGGTCGTTATCATTATCTGACCCTACATTATAATCTTCCCATGTGTCTGCATCCTCTGGGACAGTGTCTTCATCATCCCTAGGATTTTCCCCCTCTCCTATGTCACTTTCTACATCTGTTATAGGTATAGATGGGCGTGGTGTGAAAGGAATAGCTGGCAGATTGTGAGGAAGAGGAGAAGAGGGTGTGTCTCTAGGCTGTGGAGAAAGGGGAAGAGTTGTATTCGTCCCCATTGTTCTCTTCTTAGGAGGAGGAGTTTTGTCGTCCAACTGTTCATTCTTCCTCTTTTTAGGTAGTTCTGTCACTACCTTGCCAGTTTGTGGATCAATAAACAAAGTCTTTTGTTTGGGATCTGTTTGAGGCTCCTGTGTCGGTACCGAAGTTTTTGGCTCCGAAAGGTGCTTTTTCTTTTGACTGTCCATTTGTGTTTTCGGCACCGAGAGTTTATTCCAATCCGATATTTTCGGTATCGAGGATGTCTTCGACGTCGAAGCATGTTTCGATTTCAACATGGAATGTTTCGACTTCGAGCTTTCCTTTGTATGGAGCTTCGGTGTCGATGTCGAGGTGGGCCGCTTCTCGGCTCCAACATGGTGGGAGACCGAGTGTTTCGGTTTCGGTTTCAGTTTCGTTGCCGGGCCCGAAGGCGGGGCATCGGAAACTTTTTTCGGTTGTCTGACCGGGCTCGAAGGCGGGGTCGACACCGTGCCGGGTCGGTTCTTTGGTAAAGGGACGTCGTCACTCACAGTTTGATGAACGTCGATTTCCTCGACGTCGGACTCGTCCGCTTCCGACCCCGCTTCGTCCTCCTCTTCTTCTTCCTCTTCGGGGTGCTGGTCCTCGAACAGCTCCGGGATTGCCTGTGACTGCATTCTCGATACCTCGTGTCTTCGGACTCGACGGTTTCTAATCGTCGACTTGGAGGAGAATGCCGCGCAGGCTTCACAGTCCCTGGATTCGTGTTCAGGGGATAAGCAGAGGTTGCACACCTCGTGTAGGTCCTTGTGTGGAAACTTAGCACCACACGTTGGACATTTTTTGAATGGAGTCCTTTCCATGGACTCCGGGCTGGACTACGTCGAGATGGGCCTCCTGGTCTCGTCGACGTAGCAGTTGGAAATCTTGTTGTTGACGTCGAAGCGCGTCGAAATGGAAATTTACTCGCGCTTGATAACAATACCGTCGAATTGGAAAGGGAATACGTGCCGAAATATAACTTCTTTGTCGAAGTCGATCCGGAGCGCTTCGATCCTCATCCAAACCCGATGGCGGAAAAAAACAATGCACATGCACACTAGCACCCAAAGGAGGAGTCATCGATCTCGTGACGACAAAAGACTTCTCCAAGAGAAAAACAAGTGCAATCATCCGAGCCCAACACCAGATGGCGATCTATTCATAAATGTACCATCTGCAGCCCATATGCCTCGAACATGTATTTTCAAGTAAATAGTTAGGTACCAGTGCTTTCGGTCAGGTATGGTGATGTGTCTCTCGGATTTCGCATGCACACAGACAAAAAACACACACTCTCCCTCTGTTTCGAAAGTCTTAACAATTTGGCTAGTTTACAAAATATTGTGTTCTCCCTTACTCAGTACCCCTATCAAGCTGTATTCTTCTCCCTTTTCACTACCCCTTAAGCCCCTCTCATGTGCCCTGCTAGTTCTAGAATGTATTTTATCATTATATGCCTGTGCCATTGTTGGAAAACCTGAAGCTCACACCCCCTCGGTCTTACTGACCAAGCTACGTACCCTGTTCAGATTAATAATTTAAGCATCTTAACCCGTCACGCTTTCCCTCTTTGTTCTATCTGAACCATATTTAGCCCGCTGCAGTGCAAATGTCCTTTGTTCCCTTCTGTCCGCTGACCCTGTGGGTTGGAGGGGAAACCCCATCTGCGGTGATCCCGAATTTTCTCACCTGACATCCTTTGTCTTCTGTGTCAGTCAGTAGATTGTTTTTCACACTGTACTGTAGACGCCCCGGCTTCAATGAGGCCGGATACAACTTTACAATGTGGTAACGAGGGGCGGTCAGCGTCACTCCACTGACCTTCATTAGCTCGGTGAGTTACTGGAGGGGCGCGCTGTGCGGGGTAGGGGGGTGCATGACAAGCTGCCACATGCTGTCTGACATATGGTTAAGAGCTGCGCATGTGCGCACTGATCCAGAGTGTGTGCGTGTGTGACTGCTCCAGTGTGTGCGTGCATGTGACTCCTCCAGAGTGTGTGTGTGTGTGACTGCTCCTGGGTGTGTGTGTGTGTGACTGCTCCTGGGTGTGTGTGTGTGTGACTGCTCCTGGGTGTGTGTGTGTGTGACTGCTCCTGGGTGTGTGTGTATGTGACTGCTCCAGAGTGTGTGTGTGTGTGTGTATGTGACTGCTCCAGAGTGTGTGTGTGTGTGTTTGTGTGTGTGTGTGTGTGTGTGTATGTGACTGCTCCAGTGTGTGTGTGTGTGTGTGTGACTACTCCAGTGTGTGTGTGTGTGTGACTGCTCCAGTGTGTGTTTGTGTGTGTGACTGCTCCAGTGTGTGTGTGACTGCTCCAGTGTGTGTGTGTGTGTGTGACTGCTCCAGTGTGTGTGTGACTGCTCCAGTGTGTGTGCGTGTGGGGGGCTCTGGGTGTGGCTGGCTCTGGGTGTGTGGGGCTGGCTCTGGGTGTGTGTGTCTGTGGTAGTAATTGCTGTCTGCTGAGCTCGTCCGTAGGGTACAATAGTTCTCACATTTGCGAGAGATTAAGCTATTGGCAATGTAAATGACAATGCCATTTATTTATCTGTTTTCAAAACCAACACATAAATACAAATTTTGTCATTTACAATGCCATTAGCTCTAACTTCTCCAAAGGCGAAACCGTTGCATTGTAAATGCTTGTTTAGTTTATCTTTCCCATACACTGCATTAGTTTATATTTCTTGTTCCTTCATTATTGTTGTGTCAGTGTACCTGATATCCTTACAGGACCCCACAGTTGCCTAGGAATTGTTATTTTTATAAATATTGTGCCCTGACCTAGGAACTTGCCACTAGTTTCAGGGGGTCCCTTTCTTATATATTCTTATTCGTAGAGCAACACATTCCTCATAAACAACAACTGGGTCATAATCCACCTATGAAGCCCTGATGAAGTCGATGGGATATTCTCCCAGTTGACGAATCAAGTTTGCTGGAATCCACCGAGGAAGAAATAAAACAAGATTGGCTATAGCCCTGTGTGACAGATACAAATTGTTTTTAAGGACCTCTGCATACATGGAGATTTATTACTGAATCCCACTTAGAGAGAATACACGTTGGTTTGTGGAATACTTTGATAAATAACTTTAAGAGAGAATCCTTTCTTGTGGACATGTAGAGTATGGGAAAGAAGATAAATCAGATCATGCCTGCAGTCTGCTGCCACAAGAGGTTAGGGTCTAAGGTCTGCAGTGTGCCCTAAGATAATGAGTAGCATAACACTATTAGTAAATTAATTAATTAGCTATGAACACAACAATATATTTAGAATACAAGGTTGGAAAATTATGAACTGGATCTTTCATAAAACAGAAGACGGATTATCCCCTGTAGGCATTAGGCCATTCTCTGGGAACCTGAATGGATTAGTATAATAGATACTGTTAGACCATTTCATGCAGTCTTAATGTAACAATCTTCCCAAAAGAGAAAAAACAGGAAAGGATGTCTTTGGAGTCTCTGCAAGGGAAAAGCTGAGGAATATGCAAACTGAGCAGACAAAAATGAAATTAAAAAGATAAGGGACCAGAGTCGGTGATGAACAAAGCTTGGGCGGGAGCCCTACAATAAGCGATAAAATGTCAGATACCATCTTGCTAGTTCTGATACTATTTGTAGGAAATTAGAATCACTGTGCTTGCTCTACTGTCTCTGCTGACCCCTTCCTGGAAGTGCGTCCTGTAAGCGGATGTCCTAGCCACAATCTCATGTTTTTCTTGCCAATTTAAAAGCCTTTCTGTTGTACCTTATTGCACACTTCTCTTTCTTTGTGTTCTCCTGACAAATCTGACAGTTACTCCCCTGCTCCGAGTTAGTTCCCCCTCTCCTGTACCATGATAGTTTTTATGTAAGAGCTGCTGAATGAAAGGCCTTCATCAACTAAGGTGAGAGTAGGGAGGTCACAGCTTCCCTTGAACTTAATGAGGCATCATATCACTTCCATGCTATGAGATACTTCAAGGTTCTCCTATGCATCTTTGATGTATCTTTGAGTCTAGAATAGTCTCAATCTCATACTCTTGTGACCAATCCATAGTGGGGGAGACTTGCGAAAACAGATCCTGCTGATTTACCTTGTGACACATGTACAACAGGATGGATTCTCTAATTGCATGGTAAGGATAAGCATTAAGTAGAAGAACCAACCAACTGAGCAATCTTAAAGGGGTCCACTAATAGAGGCATACATTTAGGATGAAAAGCGGAGAGCACAACCTAACTCAAATTTGATAACTAGGAGCAGGTCTTTGGTGTCAGTCAACAAACCTCTTGTAGTCTGCCTTAACTGCAATTAACTGAAAAAACAGAACTTACCTTTAAACTGTGCCCCACTGTCATTGACAATAACCTCCAGATTCCCATGTAATCTAACTACGTGATTCAAAATTAGCTGGGTTAGTTTAGGAGCACTGAATATTTTGGTCAACGGAACAAAATGTGCCAGTTTTGTAAATTTTGCAGTGACCACTAGAAGAGTTGCATATCCTTGTCGAATGGGAGAATCTGCAATTTAGTCCACTGCAATATTAGCTCAAAGGTAATAACATTCCTACATTGATAACGATCTGCCGAGGGGTGCCTGGGTTGCCCTGGTGTGTTTATGCTCCGGTGAATGATCTCACAAAATATTTTATATGAATGAGAATAAGGTGCTTATGCCATCTGGCAAAATCTAAAGGCATATCCAGAGAGCCATCATCAAGTTTTTAACCCAGCCTGCACAAAAACTCTTGCAGGTTTTCAAGCAGAACCTGAAACTGGCTACTGCATAAAGGGTGTTAGTCTCTACAGCTTTCAAAAGGACTAAGCTTATCTCTAATACAACAGAAATTTGTAAATTGTTTATTTATTTAATGTTATGTACTTAATAATACTGTATGCATTGATATTGACAAAGTATGAGATAGCATTTAATAAAGGCTTATGCTTCTTCGTTTGCATAAGGGGAGCATGGAGCAAGACTTCCAAAGAGAACATTTGGAAATCCTGAGGCAAGTGAATTCTATGCTCACTTTTCAGGAGTTTGAATTACATGTTTTGAAGCTATGTCTTTACAACTCCATTCCAGACCTCAGATCATCCTTATAACACAGGGCTTTAAATACAGAATGCTACATAGCGGAAATCTTTAAGGAAATATTGAAAAGCAACTGTGATGCATTTGTCTAGGGAACTTATTTGCAGCTGTTTAGTTAACAGAGTCTTTTAATAGTTCTACGGAGTCACTGACCTAGTTTGAGAGAAATATTTTCACTGTACATTTTTATCAGATTGTAACTTCACTTCAAAATACTGACAGTGTATAAAAGGAAAGGAAAAACATATTTTATGTTGTAGTATCCTTTTAAGAAAACGTATAAATTAACTTGACTTAATTAATCTTACCGTATAACAGGAGTGAAAAGACTGTGCAAGCGGCAGTACAACCGGACACCCTGTAGGAGAGGGATATGTTTAGCGATAGGAAGAAACTTCTTTTTTCTTTTTTACAAATATTTTTATTTAGTTTTTTCGATGATAAATGGAGAAATAAACATGTCAGAAAACTGTCCACAGGCTATACAGACACCACACATATCATTAAATCAGTATAACATGTATATCAAATAAAGCATAATAGAAGAACACATGAGCACACACTTTTACTTACCTACAGTGCTGTTTTTTAGACAAAATAACGGCGAAAAAATATTGTTTGGACAAAATAATATGTCACATCAAGGACAGAAAATTGTGAAGGGAAGCCTCTCTAGGTAAACCAACTTTTAACAGATATAACTCAACATATATGAGCCTTGATGGTATATATATATCATCAAGGTACGTGTATGTGGAGTTACAAAATAGCAAATCTATACTTACCTATTTGCACTTATCCTTCCGATATTCTAGTCCTCGATATTTTTGACCCGATATTCTGAACACACAATATTTTTGGTTCAGGTATTCTATCAGCGATCCGTTGTGCTGCCACACGTAGAAAGGACAATGTGCACACACCTAACATTTGGTAATGCTCTGTTGGAACTGCATCTCACATTCCTGACCTCCCACACATCTCTTCAATAGTGTCCATGCTTCCCACCCCCACACAAATGTGGATTTTCTAAGGTCTATGGGTGAGCTACTCATCAGTCCAGGTTATGGAGACTTTATGGGACTTGTAGTTTAGTCTTTTAAATTATAAAATAAGTACTACAGGTGATAGAATGCAAAGAAGAAAACTGGACTGCATAAGATATTCACATATGGACACTTGAGAGCCCTGTGAATTCCACTTCTTTTTTTCTGGAAGCTGACAACAAAGTGGGAGCCCTGCACACCCGTTGCTGGACTTCAAAGGTATGTTAGGTGCATTTCCAGATAGTGAAAGTAAACCTACGTTTGCTATATATATTTTCTTAATAGTGCCTCACTGGTTGCCGCAGCACCACATATTAAATGAACTCATTCAACAGCTTGTTTTCAAAGAAATTGATATGCCGTTCATTTTTATATTTCACTCAAACAAATCAAACAGACGAAAGAATACCTGTTGTGGAGAGCACACGTCAGTTTTTCTATTACAAAGTTTGTTTCCCACTGATACAACTCCACTAAGATAGATTACTATGGGTCAGAAACCTCCCAGTGCGACAGGAACCCCCATGGCAGCCCAGAGCAATATAGTACGGTATAAAGAGATAACTCATATGACATCACCAATCCATTCAAAAGGTCACTTTAAACTTTGGTCCACTTAAGGGACATGCCTGGGTACAGCCAGTTGGATGCGGCACACACAGTGTCAGAGATGTGGACCTCCTGGTATATCTTTAGCACAGTGCCATACTAAGATGCCTAGAAGCATTGACCAAATCAGCTGATGCCTCACTCACCAGCTCAGGTGGCACAGCCACCAGTACTTTGCAGGAGCCAGAAGGATAAATTAGATAAGAGTTCCTTCAAACCAGTAAGAACAATACCCCCATCTTTACTTTAATCTTGGAGACCTTTCCTTCACTTTTCAGGCATGTGACATATTCTGCAACCCACTAGACAGTTGTTCTTAATGGAAAATGCATGATTTGTGCCCACAATGAGAAACGTTGTTTCTGTGGTAACCAGACTAATGGGGCAATATAACTATCTCACATTAATCTCTCTCTACACCTTTCTTCATAAAATTGACCAAGATGAAGGTGGTTAGTCGGAAGACATTAATGTGTCAATTAATAATTGATTAACTATATATAATCTCACTTAACCACCTTGGCAATTTCCTATTTAATGATGTGTGACCTGTTTCACTTCCTCCGTTAAGGGTGAATAAAATATTCAGCCTGAAAATGAAAACGGCGTGATGGAGTAAAATGCATTAAACCCTGCTTTTGTGGGAAAAAAGGCTTCTTTAATCAGACGGGTGTGTGCTAAAAAAACAGAAACCATGTCACAACTTAACTATGTAGCATACAAATATGCCTACAATCCCTGCGGGAAATTGTGTTGTTGGTTTAGGGGTGTGTGAACCCTTCTCAAGCAAATGTCACAGTTCTTGTCAGGGTGAAGCATGAAAGGCACTGTGCTTAAACCTCTGGTAGTTTCGCCAAAAAGCAGTTGGGCTTAACTTAGAAGCAATGTTTAATGTGTATTTTTGCAGCACACAAACAGTAATAAAGGGAATACACAACACATGAAAACATCCCAAAAATTGGTTAAAATGTAATAAATTGTTTGACACCAAAACAACAAAAATCCAATCAGTAGAACTGTAGTTGTTAGTAAAAACCTAGTGCCTAGAAGATCAAAGTGCCAACCATGAACATCTAGTCGTGCAAGAAAGGGACAAAGTCAAAAGTTATGGCCGACCACGATGGAGAGCAGTACGGATACACAAAATGAATTGGGCCCAGTCTCTACTAACCTTCGGATTCTAAGAAAAACATTTCTTTACAAGAAAAAGTTCAGTGGGGCAAAGCAGCCGGTGGTGCTCAAGGAGGAGGAGGCGTGGTACTCGGGGAGCAGTTGGATGAGGTCAGGTCACGGTGAAGATTTCTACGTTTGGAAGTCAAAAATCTCCAGTGAGACGAGACTGCAGGATATATCCGGATAAAGTTCCAGAAAGGAGCTGCTGAACAGGATTTGCTGCTGTGGTGAAAAACACATCAGGAGCTACTGCAAAGCCAAGCTGGCCGGCAATGCTCCTTGGATGGATTAGCAAACATGTAGGTCCCGGTCACCTCTCAGTTCTCAGGTCACTTTCAAGCAGAACATTTTTTATCTGTGGATAGTATGTTTACTATGTCTATGATGACGTCAGGTGATGTTTACAAAATACTCGACTCGCAATCTAATTGTTACAATGGAGCTATCAGTTTCTAATTAATTACTGTATTTCTATCACAAACATGATTGTCTGTAATATAGTGGGCTGTTTAAATGACGAAAAATCCATTAATCAATTTCGATGTCACAGCATATTTCTAATAGCATTTGCCGGAAAGTATTTTTACTATGTCTATGATGACATCAGTTGGTGTGTACATAATGCCGCAATACACGTTTTTGGGCAACTTGACAAAGACCTTCACGGGCGAAACGTGTTGTTTTTTTGAGCAATAAAATCCCCACGGTTCTGAATGGTGTGCCGCCCCATTCCTGTATGGTTTGCACTCTGTGATATATATATATATGGTCCAGTTGAAGGCAATCGCCGAAACGCGTTGACCGTCCTCCTTGTTTGCACAAAATGGTGTTGTAAAAATAAAAATTACTTTTACATGAAGAAATTACGTTTTTGGATCCCGTTTGTGCTGTGGTGTATCTGGACTGCTTGGCTACGTACTGGAGCTCGGTTGGGTCCGTTCTTTGTCTGAGGAATATATATATATATATATATATCTTTTGCGGTTTCTCCCGAAGGGGAGAATAGTTCCTTGGGAGTGCACAAGGAACTATTCTCCCCTTCGGGAGAAACCGCAAAAGAAATACGTACGCGGCTGGGTCCTGCCGCGCCTTGCGTGCACCGCTGAAGAGCACCCGGATGCTTGAACTTTGGACCACAGTCGGATTCATATATATATATATATATATATATATATATATATATATATATATATATATATATATATATATATATATATATCAAAACAAAACCCTTTCAGGCATAGAGTGACGCATAAATTATGCAAAAAAGAAGAAGAGAACTCTGGGTAGGTCTCAGTTTAGGTGGAAAGCAGCTCTTGTTTGAGCACTCTCAACACCAGCGACACTCTAGATCTGCTCACCCCAAATGTCTGTTTTTCTATCAAAGTTTTTAAGCATAGGATTAACACAGTGCTATCCATGCCGAGATAGAAAATGACAAAGTCTTCTATATATATATATATATATATATATATATATATGTATATATATATATATATATATATATATATATATATATATATATATATATATATAATAAATATGTAAGAATAAAGATATTTTTTTAATATGACACAAATTAATTGAAATACATATATGATAAAACATATATTAAATATTATTGTGTTTAAAACAAACAGTAATAACTAAAAACACAATATGTGTACATTTATATTTAACAATGAAAACAAGTAAAATGATACAATTATTCCATAAGTACCAATATGTTTTAGCATAACTTTATTATAGTTCATATTATCCCCCAAATGTAAATTAAAATTTACATACACTAAAATAAAATGACAAGACATACATTAAAAAAATGACAAAACAAGAAAATAAATAGGAAACATACCAAAACACTAATGTAAAATAACAGTTACTCAACATGAAAATACCTTAGACAAAATCGAAAAAATATTTAAGTTCTACATTTGAAAAACTAAACATAAAAAATTTAAATGAATATCAAACAAACAATTAAAATCCATTCAAATTAAAATAAAACTAAGAAGATGGATAAAACAAAATTAACATTCCCAATTCAAATAGGAAATCTTTAAAAAATAAATTGAGGAATAAAATGTACCACTCCCACTTCAACCCAAAAAATAGTTTCACTTTAGAAGGATAACATTTACTACAGTCTTCTTGTAGTGTTCAAGGGCTGTCTTGTATAAAGTGAGAACTGCTAGTGTTAATTTAATTCAAAGAGCCTGATTTATTTTCTGGCGGATGCCACGTTGTTCCGCTAGGACGACGGAGTAAAGTACTCCAGTGACCTGTCGGAGTCAGATTTATAAATCTCTGCCAAGCTGGCGTCATCTATAAAGCATCGCCAAGAACCACTGTCACAGCAGTTACTATCAAAACATTTCCCTGTTTCGTGTGGGGGCTCCGACAACATGACGGAGCCCTTCACCAAACAGTTCCTTTTTTTATTTTCAAAAAGAAAATCCTGTAGCAGGATTTTATTTTTAGAAAATAAAAAGAATATGCTCCCCCATGATGAGGGAGAATTTAGCAGTTTTCAATGCCCCTTTCTGCCAGAGTTTTCCTGGTGGTTACTGGCAGTAAAAACTGACCTTTAATTCCGCCCATCTAAATCAGGTGGGCGGACTTGCAGGTCTGTCTCCGACGGCCGTGACTCCACCCTTGCGATGGAGTAGGATTTCCTCCAAGATATAAATCGGTTCCAAAGTCTCTGCCACTGTCTAGAGTCTTAAATGGTGGTCAACAGTTTGTCACATGAACTGTAATAACATCCTCATCTTTTAGCTGGAAATGTAACAACATTTGTTGGCATATTGGCAACAGAACATACCACAATTCGACAAAATAGTCAAAATAGTCAAAGCAGAAGGTAACACAAAATCCACCATACAGCACAATATCACATTATCATAATGCAGCACAAAACCATAGCACCGCAAATAAAAACAAGCATTTGCAATGCATAAGGTCTCGCATTAGGAAAGTTTGAGCTATTGGTATTGTAAATGACACATTTGTTATATATGTGTTGGTTTTGAAAATAGCAAAAATAATAGCTTTGTCATTTACAATGCCAATAGTTATAACTTGTGACACCTATAGCATTTGTAATGCAATATGTGTTGTATTCACGTGACTTAGATGTATTGATATTACCAAATAACAATGGCTTTGAATTTTTTTAATAATTAACCACTTGGATGCTAGGCATCTTGCGCCGCTTCAATGTAATTTCCATTTAAATCAATGGAAACTCCATGACGAGTTACCCTTGTCATTAGCACTGAAGGGGTTAATACTTAAATAAAAGTTATTGTAATTTATAATGGCAATAGCTTAAACTTTTGTAAATAACTTTTCTGAAGAATATGTTCAGTGTATTTTATTGTGACGAAAATCCAAGAACAGAAGTGAAATACTAACCTCTTTTTGTGACATTTGTAATAAAGCTTGAAACATTGAGAGATCATATTTGACCCAGTTGTTGGTAAATGGTTGCACAGATTGATGCTGTGGTGGGGCTGAGAGATGTTGTGGTGGCGACTAGTGATGCTGTGGCATTCAATGATCCTGTGGTAGCGCATAGTGATGTTGTTGTGGTAGCGCATAGTGATGTTGTTGTGCCCCTTAGTGATGCTGTGGTGATGCGATAGATAGAGTGAGTGGGATAGATAGATAGAGGGAGGGCGATAGAGAGATTGAGTGAGCGAGATAGATAGGTAGATAGATTGATAGGAGTGAGGGCGATAGATAGCTAGACAGATAGATAGAGTGATGGCGATCAGTATCTAAATAAGTAGATAGAATGAGGGCGATAGATCGATAGAAAGATAGAGTGAGGGCGATAGATAGAGTGAGGGCGATAGATAGATAGCGTGAGGGCGATAGATAGATAGCGTGAGGGCGATAGATAGATAGAGTGAGGGCGATAGATAGAGTGAGGGCGATAGATAGAGTGAGGGCGATAGATAGAGTGAGGGCGATAGATAGAGTGAGGGCGATAGATAGAGTGAGGGCGATAGATAGCGTGAGGGCGATAGATAGCGTGAGGGCGATAGATAGCGTGAGGGCGATAAGATAGAGTGAAGGCGATAGATAGATAGAGTGAGGGCGATTAGATAGAGTGAGGCCGATAGATAGACAGATAGAGTGAGGGCGATTAGATAGATAGACTGAGGCCGATAGATAGAGTGAGGGCGATAGATAGACAGATAGAGTGAGGGCGATAGATCGATAGACAGATAGAGTGAGGGCGATAGATAGATAGATAGTTGTGTGTGTGGTTGTGGTTGTGTGTGTGGTTGTGGTTATGTGTGCGTGGTTGTGTGTGTGTGGTTGTGTGTGTGTGCTTGTGTGTGTTATGCTTTGTTTTTCTATGTTTTGTTATGCTATGTTTTGTTGTGTTTGGTATGCTATGTTTTGCTAGGCTATATGTTTTGTTTTGTTATGCTATGCTATGTTTTGTTATGTTATGTTTTGTTATGCTATGCAATGTTTTGTTTTGCTATTCTATGCTTTGTTATGCTATGCTATGTTTTTTTGCTATCCTATGCTTTGTTTTGTTATGCTATGCAATGCTTTGTTGTGTTTGTTATGCTATTCTTTGTTATGCTATGTTGTGTTGTGTTGTGTTGTGTTTTGCTATGCTATGCTTTGTTTTGCTATGCTATGTTTTGTTATGCTATGTTTTGTTATGCTATGTTTTGTTATGCTATGTTTTGTTATGCTATGCTTTGTTATGCTTTGTTATGCTATGCTCTGTTTCGCTATGCTATGCTTTGCTATGCTATGTTTTGTTGTGTTTGATATGCTATGTTTTGCTATGCTATTATATGTTTTGCTATGCTATGTTTTGTTATGCCATGTTGTGTTATGCCATGTTTTGTTAGGCTATGTTTTGTTTTGCTATCCTATGCTTTGTTTTGTTATGCTATGCTCGGTTTAGTTTTGCTATCCTATGCTATGTTGTGTTATGCTATGCTATGTTGTGTTTTGTTATGCTATGCTATGTTATGCTATGTTTTGTTATGTTATGCTATGCTATGTTTTGTTATGCTATGCTATGCTTTGTTATGCTTTGTTATGCTATGCTATCTTTTGCTATGCTATGCTTTGTTTTGCTATGCTATGTTTTGTTGTGTTTGATATGCTATGTTTTGCTATGCTATTATATGTTTTGCTATGCTATGTTTTGTTATGCCATGTTTTGTTATGCCATGTTTTGTTATGCCATGTTTTGTTATGCCATGTTTTGTTAGGCTATGTTTTGTTTTGCTATCCTATGCTTTGTTTTGTTATCCTATGCTATGTTGTGTTTTGTTATGCTATGCTATGTTGTGTTGTGTTTTGTTATGCTATGCTATGTTGTGTTTTGTTATGCTATGCTATGTTGTGTTTTGTTATGCAATGTTTTGTTATGCTATGCTATGTTTTGTTGTGTTTGTTATGCTATGCTTTGTTATGCTATGCTATGTTGTGTTGTGTTGTGTTTTGCTATGCTATGCTTTGTTTTGCTATGCTATGTTTTGTTGTGTTATGCTATTTTTTGTTATGCTATTTTTTGTTGTGCTTTATTACGCTATGCTTGGTTATGCTGTGCTTGGTTATGCTGTGCTTGGTTGTGCTGTGCTTGGTTGTGCTGTGCTTGGTTGTGCTGTGCTTGGTTGTGCTGTGCTTGGTTGGGCTGTGCTTGGTTGGGCTGTGCTTGGTTGGGCTGTGCTTGGTTGGGCTGTGCTTGGTTGGGCTGTGCTGTGCTGTGTTTTGCTGTGCTGTGTTTTGCTGTGCTGTGTTTTGCTGTGCTGTGTTTTGCTGTGCTGTGTTTTGCTGTGCTGTGTTTTGCTGTGCTGTGTTTTGCTGTGCTGTGTTTTGCTGTGCTGTGTTTTGCTGTGCTGTGCTGTGTTTTGCTGTGCTGTGTTTTACTGTGCTGTGCTTTGCTGTGCTGTGTTTTGCTGTGCTGTGTTTTGCTGTGCTGTGTTTTGCTGTGCTTTGCTTTGCTGTGCTGTGTTTTGCTGTGTTTTGCTGTGCTGTGTTTTGCTGTGTTTTGCTGTGCTGTGCGGTGTTTTGCTGTGCTGTGCTGTGTTTTGCTGTGCTGTGCTGTGTTTTGCTGTGCTGTGTGTTGCTATGCTGTGCTGTGTTTTGCTGTGCTGTGCTGTGCTGTGTTTTGCTGTGCTGTGTTTTGCTGTGCTGTGCTTTGCTGTCCTGTCCTGTGCTGTGCTTTGCTGTGCTGTGTTGTGTTGTGTTTTGCTGTGCTGTGTTGTGTTTTGCTGTGCTGTGTTGTGTTGTGCTGTGCTGTGTTGTGTTGTGCTGTGTTTTGCTGTGCTGTGTTGTGTTTTGCTGTGCTGTGCTGTGTTGTGCTGTGCTGTGTTTTGCTGTGCTGTGTTTTGCTGTGCTGTGCTGTGTTGTGTTTTGCTGTGCTGTGCTGTGCTGTGTTGTGTTTTGCTGTGATGTGCTGTGTTGTGTTTTGCTGTACTGTGCTGTGTTGTGTTTTGCTGTGCTGTGCTGTGTTGTGTTTTGCTGTGCTGTGCTTTGCTGTGCTGTGTTGTGCTGTGTTGTGCTGTGTTTTGCTGTGCTGTGCTGTGTTTTGCTGTGCTGTGTTGTGCTGTGCTGTGTTGTGCTGTGCTGTGTTGTGCTGTGTTGTGTTGTGCTGTGTTTTGCTGTGCTGTGTTTTGCTGTGCTTTGCTGTGCTGTCCTGTGCTGTGTTTTGCTGTGCTGTGCTGGGTTGTGTTGTGTTTTGCTGTGCTGTGTTGTGCTGTGCTGTGTTTTGCTGTGCTGTGCTTTGCTGTGCTGTCCTGTGCTGTGCTGTGTTTTGCTGTGCTGTGCTGTGTTGTGTTGTGTTTTGCTGTGCTGTGCTGTGCTGCGTTGTGCTGTGCTGTGCTGTGCTGCGTTGTGCTGTGCTGTGTTGTGTTTTGCTGTGCTGTGTTGTGTTTTGCTGTGCTGTGTGTTGCTGTGCTGTGCTGTGTTGTGTTTTGCTCTGTTGTGCTGTGTTGTGTTGTGTTTTGTTGTGCTGTGCTGTGTTTTGCTGTGCTGTGTTTTGCTGTGCTGTGTTGTGTTGTGTTTTGCTGTGCTGTGCTGTGTTGTGTTTTGCTGTGCTGTGCTGTGTTGTGTTTTGCTGTGCTGTGTTGTGTTTTGCTGTGCTGGTAAGGGTATGTGAGGGTGTGTGTGAGGGGGTGTGAAGGTGAGGGTGTGAGGGTGAGGAGGTGTGTGAGGGTGAGGAGGTGTGTGAGGGGTGAGGGGGTGAGGGCGTGAGGGTGAGTGTCTCAATGAATGTCACTGCTTCGCCTTCTTTGAAAATGTGAGCATGCCGCCGTAATTATCACAGCATGAGGCCCCAAAGTGATAATTATCACAGCATGCAGAGAGCCGCCCCACGCTGCTGGAGCACTCAACTGCACATTAATTATAGTTGAGTGCTCCAGCAGCCTGGGGCGCCTGTTGACATGCTGTGATAAGTGGGTCTCATGCTGTGATAATTGTTGCAGCGCCTGAGGAAGTGGAGACTCCTGCTGGGATAATTGGTCTTGTGGCGTCTGGCGGGCTTGCAGCGCCTGACGTCCAACAAACGTGCACAAGCTGCTCAACCTTGAAGCTCGTTCACAGACCTGGGTCGGCTCGTTCCCAGCTCTGTGTCGGGCTCGTTCACAGCTGCTACTCCCTTGACAGGGAGCAAGGCGGCTATAGAACTCGCTGGCGGGAGCGCTTCGCGCTCCAACGCCAGGCGAGCCCTAAAAACAGAACACATAACCACCACAGCGATACACCACAACACAAATATGCACAAACAAAGTTGTCAAACATTACTACCTCCAGAAATGTACTTTCATAATATGGTGATAAAAGGTGTTTGCGCCAATGATTGCTTTAACTTACCACCAGGGACATGAAATAATGCCTGTTTGTGATTCGACCCCACATGTTAAAATAGGTACCTGCCAGTGATCAGTTTTGATCTTGCTACACAAGACTAAGACGGCTTCCTGCAGGTGGCAAAGTGATAAATGATTCTAACGGGTTAACACGATTTATCATGGTAACTTAACATGGTTATCTCTTTGACAGTAAAAAACCTCAAATGACACTGGATTTTGTTTTTGGAGTAGCCTCATTGTGCCTAGCAACTGTGTTAGATATTCACAGTACTAACATATAGACAGTGTATGTTCTATTTTTCAGACAGATAACGTGATGAGTGATTTAGTGAGTCAGTCAAGGAGTGAGTAAAGAACCAGCCTCCTTTACTGTTCAGGGTACCTGACTTGAGAGATGACTAGCAAGATGAAGATTTTTAGGCTTTGTTCTCAGAAAACCTGGGCCTGGAGCCAACATCAGTGGACTTTGCAAAACAGGCACATAGAAAGATATCCCCAAAAAGAGATGCTCCAGGCGTTTTTTCACCTATGATTGTGAAATTGTCAATTGAGGTCTAGAATAATGATACACAAAAACATTGAAGAATAATGTTGTACAGAGTGAAATCATAGGCCCAGCTGTATCATACTTTCAAGCAGCGCAACACAGCAAGCCATCTTGCTGCAGTGTATGAAAGGGAAAGGGCAGGAATGATCCATATTTAACATTATATAGCACATTCTTGTCCTTTCCTTGTGCTAGTGCACTTTTAGCTGCCTGGCACCAATACTGTCACCCTTGCATCATGTTAAAAGGTTGCCTGCGTTGCAGGCAGGGTTGTTTGTATGCAGGAAGGGATACATTCCTGCACAAAAAAATAATCCACAGATGCATTTTCCTTTCCTTTCTATGTGTGCAGAATGCAGAACATGTACAAAGAGGAAAAAACAAGGAAAAATAAAGATATATCTCCTTGTTACACCTCCCCAGGGGAGGCGTAGCATTTTGACACATTCCCAGGTCTACCATTAATGATAAATCTGGGAATGCATTAAAATACATAGATGGCTGCGTGGGAACACCCACGCCCCACCCATGGAATACCTTCCAGGGGCACGGTAACGCAAGGCAGTTATTTTTGCTGCCTTGCATTACTCCAGATATTTCAAGCCATGCAGGGTGGCCTTCCATGGCTTGATAAATCTGACTTTAGGGTTGTGTCATCCTTATGCCCCCTTGCTTGGCGCAAGGGCAACGCAGCACTATAATAAAACCTTCCCTTAGTCTGAGGCTCTAAACACACACCAGGCTGTAGCCAGATATCAGACCTCAACTGCACCTAGATGATCATCAAAAGGTTAGCAAATGTACAATATGCTCTGCATCCTTTGTCTCCCGACAACTGATATCAATGGTCCAGACCAGTGCTTAATTTGAGCCAGTGGTGTCCGGTGCTCGGCATTGGCAATTAAATGTCAACACTGGTTCTTGTGACAATCTTCCACAAGTGACGCTGTTTGGCTAATTTAAGAGATGATCAAAACAACAGTTAAATATTAATTCAATGGACATTTAAAAATGTCTATTACTTGCCTCCCACGTCGTCCTTATAGCTTTGGGGGCCTGTATTAGTCTGAATTGTCGCAATTGTAGGAGTGTGATTGTTAGTAGTTTGTTGTTACTGTCATTGGCAGTGCTGGCAGGCGCAATGTGTGGCTCAAGCTGCAGTGCATCCTAACGAGAGCCCTGGCATTTGTTTTACAGATTAAGCACTGATTCAGATGGAAAAAGTATTTTGGGAAAAGATTGCACGTTGACAAAGCGTCCTCTTGCGCGAACCGTTGTTTTTGTAAATGGCCCATCTGTGATTTCAGACACCTCTCCGTACATCCCTTAGACAAGCTTATTATAAAATCCCCCAGTGATCTCATTAGATCCGGTAGGCATGTATCTGGCAATTGGCCAGAGAGAGGCTGATGGTGCCTAAAAATCAATTTCTCACAATGTTCCTCTTGAAATTGTCTCATTTCGAAAATGCTCATGAGGATTATAGTCCACGTCGTGCCTAAACTCTGGGTCACTGTGCAGATGACAATCTCACCAAATAAGTACGTACGAGGTTTTATGTTTTAAGAGTTCCTAAAGTGAAAGAAAACTCACAAAAAAAGAATCTATACGCATTTTGCTGTAAAAGAAATGCACGGTGGAAGATAATGATTTTAAACCACAGATCATATCAGCAATTGTTTCCTTTTGCTTAGTGTTCCTGCAGAGGAAAAGATGCCAACTCTATACGAATAAATGCAATTCTACAAACAGTATATAAACTAGTTGCATGTCAGCAAACCATATACCCACACGATACAAATTGGAAAAAGGCACCAACAATCAACACATTTTAGCAGAAGAAATGCTGCTTGCACCTGCAGCAGAGAAGAAACTGGTGATCTGAGAGGTTAGTTAATAAAGATAGGTGCGATACTACTTGACCCAGTTTGATTTCCGTTTTATATCAGTGGTAACTGAGAAGACAAAACGTTCTATTCATAATCAGACCGTATAGTGAAGAATCAAATGCCAGATATACTAAGAGTCCATTCCAAACATTGGCAGCAAAATGCACACGTTTTTTCAGAACTGACTCTCATTTTGCAATTAGCGGCTCATGTACTAATAGGTCGCATTGCAAAGTTACCATTCGCGGGCAGAGAAGGTCACAGAACCGCCTGCCTTTTGAATATTAATTAGACAAGTTGTAATTTGCGACCCCCTGTCATTGGCTACAAACACAGAGATGGTGGCCTGCAAAGTGAGAGCAGACCCCATCCTTAAGTTTGCATGTCCAAATGGAAAGCTTTTTTTTTTTTTTTAAATGTTTTAAAACATCCCATGCTTCTTAATGGTTTCGGTGCTGATTTAAAAAACATAAAATGTAATTTGGGAAATCATCAGGTGTCAGGGAAACTCTTCCCGAGGCTACCAACTCAAGGGAAGGAGTCCCACTTTGCAAATCAGTTACTACCTCCCATTGGCGGGTCCTTCGCTAAGGCGAAGGAGCATCGCCCCACTGACCAGGTCAAAGAAAAAAGAATGATAATAACTCATTGTTATTATCATTTCATTTTATTTTTTCCCTTGCTCAGCTGGGTTGGGGCTGGGCTGCTCTGCTCACGGAGCAGGGCTGGGGAGGAGTGGTTTGCCCACTCCAAGTGCGCATGACGCTTTGGTCGTCAAACAGTCATGCGCACTTTGCATGTTCTTCATGCAGGCTGCATTACAGCCTGCATGGAGAACATGCCCAGTCTTCCACTCTCTGGCTGAGCGCCAATCCACGGAGCTCAGACCAATCACAACGCTGACATCCATGCACCGTCTGCCAGGCACCATGTGGTGCCTAGCACACAATGCATGGCAACGGCCATGGATGTTTAGAGGGCACCAAATGTACACCCTTGGCCCCATAAAGGAGTCCCATATGGAACGTGGGCCCTCCTAGGGGCCCCAAAGCCTCATTCTGGCTGCCTTTTCATGGCGGTCAGACCGCCATGAAAAGGCAGTTGGAATGCGCCATTGTAATCCCCACAGCGTTGCCTCCACATCATAATACGGTGATCAGACCACTCTGCTGGATGTCTGCCAGACCGCCACCGACGGCCTGTCAGTGGCGGTCCAACTGCCATCCTAATCAGCCCGCACGTGTGTGTGTGTGTGTGAGGAGCGTTTCAGTTCCTGCCATCAACGACATACCATTTTAACTATAAAGTAAACTTGCACCAATGTAAGGCTGTACCTGCCTCTTGGGAATTGCTGCTGCATGGATAACACAACAAAGTCAGATACACACCCACACACATATCTATTTATACCATGGCAGTGAAAATAAATATGGCCACTACCTCATGTTATTTGGAGCAAATATACTTATAAAAGCACGGTCACACAATTATTTCTACAGTGCAAAGTTAAAATTTGAACTTATTTAAAACTCACTGTGCCAACACGGACAGGGACCAAGCCTATCTACATTAGCCTTGGTTCTACTCCAATAGGAACAGTCCAGCACGATGTGACACACTGCATGCCTCATCATATCAAGAACATCCCCCCATGCTCATACCCTCACTTTAACTGCTCTAATAGTCAGTTCATCACACACAAGTCCACAGAACGCAGGGAGGAAATTATGCAAACTGTACAGAATATGCTTTTCTTAGCTGAGGCTCCAACAGAATACAGCATGTTTGCTCATAGCATGATACTTGTTGCTTCACTTTCATAGCTGTTTCTTGCTTTGTGTTCCCATGATGTACCCTCTTCGAAAGTGTGAGGATACTAGATGCCATATTTCAAGATATGCTTCTGTTCAAATTGTGTTTTCTGCAGCATGCCTCAAGTGTATTCATACTTCTCCACATAACGTCATTATCTATCCTCCAGCACCAGTGATTCCAGACGATCTTACATAAGGAAGAGAACTGAATAACCCGCTGTTGTTCACACAGCCACACCTCCGCCCACCTGAGGGACCTGCACTGGCTCCCCGTCAGCAAGAGGATCACGTTCAGACTCCTCACCCACGCACACAAGGCTCCACGACTTGGGCCCCGAATACCTCAACAACCGCCTCACATTCTACACGCCAACCCGCCAGCTCCGCTCAGCCAGCCTTGCCCTCACCACCATCCCACGGATCCGCAGAACCACCACCGGAGGAATATCCTTCACCTACCTGGCGGCCAAGACCTGGAACAGTCTCCCCACCCACCTACGACTCACCCAGGACCATCTCTCCTTCAGGAAGCAACTCAAGACCTGGCTTTTCGAGCAGTAGCAGCCCCCTCCAGCGCCTTGAGACCCAAGCGGGTGAGTAGCGCGCTTTACAAATACTCTTGATTGACTGATTGATTGTTACCCAAAATGTTTCTGCAATTCCGTTGAGCTCCCTGGTTTGCGAGCTTTGGGCTCCCTAACACGATCTCAGCATTCAAGTATGATGGGTAGGCTGGCTGCCGGCGTATTCTGTCTTTACACAGAATGTATCACAAATATGCACAAGTATTAACTGTTTGCCCCCTCTACAAAAGAGCTCCAGCAGCAGAAAGACTCGGGTTCCAAAAGTGTACGTGTCCTTTCCTCTCTTCCACACTGCGTACAGATGAAGCTGGTGCTCTAGGTCAAGCATTGCATGTCTTCTGCACATCTATGTTATCTTCTCATGTTAGTCACCACAAGATTTCTTTACCTTGACCCAGCACTCATTCCTCTCATTCCTTGATCTGGTTCACTTGCAAAGGTTACAAATGTAACTTCATTTGTGTTTAATTCCACTCGTGTGCCGCAGAGTGAGTGGGTACTGACCGGTCCAGGCAGCAAATGTACTGGAACTGGAATCTAATGAATGTACACACGATGCGTGGTGTTAAAGGTCGTTCAGCTCAATGACCACCAGAAAGCAAAGATAAATAGACAAAATAAGCAGAGGGAAACAAAAATAATCAGCTGATTCAAAAATCCACATGTTCAGTCCGTTCCAAAGTTTCCTATGTTTGTTTCTGTTTGCAGGAAGGAGGGAGTACATTCCTTTCCTGTTTGTTCTGCTCATGTAGAGATCTGGCTCATGGCATATATGGCTAACTACGACTTGGGCTGTTTATGTTGTTTCTCCAGCAGAGGCACGTGGTAAGTCTATGCTTGTGTGCATTATTTAAAAGGTGAGAACATTATGCACAATGCATGGTGTTTTGAGTACTATTCTTTTTGGCTCTGGAAGAAAACGCAGAGCTTTCACAGCAGAAGTTGATAATATGATCATAGCGCAAAAGGCCAAAAGCAAGGAGGCCAGATTTATTTGCATGATTACTGTGTGGCTGGAACTAATGTTTTCAGCTCGTATCTCACACATAAATTTGGCTGTAGTGAGTATATGTACCCAGAATGAGAACAGTACGCTAAATCAGAATTACTGGGTCTATATCCGCATGCAGTCTACCCATTCCATAGACAAATATACTTTCATTGACTGCCTGCATTTCGCAGGTGGTAAATGAAAGCAGGGGGACTGGTGAAGCATAGATGGTGGAAAGCAGGCTGGAGAGGGCTTCAGGGCACAGACGAGGCTATGGGTTTGTGGCGGGAGCTCTCCTTGCTCATTCATGCCAGTGAAGGGGGCGGGCAGGGTCTGGGGCGGTGGCCAGACCGTGCTTGCTGCCTGCACCTCATGAGATTTTACCTGTGGTATTTTCCAGCAGGTAAAATTAGGTCGGTGTTTTAGCACCCTGGAATTCCAGGTGAGAAAACAGAGACTTTCAGGCTCACGTGTCATCTTAGCAGGTAATCCTTTGTGAGTGGCTTTACAGTAGTGTAAGCTGGACATTGCTACTACAAGGATCAAGGCCTTCTTCTGCAAGATAATCAGTAAGTGGAGATGTCTGAAGTGGTGGAAGGCACCTTTGATGATGCGACTGGCTTGGGAGTTAACGATCTGCTAAGCATAAATGAAAACTATAAGGCTGCACCCTTTCGTATTGGGGTGAAGAGGACGGCACAAGGAGAGAGACCAGCTTAAGAGTAAGACAGTCAGGGGAATATGTACAAGGACTTAACGCTGCCGTAGCGTCAACTTTTTGACGTTATGGCAGCTATTTTTTTATCGCCTTATTACAAGTTGCCTCTAACCTCAGTTTTCCGGCGAAAATGTGCATTTTAAAGATTGCCACTTCTGTTAGCAGGAGTTAGCGAAAATGAGATGCAAGGTAGGTGTTCCCGAGAAAAAACTGCCGCTAACCCCACTTCGCGATATTTACAAGGAATTCCTTGTATGGTGCAAAACCAAAAAAACGGCCTCTAACTGTAGTTAGAGGCAGTTTTTTTAAGACCAGAAAATAGCTGGTCTTAAAATTGGTGCAAACCCTAGGGCCTCATTACAGAAGATTTTGGTGCTGCACGGAATGTTGCTGCACTGCCCTGCGACAAAACTACAGGGCAGGAATGCGCACCATCAATAAGATCCTGGGCCTCATTCATGAAAAGTGTTGCATCGCTGCGACAAAAAAGTGTTGCAACACTTTTCTCTACGCCCTTCTTGCAACACCATGGATGCGCTGTATTCACTGTACAGCGCTCCATGTCGTAATTAATGACAGATACTGATGGAATCCTGACGTATCTGTCAGTGCTAAAGTCACACATTGCTGCAGTTGTGTCACCAGCATGACGCAACTCCAGCTATGCATGGGGCCAGCCTATCCCTGTGGCACTGCGTCACCCATATGCCTGCCTCGCCGTGGCGTCCTAGAATTGTCGCAGTGAAATCTGATGGATTTCACTGTGCCACTCCTATGAGGCTTTGCTGCATGGGAAAGCCGACCCTATATACATCATACTTGATGCAGGTATAATGTGGCACAAGCCTTCACAAGGTCAGGCATATGCCTAGATGCGTCACTAGGCAAAATTATGCACTGGTGGGGTGAAACTGTCAGAAGAGGCTCATGAATAAGCCCCCTTTCTTTAATCCCTACCATGGCGCACAATGGCTGCCGTGTGCCAACGTAGGCACCCTTGCGTCATGATGCAAAGGTTTCTGTGTTGCAGTATTGATTGATGTTGTGGCTCCATCACTTCTTGAGACGTCTGCAGGGCGTCTGGACTAGTGGAGGGCGGGAGTGAACCAGTTGGCCTTCTTGGAGTGTTGTTTGCCTGGCCTTTTCTTGAGAAATGGCAGGGTGTTGGTGCAGTTGGAGATACTTCGGCGGTGGCTGTGCGCTGTGGTGTTGTCATCTGTAAGCGTTGGCAGAGTGGTGGTGCTGAGGGAGTTGACGAGAAGTTCTTCAGTGGCCTTGATCCAGCTGCGAGGGGAGGAGATGATGGCGGTGGGCATGATGAAGAAGTGATGTGCACAATGATGGTCGGTGAAGGAGAGTATGGTGGTGTGGCTGTAGTTGAAGTTCCCGCTGGCGGAGAAGACGTGAGTCCAGTTGTGTTGGTTGGTGCAGTGACTAGCTGCTTGAGTCTGATGTTGGTGAGGTTCTCCAGGAGGGGAATGGTGTTCTGGTCACTGGCGTTGTCCAGATGGAACTTGAGGTTTCAAAAGTAGGATGCAGTCGGTGAATGGGAGAGCCTGGGGTATAATGAGGTCTACAATGGCATCGATGAAAGGGGGCCCATGGCCCAGGGGGCCTGTAGATGAGGGTGCCGCAGAGGATGGCATTGGGGTTGGTCTGGATCTGGAAGTGGAGGTGTTCCATGGTCACTGTTGGGTCAATAGAGTGCGTGGTCATTCAGAGTGTGGTTTTGTAGACATTGGCAATGCCTCCTCCTGGATGGTGCTGGATGTGGTCCAAGGCCAGACAGGCGCAGGCGGGCTTGCCTTTGGCAAACCAGTGGTACGCCCTCTGCGCATGGCCGGGTCCCACGTCTTCTGTGCCCCTGCTCACCTGAGTCTGATTCCAGGAACAGGAAGCAGGCAACCATGCTCCCTCGTCTATGCCAATCACAAGGCAGCATTGTGATTGTTCTTGAGTGCCATGACAAGGCGTCCAGCTAGGGGCTAAAGGGGTGGGAAATGGATTCCACGCAGGATGTAATGCAGCTTGCAATGCGAACAGGGAAGTGCGAATGACTGCTTTGGGTAGTCTGAGAGGGCCGACCAAACAGTCATTGCGCACTTGAGTGGGCATACCACTCCACCCCTGTCCTGCTCCTTGAGTAGAGCAGTCCCAACCCCCCTCCCGCCCGCAAAGCAAACATACCCTGAGTACATCATGTTATTATTTTTACTCTTCTTGCACAGCTTGAAAGCAGTCGGGCGATGCCCTTTCGTCATAACGGATGAGCCGGCCCTGGTGGTGCGTCACCCAAAGGTGCTAGGCCTGGGCGACTCGACCCCGTGCCTCCACCACTACGTGTCCCACCTTCTCCTCACCTGGACATTGACAGTGTGGTGCAATCTGCTACACTCTCTCCAAATCTGTGACTCAGCCAGCAGGAGCCTCAGCCAGGTGTGATTTCACAAGCCTGGGTACAGCAGTCGCAGCCAAGTCCGCTGGGGAACCTCCCAATACAGGTGATGCAACAGGGCCCCCGCAGGTGTGAAGTTGCAGCGCTCCTGCGACACATGTTTGGTGCACCTCAGGGGCATCACCCTCCACAACATCATCTGGCCTGTGATGCAGAGGCGCCGCCCACCATTGGTATTCTCCTCCGCGCACCCCGGTGTAGTGGTGGATCGTAGTATGCAATGCAGAAATCCCTACGTTGGTGTGCAGGAGCGCCTCTACCGTTCACAGCTCCAAGGGGCGCAAAGCGGTCTTCTCACACAGGTCAGCAATGTGTCTCCATGCAACCTGGCAGACTTCACCACCAGGTAAGGGCAATCGCCGCACCTCAATGTCTACCGCCACAGCTTAGCGACTCCACAGCACCTCCGCATCCCACTTCGGGTCCCAGAAGCACACCCAGCGAGGCCTCCGGGCCCTGGGGACTGTCCCCGCTTTCAAGGTTTTGGATGCAATTGTGTTGCAAGGAGTGCGGCGCAATGAACCAGTGATGCATGAATGGTTTTGCAGTGAGATGCGCCTCTTTTCTTAGATGTAACCCTGAATTTCATTTTCCCCTGGGTCTCTGGCGGGTCATCCTGGCTGTTGGGAGGCTTGGGGGGTTGTTGATCTGTGCTGCACTTGGCCCTGGCTGCTCCATTCAGCATTCCATTGGTTTTATTTCCTATTTTTCATTGGAGGTGGACTAATATGCTATTTTTGCCTCTAGAGGCTAAAAAAGTCCAGTTGGGCTGACTAACGTGAGTTGTTTTTGCCCCTAATGGGCCTTTCATCAGTTTTAGCCCGCTAACGTCAGAATTTATATCGCCTTCACGCTAGTGTTACCGGTAGTTTTCACCGCTGCTACCTGAAAATATCGCCATGTAGCGACATATTGTAAATGCATTGTAGTAAGGTGGATATCTGACTATATGGTTACCCCAACTTTTTGCCTAGTGTTTAGCTTGTTTTTGACTTAGTTGGCCTGGGATCCTGCTATTCAGGGCCCCAGGCTATCTGCTCTCCCTATAAAATGGACTCCATGTACTTTAGGTACATACCTGATTGGGAATTGGGTCAACTTTGTGATCCCCAGTATAGTGTACCATAGGTACCCAGGGCATAGGTGCATCCAAGTCCTACCAGGGGCTGCAGCATGTATTATGCCACCTCTGGATGGCCATCAAAACTGACACCACAGGCTGATCACTCAGCTTGGGTAAGGTGGTGTAATCACCTCCTACTTAGATATAGTATACCTATATCTACCCTTATATACAGACACATATATACCTATAAGTCACTCCTATGGCAGGCCTTGACAATCCTGAAGGCAGAGTGCTTGGTTTTATGTGAGAGGGTGCTCTAGCATGAGCTGAGCCCTTCTGCAGCTTTCGGAACCATCTCCTTATAGCTGTTCTATGATATAGCCATACCATATACTCTTAAGTGCATTATAAGCCTCGCGGTTAATGCTAACTTTGGTTTGGCTTTATCAAAACATGTTGTGTAAGGTGTCAAACACTTTGGAATACTACCCCCCCCCCGCCTGTTCTGGCGACGGGGGGTAGCATTCCACCCTTCTAGAGGGAAAAGAGATGTAGTTACTGCTTTACCCGGTTAAATTAAACAGAGCCTCAGCATCACAAAATGGATGCTGCTGCCACAGACACGAGTCTGACCTCCTGCTGCTGGACGAAACTCCGGCAAGAGAGGCCTGGACAATAGGTTTCCTGTCAGGGGAGGTTCTAGCACCTCCCCAGACAGCCTGTAGTGCATAGGGGCCGGGTGGGTTGAATGGAAAGATGCTTTTCCAGACAGTGCCTTTGCCATGCATAGCCCGGTCCTAACCAGTTGCTGGGGCACTCCAGCCCTGCTCTGACGCGAAACTGGACAAAGGGAAAGGGGTGTAACCACCCCCTTCTCAGGGTCCACCCATAGGAGGGACCTAGCAGGTTCCAGCCCCTACAATCAGTATAAAGATAGGAGCTGAGTCTAATGACTTTAGATTACAAACTCTTGGTCCTTCGATGTTCTATATCGACTAGAAGACACAAGACATCTCCTTTGTGGTCAAGGAGTGACCACCCTGTGCAAACAGGCACCACCAGTAACTTGCCAGTTTGCTTTGTCGATGCTACTGCCGGAACCCGAAGACTCAGCTACTCAGGAACTGGACTTCCAGACTTCTCCGACTCCGACCCACATCCACAGCAAAGCTGAGACGCGTGGCGGACATGAGAGATGTGGGACCGGACACCCTGGACATACTGTACTTTGCTAACAGTGCAACTACCGAGGCAGCCTCGAAGTTTTGCATTGGGGTTTGAGAATCCCCAGACCCGAGTGCCATTTGCACCAAAGCTCAGCCCTCCACACTCCACGAGTGATGTGTGGGGTCTGCTCCTGCATTTCAGCTCGATGAGTCTTCCCGGTTGCTAGCCCACTGGCCAGTGAGCCCTCTGAAGATGAACCTTTGAATTTACACCACTGGCCTGGTTGCTCCAGGCTTGCCCCAGCTTCCCTCCCTGATATATGCCTTGTGTGGTGTCCTTTCATTTGGTACTCAAGGGATTATAATTGGTAAAACAGCCTGCTTCACATGCGCTCTGAGGTTTTAGCCTAAGACTGCTGGTCCATGCTACCACTAGGATAGCTTGTCTATAAGGTTGACTTTACAACCACAATCAATAAGGGTCGTTTAGACTGGTGCAAAGTGTCCACTAGAATAGTGGACATCATATGCCAGGCTAACTTCTCACATGCATTGCTAACAGGGCGATACTTTTCGGGGATAGGCCGCATTAGGAAAACTGCCGCTAACTACCGCTAACACTGGTTGGCGGCAGTTTTTGTACATATGCCCCTCAGTGTCGCTGTAGCAACCAATGTGGTCTAACATTTGCCCCCACTGATACCTTCTTTACTGTAACGCATCTACTGCAGAAAATGAGCCAGTTCTTGGATGACAAGAGATATGTATTATGATTATATTTTCTTTTGGTTAAATACTTGCACGGTGAGTTTTAGATCATACAATCACCTGGGCCCAAAGGCAGTGAGTCACCCTGGTATATACCAACACTATATTTTAGCATAAAGTGTTAACAGATGTAAAAACAACAAATACTCAGTTGCAGTCAATACTGTGCTTGCATGTATCATCATACATTGTTAACAAGGATTGTTGCTAGTACCAGTCAACTCGCCCTTAGTAACCTGGAACAATGACACTGACCTTTCATATTCTGCAATACTTTCTCCCTGTTTTCATCTGCTTCCACCCAAAGAAGGGGTAGGCCCTACAGTGACTCCTCGGGTGAAGTGGGTTAGGAGTTGGCACTGACAGGACTTCTTATAGAGCCTCATGCTAGAGGACACAGGGTCTCTCTTCTCCACAAGAGCCTTTATGTTTCACCATAATATTTCCTGCCACTCTCACTCACCTGGGGCGGTTCTAGGAAACGTTTGTATTGCGTCTTATCAATGTGATGTTGTTGTATAAATGTATTGTTGTTGTAGCATGCCTAGTCCAGGACTATGCATGCAATTCTAAAATGGATTTCACCTTACACATCTCTACCCCGAGACACACGAATTCCAGTCACGTAATTCCACTCATAACATTTTTATTCAGAAAGGTGAAGAGTCATATTAATATTTATAATATGCACATGTAAACAGATCAACACCACTGACATCTCATCTGCACCCTAGAAGGAACAGTGGCAGATGGACGGGGATGTGCAGCTCGTTCCTGGGTGTGTGGCATGGTAATGGCAAAAATAAAAGATCCATGTGGGCTGAAGAAGGGAGTGTGAGTGGGATTACTTAGAACATCAAAAATACACAACAGGTGAAATGAACAACATACCTTGGAAATCACCTCTTGCATTCCACTTCTTGGATAGTAAGTTCCATCATCATAGCGGAACCGATACAGCATCTGCTCTGGCTTGAATTGGTGCTTATCTGAAACTAAATAGAAAAGAGATACTGTTAGTATTGAGAGTAATGAAGTGTAATGAAAGAAATAAGGGAGGGGATTTTTTTCAATATCTGTAATAAAATATGGTATAGTTATGCAGACGTTAGAGGGCTGTGCTGATACCTGTGTAAATGACATTTCACAAAATCATAGCAATATTCAGAACTAACAAAGTGAGCCTGCATTCATGACCGTGTTTAGGGCTAGCTATATAAAACTTTATAAATACATAAATAAATAAATGTTGAATCATAGACCATAAATGAATGCCCCGATGTATTGCTTTGTTTAGAGCAGCTGCTGTATGTTCAGGGCCGGAATAGGAGCTAAAAGCAGCTCTGGCAAAAATGTTCAACCCAGCCCTGCTCCTTATTTCCACACTCTTTCACTCTCATTTTTTCTTCTCCTTCTTTCTCCTTTTCCTAAAGCCTCCCCTGTGCTTTCTCTAATTTCCTGAGGGACCTGAAGAAAGTGCCAGCAGCGGCCCCCTTCACTAAAAACTGTCCTACAAAGACTCCAATATAACGTGGAAAAGCCCAGCGGGAAAAAAGGGCAGGCCGGGCCTGGTCATGTCATGTTATGCTATACAGATTTGTAGGGCGATTATATCACATGGGAGAGTATCCTGGCGCCTTATGATGCGATGATCTGGCCTGTCTATGGTAGGATATTGGAAGAGCCAGGTTTTTAGTTTCTTGCAGAATCCGAGGACTGATTTAGTGGTCGGTAGGGGAGCTTGTTACAGGGTTTGGGGGAGATGTAGGAGAATTTATTTATTTATTTATTTATTTAGCGATTTCTAAAGCGCCTGGTGACCCAAGGGCATCCCCGCGCTGTGAGGGTTGTGATCCTGATGAGGGGGAGGGCGAGGGGAGAGATATTTAAGGGGGGATTCTATTTAGGGAATAGATGTGCCTTCAATTTCTTGCGAAATGGCAGGTAGTTGGGTTCCAGTCTCAGGGAGCGGGGAAGAGCGTTCCATCCAGCGGCAGCTTGGACGGAAAATTGACGGAGAAAGCACGACCTCCGGCTTTGTATCGATGTATGCAGGGGACGTGGACGAAGAGTAGGCTGGTTAAGTGGAGGTGTCTGGATGGGGTATGAAAAAGGATACAGTTGCTGAGGAAGATCTTTGGAGATCAGATCTTGCCAAACCTTGTTGGCTTTCAGAAGAAAAATAAAGACCTGGCTGTTTAATCAATAATTCTGCCTCTCTGTGTCACGTCCGTAGCTCTGAGACGCCTTTGGGCATTTGCATGCTTTACAAGTTTAAAAAATAAAGAGATAAATAAATAAAGCTCTGCGTGTGTGTGAGGATATTGAAAAGAGGGCACTTGTGGAATGGGGGATAAAGGAGGTATTGGAGGTGTTTGGATATTTGAGTGCGATGAAGTAGTTTGAGTGTGAATGTGGCGGCTGTGTTCTATACTACTTGTAGTCTTTTGGCGAGTTAGGCTGTGAAGCCTATGTAAAGAGCATTGCAGTATTCAAGCCTACAGGTGATGAGAGCTTGCGTGACCGATCTATGGATGTCCATAGGGCGCGATTTTAGATATTCTGTGCAGTTTGAGGGTGTGGAAAAGGGTAGATACTAACGCATTGACCTGGTTGGACAAAGATTCTGGTGTGAAACATGATGCCCATGTTCCTGGCAGCATTGGAGGGGTGGAGAGTCAGTCCTAGCTTGCTGGGCCAAGAGTTCGGGTACCAGAGAGAAGTGTCTTTGCAACTAGAACTACTTAGGTTTTGAACTAAGTTTGAGGTAGTCCCTGATCATTCAGTGTGCTCCTGAAGATATGCACCTGACGAAGTGTGCTGGGGTGGTGGGAGTGTCTTCAAATAGGGAGAGAATGAGCTATATGTTGACTGAATAAGAGATGATGCAGAAAACGTGTGACCAAATGTTGCTAGCAAGGGGGACCATGTTGACATTGAACAGGGTGGGGTTACAGGAGGAGCCTTGGAGGACACTGCAGATCAGATTGTTGGTGTCAGACAGGTAAGGAGCTAGGCTGACTGACTTGGTGCACCTGAAGAGGAAGGAGCTGATCCATCATAGTGCCGGTCCACAGATTCTGACCTCATGGAGACAGTGGATGAGGAAGGGGTGGGGGACAGTGTAAAATGCTGCCAGGTGGTCTAGGAGAATGAGGGCTGCTGTGTCACCTTTGTCCATGATGAGGTGGATGTCATCGGTAGCTATGATGAGGGCTGTCTCTGTGCTGTGGTGTGGGTGGATCTGAAGCCCAATTGGGAATATTCCAGGAGGTAGTTTGAGTTGAGGTAGTTAGCAAGGCTGGAGCTGATGAGATTTTTCAGGACTTTAGCTGGTTGATGAAGGAACGAAATGGGCCTGTAGTTGACCATGGTCAGTGGGTCTGCCAAGGGTTTCCTGAGGAGTGGTGGGGTGGTGGCAGGCTTCCGAGAGCGCGGGTAGGTGGTGGTGGAGAGTAATGCATTTAGTATGGGCGTGAGAACTGAGCATGTGGGGTTGAGGACTTTGGTGAAAATTAAGTATGGGCACAGGTCTTAGGGAGCTCTTGAGTGGATGGAGCCCATGGTGGGAGCGGATTTCATATGGCTATGGCTGGCCTAGTGATCAGGTTGGTTTCCAGGGTATTGTTATCCTCAGAGAGCAGGACATCGAGAGAGGCTCGGCTCGGTTGAGGGGTGAAGTTGTTGTAGAATGTTCTGTTTTTTTCCAAAAAGTATTTGGATAGTTGATTGCAGAGGTCCTGGGAATGGGTGATGGTCATGGCGCCGGTAAAGGGGGACATGAATTCCTACATGATGGTGAAGATTTCTTTGATGGAGTTTGAGCTGTTGTGAATCTGTTTGGTGAAAGATAGGTGGATGGTGGCTTTGATGCACTGGTGGTAGATCCAGAGGGCTGATTTGTAGTGTTGTCAGTGTTGTCAGGGGAGTGGCAGCACTGTCATTCCAGTTGCTTGCAGTGACACTTTGTGATTTAAAGTCCTCTGTGTACCTGTTGGCCTGCGGCTTGGGGAGAGGTGTGGGGTGATGCTTTAAGGAGCACAGGACGTGAACCATGTGTTGAGGTTCACTGCACGCATGTTAGGTCAGCGTAGTGGGGGGCATCAAGACCAGAGCTCTGAGATGCATACGTCCCCAGAGATTTTTTTCCAGTGTCACCAGGCAGTCCGGGTGTTGGTGGTTCTGGAATGTTTTGGAAGGTGCATAATGAAGTGAATGACGGAGTGGTATGTTCAGGTAGGACACATCTATCTTGAGCCCTGTTCTTTTTAATCTGTACATGGCCCCCCTGGCTACCCTGGCTGAAGAGAACGAGGTCACAATAATATTGTACGCCAACGACACCCAACAGTTGTTCACCTGTACGAAGGGAGAGGAGTGTCAACAAGTGTCTGAAAGAAACTTTTGCCTGGTTCAAACATAATCATCTGAAATGTAACACAGACAAGTCTGAAATCATCTTCTTCAGCTCCTCCCCGTTGGATGCCTGGAAACAATGGTGTCCCCAAGACATGTCTCCTCCCCAGGCAGCAGTCAGGACTGTAAAGAACCTGAGAGTAAAATTGGATGACGTCCTGTCTATGGTACCTCAGGTTCAGTCAGCAGCTGGTACTTGCTTCGGTCTCTTGAAAATGCTCCGGAGGTTTCTATTTTTATTACAGACTACAGGTGGTGCAGAACGCGGCAGCCAGGGCTGTTTTGAGCCTTGGTCCCAGAGACCGGACTTCCCATCATCTAAAGAATCTGCACGGCTGCCTGTCCATAGCAGAATACGCTTCCAAGCTCTGGTCCTGGCTTTCAAGGCTCTGCACGGTAAGGGAGCGAAGTACATCCGCAGAAGAGTCTCCTTTTAAGTACCTGGCAGATCTCTCAGATCTGCACATCAACATCTTATGGTCACCCCAAAGTATCTCAGAGCCCGCAGAGGGGGTCGTTCTTTCCAAGTGCAAGTGACTGGACTCTGGAACAAGCTGCCTCTTCCGCTTAGGCAAGCCACGAACCTACTTGCGTTCAGGAAACAATTGAAAACCTGGCTGTTCCAACAAGCAATATAACCGTTTACCCTTGGGTTTTGTTTTGTTTTCTTTTCCCCTTGCATCTGTTTTTTTTCTGTCTCAGGGCCGGGATACTCTGTAGAGTAGCTGTGCGCTCTACAAATCTATTTTAACATAACATAAGAGGGGTTGGTTTGTCTACCTTGATGTTGGAGAAGTTTGTGGAGATGGGGTCGAGGGAATTTACAGTCGCATGAGTGAAGTTGTTCAGCCGCTGGGTGAGGTTCAAGATACTCAGGTAGTCCAGGACTCAAGGAGAGTGGTGGAGTGGGGTCTGATCTGGTGCTCTGGATGGAAGCTAACATCGTCAAGAAGGATGAAGGCTGTTGATGTGAGGGCCAGAGTGGCAATGAGGTCTGCAAGGGCACAGCTGAAGTGGGATCTGTGTCCAGGGAAGGAGATAGAGTAGAGTTCCTCTTAGGATCGGGGAGCGCGAGGTGCTGATGACATGTGTTCCAGCAAGTTGGTGGTATGTGCTGAGATAATGGAACAGTTGATTTCCTCATTGTAGCTGATGGCAGGGTGGCGTCCAGTTTCTGTCTTATGTTACGATTTTGTACTCAGGAGGTGTGGTCACTGCTTTATCCACTGCATAATCTGGGTTAAGCCAAGTTTCTCGGAGGAATAGAAGGCCTGGACAGTGTTGCTCAGGAAGTTCCAGACTTCTCTGGTGTGCTTGGCAAGGGAGCAGGTGTGTAGGAGCAGGCCGTTTGGGTGGGGTGTGTGTTCTGGGTGGCGATGGAGGGGTTTGTGCTGTTGTGTGTGTGGTGATTGGAGTTGGCAGTGGTTTTGGGGGTAGGATAAGAGAAGTGGTAGTTTGGGCAAGAGAATAGGCTTTTTGTCTGGGTGATGGACGTCCATGCTTTGCAGTAATGAGCCTCGAGGGTTGAGGGCACGGAGAGTTTCGGGAAAAGTTGCACCTAAGGCAGCTTTGATTGATGGCCGGAAGACTGGGGGTGTTAGCGCTAGGCCCAGTTGAGGAAACGATGGACGCAAATGGACTTGACTTTGGTGCACTAACTCTCCATCTACAAGAGGTTGCCATTAAGAAGGCCTTGGAAAGGGGTAGGAGAAGGTGATGGATGGACAAGGCTAGAAGCATTTTCATGGAGCACGAAAGGGGTAGAAAGGGTGGGAAATATAGAGGGGTTTAAAGGCGCCAAGCAAAAGACCAAGAGACATAGAGGTGCAAAATACAATAAAAAACAAAAGAAAAAAGACAGACTTCGTTGTCGGAGGACTGAGATGGTGGGGTGAGGAGCTGAAGCATCACCCGGCAAAATGGTAAGAAGGACTCAGGGAGAGGGGCAGTGAAGGCAGTGAGAGATGCTAGCAGAGCTTACATGGGGTGGAAATGATGGGAAAAGAGTGGAGTGGGATAAGGAGAGGGGAAAAAGCACAACGCAAAAGACAGCAACACAGAGAAACGGATCAAAAGAGACACAGTGACACAAAAAGAGAAACAGTAAAAAGCAAACGAGCAAAGACAGTGCAGGGAGAGATTGGAGCCAGCTCGGCGTGGACAGGGCTGAAAATACCACAGGTCCACAAGGGCCAGAGTGTCTCGGTTGGCAAACCAAGAAAGGGGGTGGTCGAGTGCTGAATTACAGCCAGCAGAAGGTTCAGACAGGTGCCAGGCAACCTCCTTCAATGGCTCGTCTGTGCTGTGGTTGCCATTAAGAAGGTCTCAGTGAGGGGAGAGGAAAGAGTGGTAGACAAGGCAAGCAGCACTCGTGAGGAGCGCAAAGGGGTTGGAAAGGGTGGGAGAGAGCAGGCTGGGGTAAAGAGAGGGAAAAAGGCTCAAAGCAAAAGAGAGTAAAACAGAAAAGAGAGCAGAGGAGGTGCAGAGGCACAGAAATAGAGACAGCAAAAAGCAAAAGCAAAAGAGCCATTAAAACAGACAGTCAAAAACAACAAAGGAAAAACAGGCCTGAGAGATGTGGGGTTGCCTCAGAGGGGTTTAAAGTTTTACATATCCCAGGTCTGCAAGCGCTGGACAGTCTTGGTTGGAGGACCGAGGCACGAGTTTGGAAGGTGCCGAAGCACCACCCTAAATAATGGTCAGGCAGGGGCCAGACAAACTCCTTTGTGGCATCCCAGCTCCACTGTGATAAATTGTTACAGTTGAGCAGCTATATTATTTTCTTATTACAGTTAATACAGAAGTTGCAAAAAGACTTTAATAAGGACACTGGATATATAGTACTTGGGAGCCTGCAAAGGATATTGCAGGCTCTCATGTAAAATTGTGAGAATATACAGTGGTAGCTAATGCACCGGTGATTGCGCTGAATGTTATGGCATCAAGATAGACTTGTGTCAAAGCTTAGGG
The DNA here is from genome assembly GCF_964261635.1 of Lissotriton helveticus. NCBI lineage: Eukaryota > Metazoa > Chordata > Amphibia > Caudata > Salamandridae > Lissotriton > Lissotriton helveticus. The sequence continues at coordinate 575,882,465 of NC_136063.1, forward strand.
CTAGATGATAATGTTATCATGGCATGATGTCAACGTTGACGGTTAGGTAAACATGGATTCATGATAATGTTAATTGCCAGCTACCATTAACCTGGAATTGTGCAATGTCCAGAACTAGCTACTTTAGACAAAATAACCATTACATGGATCAGAGAGAGATAACATAAATGGCAATGTTGAGGGCTAGCTCATATAATGATGGGGTGATGGCAACGTTCAAGGCTATCTAATGTAAGTATGACCTGTCAAACGTAGACAGCTAACGACTATAATTAGGAAGAAATGGTAAAGGTTAAGGCAAGGTGATGAAATCATAGATTGGTCATAGGACTAGCTAATATAAATACAGGATCATGTAAATATTGAGTATATTCTAACATAAACATGGGTTAATGGTAATGCTCAGCACAAGCCAAGTCATTGATGAAATCAAAGCAATGTTCAGGTCTAGCTAATATTAAGATGGAATCTTCAAAAGTCCCATGATAGCTAATGCACACACGGACTAATGGGCTGTATGGAGTTGGCCGATGTAACCACCCACAAGTTTCTCACATATGTTCATGTCTTTGTGTCTAAACAAGGACATATGACTATGGCATTGTTTGGCAAATGTTAACCAGTGGAGGTAGACATGTTGAAGGCTAGTTAACATACATGTGATCTTAATGCAACAAATATATACAGGGACAGGTAATGAGATTCAAATGCATTTAAAAAACAGATCAACAAGTATTTTGATTTTTTGTAGCATAGGGGAAATTAACTTCCATCCAAAAGGAGAGAAAGGTTTAAGTGTACCTAGAATTGCATGGGGACGTGGCTCAATGCAAATCAGGGAATCATCTGCCTTTACGTTCACGTCATATTACAGGCAAGGGAAGAGAGGCAAAGAGAGCATTAGGAGTCACAATGGCTGTGCACCACATAAAGATAGTGTATGGCTATGCATCCTACAATGGTGTCAGTTGGAAGGGGAGAAATATCCCTGGAGCCTCTTCTATACATCCCTCTGCAGGGGACACAGTTTCTCACTGCATCTGCCTGGTGGGGGATCTCTTCCCCCTCTTTTGATCACAGACTGGGTTGCCGTCGACTTAGCAATTAAAGGCAGACTGGCTGCTTCAACCAGCTACTCTGCTTTTCACTATTGCGGAATGCGCCATTCCTCATGCAGGCATGGGTTTAAGTCTCAACTGGAAACAGTGCATTTGCTGTGACACTGTGGAGTGTCCCAATCCACCCCTCACTGTGGCTGAAGCATACACTTGAGGGTACGCTGCAACAAAGTGGGACAGTGTGTAGTATCTCTAATACATATGTCTATATTTTTGTTGAAGGGGTTAGGGATGCTTTTGCATAGTGAATTAGCGGGGGATGAACTTGATACAGATGGAGAAGTGCTTAGTAGCCTATGGTTTCATTTTCTACTTGAATTATATTTTTTGTATTGTACAGCCTCTCTGGTTGAATAATTTCTTTGTGGTGTCTACTAAGGGACTGATTACAGGTGGCCCTGAGAACTGCAATACCCGCACACACACTTGTTAGCACAGGGATTGCAATTATAAGTAGTGGAGTGATGCTTAACACACCTCGTAATTACATGAGGATTTTGGTGCGGTGCGCACCAAGAACCACGTTATTTCCCAAACGGGCAGAAAAAGGGGTATATACTGCATGCTATAAATTCTGAACACCTAAGTGTCTGATTTGATCTAGTTCAATAATTATTGCATTCAGCAGGGCTTACTCGTAGTCAAGCCAGCGGGGTTTTATCCTTTAAACTGCCTCATTTGCATGGTTTTCTTTTAAGTGATGACAATTCTTTTTTAAATAGGTTTGCCATTCATGTAACATATATCATTCTGGCACGTGGTATGTAAACCAGGAGAACGTCCCTGGAGGATAATGGAGAAGACAAGATGAAAGACACGACACAATGAGCAAGACATGATGAAAGTAGTGGGTGATCATGAGAGGAGGCATCACTTGGGTCTTCAACATATTCCTAAAGACAGCAGCAGAGGTTCATGGTAAGCGCTGGGATGTCCCACGATAACTTCAAACAAGGATAACTCCGTTCGACATTTTCAGAAGGGCTCCAGGGAGTGCAGTGATTTAATTGAAGGATGCAGCTCCGCAGCCTCCTGTCCAGCAGATGTTACATTGGCAAATGATTGATCACGCGAGAGTAAGCCTGAAAGCAATGTTTCCAGTCATTCCGTAAAAATTTGGACCTGTGGTGTGATCAATCGGTGTTTCTTTCTGTTCACAGCTGTATCATTAGAGCTTCATTCTTACCTTGACTTTCTTCGTACACATGAGCACCCTCTTCTATTCTCACACAGCCCACACTATTGTGAGTAGGGGTTCTCAGGTTGCATTACCTGCTGCCTTTCACCAAATATGAACATCAGTTCAGGGCACTATTATAAAATTGCACAGTATTGACATCCATTTAAACAAAGCTTTGGCATGAAACAGTTCACAGAAGTGCCAATAGTGCTCAGTACACACAGGTAATGACAGTTACTGACACAACAGTATGAAGCAGTGTCTGCAGCATAACACTCACTGGAGTGACCGCAGCACATATAGCAGGCATTGACCTTGGCTACAGACACTGGCGTTGTTTTCCAAATGGATGTAGGCGGGATTTCCACAACACAATAGTTTTTGGTTATTAAAGTTTACGTTGTGGATGAATAATCCAATAATTCTCCAACCATTATAAGTAGGTCTGGCTCCTTTTGCAGGGACCAGTCCCTTTACACACCATCAAAATCCTTGCCAATATTATAAACTTGGATGCCTTGCCTGCATACACTGTATGATGGTACAAAAGGGGGTGGTGATGGACGGAGCATCTGAACCAATCAAACACTCACACCCAGTCAAAAGACCTGGGTTTATGGCCATGTCTGAACTGGGGTGGCAGAGTGGGCTAAAGAACGGTGATGGATTAAACCCAGATCTGTTGACTGGGTGTGAGTGTTTGATTGATTCAGATGCTCCGTCCATCACCACCCCCTTCTGTACCGCTTTGGCCGCCATGAGTGTGGTAGGGTATGCTCAGACGTGAGTCCCTTGCTCACTTTGCCACTGGATTCAAGCAAGCCGGGCTGAAGACGGCTGAAATGACAGAAACCGGTCCTCGGAAGCTTGTTTCCGGCCAGGGAAGACATGGCTTGGCAGTTCGGGCTGGACTGTTCCCATGAGCCACAGGGTCAGACGATTTGCATATGGCCATGTCTGAACTGGGGTGGCAGAGTGGGCTAAAGAACGGTGATGGATTAAACCCAGATCTGTTGACTGGGTGTGAGTGTTTGATTGGTTCAGATGCTCCGTCCATTACCACCCTCTTTTGTACTACACCCTATGATGGGCATGGTTTAAATAAAAAGAGTTAAAAAAAAATTATAAAGTTGGTGGTGTAAAGATGAACAGAGCAGATGACTTGCATTTGTCACCTTGTGGATTTGAGCGGTTTGATGCTGAAAGAAGGAAGTGACTGTGGGTCATGTGATGAGAAGATAGACCCCATTCTCTGCTTTCCTCTGTTGTCCACTGCCTCACTGTTCCCATGTTTTCTCTCACCTACCTTTTTTTCCTTTGTCAACTTATAACTATGTAAAGCGCTCTGATACCCTCCGGGGTCATGTCCGCGCTATACAAACTTTTCAAATAAATAAAATAAATAAACCTCTGGCTTAGACCCTGGTTACAGGGGACCATTTCAGTTCACTGTTGGGACCAAGAAAGGTACCACATGATCCTTCTTCTGCAAAATAAAGACTTTGCCGCATAACTAGGCGGTCGACAAAACAGACACAACTCCATCACTTGTACCTTCCAGCTGGCCAGAGGGTGATTCCCCTCAAGTAATCTCTTTCTTCTTCTCATTTATGGTCTGACGGTATCAAGGGGATTTGGTTTCAACACGTCTTGCTGCACTAATGTGCAGCAGTGAGAAGAACAGATACACATTTGTCAACAGGGAGTACTGATGGAATATTCAGTTTTAAATATCGTGTTAGAAAAACTTTGCAGCCATTATGATGACTACAAAAATATTGTGAAGGCAGGTATATATAGGTCAGTATAAATTTACTGCACTTAACTCCACATATGTACCTACACCATATTTACCTTAAAGGAACGTAAATGTAAAATTAAGAATTGGTAGCTTTATATATCTCCCTTCACAATATTTTGGTACTAAATATTCTAGCTTTGATATTTTTGTAGCACATTCATTTTGGGCTTGATATTCTGACAACAACTGTGTAGAGAAATGTCAAGGCATCAGAGTTAGTACAGCACCACGACAATACCGCCCCCTCAAGCAACGCTGCACTAAGTTCAATGCATACCGAGCTAAGCGGAAGCAAATCAGGATTAAGTCTGCAACAGACCTAACCACGACCACATTTTCAAGGGAAAGCAAAACAGATGTTTCATTGAACTTTATTTTAGGAAGTCTATTTTCAGAGAGGCACAGCTGTATCCACGTGCTAATCAAACAAATATGCCTGGCTCATGCTTTCATTCCCTGACAGAACTACACCTGCATCATGCAACAGTCAGCCCACTGTGCCTAGGACTGCAGGCCCTGCTCACCCAAGCCAGCTTCTCTACATCAACAGCAGTCCACAGAGGTCAGGGGAAGAATGCCTGGCTCCCCACCGCTCTTCTGGCAAAGCTCCCTACATTTTCAGGAAGCCAAATACTGACCGATATCTTACAAAGTCTATTTCAGATCAAGAAAATACCAAAATACACAAAGGCGAAATCTGCAGGAACAGCAGTGCAGTACCCGAAATATCCAGATCATTTAGCAGCCCTCAGCTGAAAATAAGGATTCGACTTGTAAAGACAAAGTGTTAAACGTCGGTCTAAAATGATTAATTGTTGTTAAATAAGATAGATGATAACATCTGTCAGCCTTTGGTTTCTCTATGCTTTAGGGGAAACTGAGGATAGTTCATTTCTAATTTGCCCTTTCTATATAAAAATCAGTTGCAAACATTACCACCCTGGGACATGGGCTGGTACTTCCGTATCCCCGGAGTTACCGATACCGGGGGCAGCAAGAACTCTGCAACTAGTGAAGGTTATTTAAGGAATTAGGAATTACCAAGAGAATCAGTAATTCCAGATCTAACGCCTCCAATAATTCTTCATGTTGTTAGGACGATAACCTGGAGATTTGGCTGATTTTAGCATTTTTAGCTGGGTGAAAGTACACCTCCACAATTCCTAATTGAAGACTTTAGCGCAGTAACACCTAAACAGCATCAGAACAGTGCAATTTACATGATGTAGTGAGACACTCGGGACCACCGCATGGTAGCACGCTGACCCACATCCTCTGGACAGGCGTGGCCAGACACTACAAAATAAGGGGGTCATAGGCCGCACATGGTCTTTCACCCATACCAAACTACCAGTGCGGTTGTGGGTATCATTGTGCAGCAGTCCGAGAAGTTCCGAGTCACCCTTCCATACTGGCAATGAGGGTGCTTGTCTGTGTGCCTTCCTGACTCCAGCTCTCATCCCAGATCCCCAGAGTAATGATGAAAGCTGACTGTACGGTGGACCCGCCCCTGCCTTCATGCTGCTGCTGAGCCCTATGGTCTGTGCAGGCCGGACACCCATAAGTAAGCTAGCGCTGCGGCGCTCACCATGTCCCTGGCGCTGTCATCATGAGGCTTGTCTACCTCTCAGTCTCCTGCCAGCCTCTGGACCTCGTTACGGTATGAGAACAGGCCCCCACCTCCTGTATCTGGCCACCACATGCCCAGGATGCCCAACAATCTACCTTACTCCCTGACGACAATCGCCGAGCCTCCAAGGGCTCTCACCAAGGTTGATGGCTGCCAGTCATAGGTTCAAAAAGAAGAGGAAGCATTCCACACGATAAAGGAGGGCCTTCTGAGCAAGACAACAAAGGCCTACTTTTACCCAAAGAAACAAACAGAATTTCTTGTGGATGCAAGCCCATAGGGCCTCAGAGTTGAACTCACCGAGGAAGTGGAACCCGGAAGGTGGGCACCATTAGCTTTCATCAGCAAAGCACTCATACACACAGAAACGCTGTGTGCCCAGGTCGAAAGAGAGGCTCTCTCCATCAAGTGGGCATGCGGGCACTTCCACCTGTACCTCTAGAGGAGACCCTCCAGAGTGGGCACTGATCACCAACCACTTGTTTTGCTATTTCAGGGCACCGCTCCTCACCCGCTACTGCGGATTGAACGCTGGGCCATAGTCTATCGGCCAGGCTCCAAGAATCAAACAAACGTTATCTTCTGTCATCCACCCCCTTCCCTCACAGAAGATATTGACAGTGTGGAGGCGACAGAAGAGTACATTCATGTAGTATCACAGGGAGCCTGCCCAAAAGTAATTAGCCAAAAGGAACAAATGATGGACGGAATGTTAAACAATGCAAACATTCGCCCCCATTCGCAAAGATCTAGGTTTAATCCATTGTTGTTTTGCTCACCACGCCGCCCCAGTTTGGACCCAGCCATATGCAAATCAGTCTTGACCCTATTCCTCGTGGGAGCAGTCCAGCCCAAACTGCCAAGCCAGGTTATCCCAGGACCAGAAACAAGCATCCTGGGACTGGTTTCGGAGCATCACCCCTCATCAGCAGGCTAGCTTGAATCCAGTGGCACAGTGAGCCTGGGACCCATGTCTGGGCATACCCTCCCCACTTAGAGTGACAAAAATAGGGTCAAAACTGATGTGCATGTGGCTTGGTCCTAACTTCTGAAGGAACAGTAATGAAATGTCCCTAACAAAACCAGCAAAAATGGGGGCTAACATATTGACTTTTCAGCCCAATTTTCTTAAAAGTGACCAACGGACTATGTGAATTACAGGCATTTGAAAATAATGAATAGGTTATTTCGCAAGGCCCATTATTTTTGAAAATGTACATACTTCTTTGCTTAAAGTTTCTATTGAGCTTCTTTCAAGTAGAATCTCAGTCACATGTTATGACTTAAAATAAAATTGGAAGTCTTACAATTTCACAATCAAATGCCAGGGATATCAGAGCTAAGCAACTCTTAACGACATTTACAGCAATGCTACAGCTGAATAATGAGCAGCTTCCAGGAGCAAACAGTAGACAGGGTACTCCAATCGAAAATGCTCAGGTCCCAGACAGCATCTGTGACGCTAACATAGAAAGCAGTCTAAAATAGATGAGGAAATGCCTCGCCTCCATACAAATCATGAGCCAACAATCATAGCAGTAAGTGCCCTCTAATAAAGGCAAACCAGATTCAGAAATAAGCCTCCAGATTCAGTATTATTAATTATTCAAATATCAACTTTAAATATATTTCTAAACACTGCCATTTGAATCAAAGCATCAGCTTACAAATTTCAAACGATTAGACATGTCATCACAACATTTTACACCTGTGCAGATGAAGTTAGTCTCCCTATAATGTTACATAGCAATGCTCTTGAAAATATATCAAGCAGTTCCAAAACACATGATATCAGTGTCTCTGACATGGCTTCCAATTCTTAGAAGGTAAACACTGAGAACATGGAGGTTCTAGTTCTGGGTAGGTAAACTTCTATCCAGACTTTAGCTTGGTGGCATTTGTCCAATGGCCTGTCACCACCCTAAGTACATGAATTTTAGCATGATAGCCGATGTCTCTTCCTCGTTTGTTCCTGTTGCTTGCACTGCTTCCACATGCTTCATATTACTCTCACTTTAATAAACGTGCTTCTGTTTGTGACTCCACAGAGGCAACAAGTAGTGCCAGGTACCATCCCTTTTACTAAACTTTTAGAACCGCATATTTGTAGGTGTTCTTGATTGTTTACAACCCAGGCTCCAAGCTATTCAAAATGCATGCAACTGCTTGACTACTTCTGAATCTCCCCTCATGCAGTGAGTGCCTTTTAATGAGGCTTCTTTAGCTGCCCATATGGAAGAAACTACTTTTTATTTCTTTGAGCTTGGTTTAAATCGGACCCCCTTCACTTACAATTGTTTTTTCACCCTAATGTGTTTCATGTTCTTTGGGATCACCTGTATATCGTTTGGTTCACAGGGCTAAAAGGTCTGAAACTGGAGGTTGGTCTCTTTCAGAGCTGGTAGCCACCCATTGGAATGAGCTTCCACTTACCATGTACACTATATCTAATCGTGCTGTTTTCAAAAAAACTTAAACCACTCTCATTCTGTACTCAAACTTCGCATGGATGCACTTTCCTGGTCTCAAAGTTCAGCACCAGGACACTCAATGGCACCAGTGCGTTCAATATGCTTTAAAAATCTATACTACTATTATAAAGAGAGAACTTGCACCTTTTGGCCAGGTAAACTCGGGAACCACAGCGCCAATCTACACACCCGATACATCTATGAAAATGTCAGGGTGTGTAGATGGACATATGCTATATACATTTTAAAAAAAAAGGAAATTAAAAAAATGAAGTTTGTAAACAAAGTAGTCCCCTGAAAGTAGCGCCGGCCGGGACCTAGCGCTGGCCGCGACGCGACATGCGTGATGACGACGACGGAGGAGGGCGGTGCAGTGAGGAGCGGCTGTGCAGTGAGGAGCGGCGGCACAGGTAAGGAAAGGGAAAGTGAGACTATGTGATGCAGGGGGAGGCAAGAAGGAGGCAGCAGTAAATGAAAATGTCGGAGCGTGAGTGAGTCGGGGCGGGAGGGGGGCGCGAGTGAGTCGGGGCGGGAGGGGGGCGCGAGTGAGTCGGGGCGGGAGGGGGGCGCGAGTGAGTCGGGGCGGGAGGGAGTCGGTGCGGGAGGGGGTCGGGGCGGGAGCGGGTGTACTGCCCCCAGCCGCTTTCTGCCCCAGGCAAAGCTGGGGCGGGCTGCTAGTAATTATATAAAATTAAGCAAATGAAGTGCAAAAAAATATATCATTTTATAAACAAGCATAATTCCTCTAGAAGCTTGTCATTTTCAAGAAAAATACTGCATTTTGTCCTAAGATGTGAGATTTAAATTTTTGGAAAATACATGTTTTGATCCTAAGAATTAGATTTTTATCAATCATTCATTTGCACTGCTGTCACGTGTAGATGTGTTCTTCTTTTCAGGGCCATTTGTTATCATCATCCTAAAAAACGAATGTTGTTGATCAGATTACAGGGATTTGTGTCAACAGTGTTTTATGTATTATCAGAATTACGTCAAGAAAGATAACAATAAGTCAAGGAAAGACAGTATTGTGCGAGGGACACAATTAAACAACAAATAGTCACATATACATGCAAATGCCGTTATCACAACATGGTTAGCCAGTATGTTGCCAAGAATGGGCCCAATATGTTAATGATTAACTACACTTATGCAGAATTTGACAGAATATCAGCAAAAATGTCCACTGAATGTCAAGGGTGAGCCACTATTATGCCAGGCATAGCCAGAATGTCACCAAAAATGTTCACTATCAATGTTGCCCTATTATTATGCCACTATCATACCAAAGATAGCTAAACTGTTGTTATACATGGTGTTTCATACTGTTCATGAAGCTCAACTTCTGATAAATAAATGAAGCCCAGATACAATGTGCAACAATTACTTTTGGTTCAAGTAGGAAAGATGCCATAAGAGCCATGGGCTAATGCTTCCACAAACAACACTTCAGACACTAAACACCTCTCCTCAAACAAGGAGACACAGCTAGGTCACAAAGACCTCACCCTAATAACTCATGGGCTCATTTAAAGAGGGGAGGTAAAATTGATAGATGACCCATCTGCCCATCTTTCATTTCTTTGCTTCATTTCCATTGGAGGAGTCCATGCTAGCTCTGCCACCAACAAAGCCTTGGCAGTAGGGTAGCTGTCAAACAACCACTATGTCCATGTTTCCAGACAGGGTTTCCTGTTGTTTTTATCTGCCCAGGGCCACCATGAAGAGCATAGCAGTACTTAGCAGGAGAATCATGATCAATGTCCCCCATTTACTGGGAGAAAAAGGGAGCAATAGCCAATGCACATGCACAACGTGGGGGAACACATTGGTTTAGTTATACTCTGGGTGCAAGTTAGTTTGTGGCAGACACAGTCTATAGGCAACACATAGTAGAGATCTGAGGACACAATCATTGTGACATCAACGATCCTGAATGACGCTGTCGAGACAAAATGATCATGTTGGCAGTAGGTGGTGTGAAAATACAAGTGGGTTTGTACAGATAGAAATCCTTGGCACATTATAGGAGCACAACATATCTTAGAGCAAAGCTTGAAAAGAGAAAAAAACGGGTGTTGTTCGGCTTATATGAAATTATGAGTCTAGTGAAAGACAGGATGGGCACAAAATATCTTTGAGAGCTTATTGGGTCTTATTATAAGTCTCTGGTCACATTCTGTTGCGTAATATGGGATACTGGGTAAAGAAATAGAGACAATATTGATCACAGGTACTTGACTCAAGAAAACAATTCGTTTTTGATCACAATCTGCAACATAAATGTGCCTGGTGCCACCTTCTGGGGATCTTGAAAACTTGAGTTTATGAACACATTGTTTAGGGAAAAACGTAGCTGTTGTAGCATCTAAGGAATGTCATGAGCTTTGAAGTAAAATTGGAACAAAAAAGGGGCACATGAGGCCAAAGAAAGAGTTTACAGACACAATTTAGAGGCATGCAATAATTCATCTTAAAATCCATTGAATGTGTAGCACAAACTGAGCACAGGTTGATAGTTGAACTCAATTGGGCATCAACGTCAACCTTGATTCGCAGTTTAGAAGCAAATATTAAAACAGAGTCTTCCATAAAATGGATCTTCTAAAGCCACATATGATGGTATAAACGAAGGTTTTTACGTGTACTTTTAAAGAAACTACACTGTTCTAATGCTGTAGAAAATATAATGTAAACTTTGAAAATGTGTCCCTTTTCTTGGTGCAAGTATTAAGTCCCTACTACTCATTAGAAACTGTTAGTAATATTACTAAACCAAGTTCACATGTTCATAGCTTAAAAAGATGTCTGCATTGTGATAACATGTTAGCCACAACCCACATATTATGGTTTAAGTTAACCTAGTCACTGAAGAGTAGTTACAAATATAAAGGCTTGAACAGGAGAAAGTTCTAACATGCTTTTGAGTCTGGTAGTAACCGGAGGTGCAACTAAGTCAACTGTTTCAGTATTAGCTTTTATGGCAAAACAGTCACTGTTAATTTGTACTAAAATCACAAGTATATTCATTGTTAATTTATAGCAATATTAGCCACATTTACTTATCACTGTATCAATAACATGATAAATTCTGCCTCATTGCTTCCCAGAGTTCAGTGTTGCTAAATAAATAATTGAGTATAATCTTCCTAAAGAACATTTGCATGTCGATCTTAACCTTAAACAAATTAGTCTTGGAGGTGTCAACAAAGAATAGGCCCCTGTTGAGGACAGCAATCTCTGACTCTAAGCGGGTATAACTTCAAAGGTTGAATATTGAAGCCATAGTGGTAGAAGGTGTAGTGAGTACCACAGACAGATCTGACATGTCACACATATTATTGGAAGCAGCTACCATTAATTGTTTGGTGCCTGATACTCCCTGTGGACCTCGTGTTGGAAGAATCCTCTCCTTTGTGCTCTGCCTAAAAAACACTGGGGTGTCCTATTTGTGCAGACCTGGTGGTTTTGAAATTACATTTGTTCCCGGGATGTTTTCTGAATCAGAGTTGGCTGGATACTGAATTGTTTGAAAATGTAGCATATCTAGTGTATTGTCTTTTACCCCTGCTGATGAAATGGGCAGTTTCATCTTGCTTATAATACTAGCCACTTAGGTATGGATATGCTATCACTTTATCATACTTTTTATGTCTTTTGCCAATTTGCCTAGCTTTGATATTGTGTGATAATTTCAAAGTCTGATATTGCTTTTTAAGGCCCTCCAACACCTCTTTGGCATTAGTCTATGCCTCATCATCAAGCATTTCTTGTGTTAGTTTGCCAATCTCTCATTCTAGACTTACTATGTGTTCAAGAGCTATGTCAATTCAAAGACCCATCCAGTGCCTGGAACACTTGCTGGCTACAAAGCTAAAATTCTCCCTACATTTTGGGTCATCAACAAAGATTGAGGGTGCATTCTTAATTTGTAGTCCTACAGGAATGGTATTGGATTGTAGATATGTTTTCATTAAAAGACCATAAAATCAGTTTCTTCTTTTATTTTCTCAAGTTTCTCTACTTTGGCTTGTAGAACATCACAAACTCTGGGAGGTGGTTTATCCAGAAGGGATAGGACATTTATATGTTTTTCTACATAATCCTCACAATAGGATAAAGTATATTTTTCTGACATCATCGAGTAAATCTAGAAAGACAAACATCCTCAAAGAGGGCCTTTGCAAACTAACGACTGCAAGGAGATCAATAAATATGAGTACGAGATAAACCCTATAACCCTTGTAACCTGGGTATGCATACAATAACTAGGACGGTGGTTCACTCGGGAGAAGCGTTTCTCAGCTTAAACTTCTTTAGCAAACCTATCACTGTTAATTTGTACTGAAATCACAAGTATATTTATTGTAAATCCATAGTAATATTAGACAGATTTATTAACTACAGTAAAAATGTAAAGATCAATTCAGAAAATACCCCAAAAACACACATTGAAAGTGATGAGTGACAAAAACTGTGCCTGTGTTACATTAACACGAATAACAATCCTTTGACGTTGTTGACAAAGCAGTGAAATCATTCATTACAACTAATTCAAAAAATAATTTCACTGTATGACGCTACAGAGAATTTATGGTCAACAATTACAATCATCGATGTTTGGACCCACAATGACTCAAAAGGGTCTTCTTCACCACACCAAAGATTAAAAAGCATATTATGCAGCATAGGAGCCGGATAAGATGTGGAGTTGTAGGAGCTTCCCTAGTGGTACGATACCAATGTCTACAAACTCAGTGGATGAAATGCAATGGCAAGTCATTGAACGTGAACTGCAAAGATATAGGTGGAGGAGACCGTAAAAGATGCAATGCAATTCCTTTACTAGATAAGTATCTTGTAATCTGGTAGTGTGCATATTGTGTTTGCATATTCTGCACTGATAAATTGACAGAACACGCACTTGCAGTGAGCCACCCCTGAACACTGGCGTCTTGAAGCGTTCTGCCTCAGCGTAAGAAAGTACTCCAGCACTCCACTTGAGGGCATGAGCAGACTATTTTTGTTTTTCACATAGGAGATAATTGCTTGTAGGCAGATCAGTTTCCTTTTGGCCTTTCAGGCAAGAATACATTTGAATGCTTTGGAAACATTTAGGGGCATATTCACAAGGAGCTATCGCCGAAGTAATGGCACTTTATCGCAGCCAAAGTCATGATAAATTTACCTCCCCATTCACAAGCTGGTGTTAACAGCTCACAGCACCAGTTAACCCACGATAGCAACCGCATAAAACATCGCCACAGAGGACCTCCGCAACTATCGCTAATGAGATGCAGAGTAGGCGTTACCTGCAAAAAGCTGCGAAAATACGACACCTCAACATTCACAATGAGCAGCCAGATCGGCGATAAGAACACAAAACACGCAATAAGGTGCTTTGCCAGCTGGAAATTAACACCTGCTCTGACCTGGTGTAAAGTCGGACCACAGCCTGCACCACAAGAGGGAGCCCAGCCCACAGCCACACCTGAAGACAAACAAATCCCATGGAGCAACTGAACATGCAGCACGGACACCCAAGAGGGTCACAACACCCACCGACACCACACCCCGGACCACCCCTCCCTGGCACCCCCCCTGACCAAAGACATGCCACATCAGCTACACCTAAACATGCACGGAATAATCCACCTGATGTCATACAATCACAACTGGTGACATGCTTGTTTCGTCACAGAAATGAGCTTCGCACATTCACTTTCGAAGCATTCAATGAAACTTTATTGAAATTAACACAGAAATGAAATGAAGACACATGACGGCTCCATTCAGGACAATCCGTTGGCCACAGCTTGCAAGACAAAAACATGATGAGAAGGTGTGTCCTGCGCACATCAAAGGACAGAAAGAGAGCAAAGGAGAGAGAGAGAAGAAGAGAGGGGGAGAGAGAGAGAGAGAGAGAGAGAGAAGAAGAGAGGGGGAGAGAGAGAGAGAAGAGAGAGAGAGAAGCAGGCCTGGTGGACTTGAAAACACATTTGTTCCCGGGATGTTTCTGAATCAGAGAGGGGGAGAGAGAGAGAGACAGAGAAGAAGAGAGGGGGAGAGAGAGAGAGTGCCGCCCAGCACACCCAGGCAACACTGCTCACCCGCTGCCACCGGTGTGTCTCCAACCACTTGCCGGTATGTATAGCAGTACACCTGGTCACACGTCCAGATATATGACTGGCACAAGACAACTTCGCCCGCCCGCCCATGCACACCGAGGCAGAGGCATCCCAGCCCCTCCTGCCGCCCATCGGAGCATGCCCGCCCATGCACACCGGGGTCTCACTGCTCACCTTCAGCCACTGGCGTGTAGACAGCAGGTCCACCACGTGCCGCTGCAAGCCACAAGCCCAGGGCCCGCGGACATGGCACCCTCCATACCATGCAGCCACGCTGCACAGGCCACCAGGTCTCAAGTCTGGTGCTGGGTCTTGATTACACTATGGCATAGGACATACCAGGGCACCTGGCAACATCGCAGCCTGCACAGTCGCTCAGCCTAATGGGTGCCACTAACTCTGTGATCTCGGAAGCGAGGCCACGTGGCGATAGGCCCGCACAGCCCGTTGGCTCAGCCTACACTGTGGTCAAGCAAGGCACACAAATCCTGAGTAGTCCAGACCGCCGGGACGGGGCATCATTGCAGGCTGCACACCCGCTCAGCAGCTTAAGGTGCCAATGTCTCAGTGCACCCAAAGTCACCGTCCGGTGGCGGGGTGCCTGTGCCACCCGCAATGCAGCCTATGCCACAAACCTTGTTCAACCCCGGTCACTGTCCCGTGGCGGGGTGCCTGTGCCGACCACAATGCAGCATGTGCCACATACCCTGTTCACCACCAGTCACCGTCCCGTAGCGGGGTGCCTGTGCCGTCCGCAATGCAGTGTGTGCCACAAACCCTATTCAACTCAAGTCAGCGCCACTTGGTGGTAGGCCCGTCCCGGCATCAAGGCCTCGGGTCCGTCATACAGTCACCACCGGCAGAGGGATATGTGACGTTGTCGGCCCATTATATTTGTGGGGTCACATGGCCTGTGACGCCTGTGCCGGATGGGTGTGGTGTGCTTGCAAACCTGCCCTCAGGGAGTGGCTGTGACATGCTGGCAACTAGACCAGTGACCTGCACACCACCAGTGAGTATGCCTGCGACGGGTAGCAATGAGGCCCCCTCTCGGAGCATTAGCAAAGTGGTCTGGCCTGCTGTATGCCGGAATCGTGCAGGGCTTGCGAAAATGACTCGTGGGCACTGGGCATCGTTCAGTCCATGTCCGGACAAGGAAGTGGCTGATGCGTGTGTCCCTGTTGTGGTGTCCACAGGACCCGTCACACAAATTGCACCCTCTGACTGGCATCCCACAGGATGATCATCATTGACGCAAGGAAATCACTGACCCTACATTCATCCACACATACATATATGAATGATGAAAGACATGACACAGCAGTGCGTCACTGGATGTTTGTAGGACATCCAGTGCAGTTCTGCAGCTGAAGCGGTACAGGGCAATGCTGAGCACACTACACAATATGGGCCCTTGGAGGGCCAGCCAGAGTGCATCCGGGGTGGACAAGTACTGCAGAAGAGGAAGGGTACAGTCCGCAGTCTAGTCACAGTGAAATTGGTCATCAAACAGGATGTGGCAGTCCATGTCGTTATCCAAGGTGAGTGCATCTGAGTGAATCGGGTGTCAGTGGAAGGTCATGAGGCCATGTGCGGGACCAAGCAGTAACAGGCCAGGTGGCGGAAATAAATTCTACTGAGTCCTTCTGATCATAGGCACATCCATGTCCCCGGATGTGTGCTCTGCCCCACCTGGGGGTGTTGCAGTACCGCCTGCGGCACTGTGTGCCACTGACACATCAGGGACCGGAGGTGAATTGTCGGCCGCACTGTGTGCCATTGGCAAATAAGGTGCCAGATTGAATAGGCCTGCTGCACAGGGAGGCAGAGACACACCAGTTGGCAGAGATGTGGATGGAGTGGGGCAGCAGCATTCATCATCACCACGCCTTGAGGCAGCAATGCCATGATGAGGATCTGCAGGGCATGGTAGATCCAAGCTACATTCCGCTGATGTGCAGCGGTAGCTGCCATCCTTTGTGCCTCCATCTGCACCATGTCCTTCATGAACCTCTGCATGTGTGCCAGCTCAGAGGCTGGTATATCTGGAGCCACTCTGAGTACACAGGTGTTTTCTCTCTGCGTCATGACTTCAGCAATGTCAGTCAGGGCTTGTTGGAGACCATGGAGCTGGCATACACACTCAAGGATGGCGTCAAGTTTGGTTGCCATGATGCCGAAGCCCAACCGCACCTGCTCTGCGGTCTCCCTCTGACACTCCAGCACACGGCGTTGGAAGGCCATGTCTTGTTCCTGGGGGTCTTGGGGGAGTGCCGGGGCTGTGGGTGCCTCTTGCTGGGTGCTTTGGGTAGTGGGTGGTGTCTCCTTGATGCAGCTGGGCTGCCCTGATCCTGGAAGTGAGTTGCGGATGAGGACAATGATGTCTTGGATGGTTTGTGTGTCGATGCTGGTGTTGTCCTCCTCGTCATCAGTCCTGCTCTGCAGGAGGTGTTGACGGTGCCCCTGCGATGTGAAGGGGAGATGGTGTATTACAATGTGTCCACATGCATGTAGTCGCATGTTACATGTTGACGATCAGACAGAAAGGCATTTTACATTGTGAAAGTCTGTAGATCTGGGCGAGGACCCAGAGTCACTGTGGGTGTGCACTGTGCTCTGCTTGATTGTGCATGTGTGTCATTGGGCACATCTCCACCCGTCCCCCCAGTACCTGGTGGTCACTCACCCTGTTGGGGTTGTGTGGTGTCCTGTCGAGTAGTGTCCGATCCACCGACTCCGGCCACAGTTTCCACACTGATGACTGTCTACACAAGCTCCTCCATGTCATCCAGCTCGAACTGTGGCGCTGGGCCCCCACCTTCAGTCTGCATTGCTGCCTTCTGATTGGCGGAGAGTTTCTCCTTGGTCCTTCGCTTGATGTCATTCCATCGCCTCTTGACCTCGTCCATTGTCCTCTTGTGCTCACCGACGGCATTCATCTTGTCCACGATGCCCCGCCAGATTCCATTTTTGGTGCGCCATGACACGTTGGAGGTGATGAACAGTTGTTGATGGTGTTCCTGTTCGCCTGCGGACTGAACTTCGTCTTCCTCTTCTCCTTGCCCTTCCCTGTCCCAGAGGTCCCAGGGTGGGCGTCCAGGGGACTTGTAGGGTTGCGCTCGTCCTCTGCACCTGCTCTGGCTGCCTCCATGGTGCTTGGGTGGTGGTCAGTTTGTGTTTGTGTGTTTTTTCTACTTTTATGGTGATTTTTCCCGCCTGCCAGGTGTGTGTTGCAGGCCTGGCGCTGCTTATCCCTGATTTTCTCATCGTGCTTTGGCCCATCGAAGGTTTTTTGGTGTTGTGGTTTGTGTTTTTGTCTCCATTGAGGTGGTTTTATCGCAGACATTGTCCGCGGTTTCGGCAGACTATCGTATGCAATCGCTACCGCCATGTGAATTCCACATTGCCACTGGTTATTTTCCTGCGATAGGCTGCGATGTTGAAAGTTGCGTTACGCTACTCTTGCTGTAGTTATTACACGTTCTTGTGAATATACCCCTTAGTGTTGCAAGGCAACAGGTGAGTAACTATGCCCTTTGGTTACTTTTGATGCAGACAGTGGTTGTTTTTTTATGTTGTTTTCTCATGAACTGGTTATTTTTCATATGAAATAACTACTTAAGGACTGATGAGTTTTCTCTTGTCCTTTCAGGCAAAAATACCTTAAGTGCTTTAGAAACATTTATTGTTGCAAGATAGTGGGAGAGCCATTATGCTCATTGGTTACTTCCTGAAGCGGAAAGTGCCTGCTCTTTCATGTTGTGTTACTGGCGTCATTTATTGATATTGCTTGGCCATTTCAGAGCATTGATCCTATGATGACATTATGCTTTGGCCTTACAATGTATTCATTTCAAACTGAGGAGTGTGAGCTATTTGTTAGCATGTATAATAAGTCTCACTAGATGGAACCAAACAGTTTTATACACAACAACTCAGCAGATATGGGTATTGATGCCTGTTTTTCAGTTTCAGTGAGGCATATAGATGTAAGTTTTCTCTGAATTTCAACTGATACTTCGTTATGATCATGTGTTGTAATTAAACTGTATAAGTGCCAGGTACTGTTTAACATGTCCAACAGAAAGGCATTGACCTTTTTCTAAAACTGTCATGTCTGGTTTTTAGGCCCAATCGTGTACGTTCCTATAGGGTTGTTTTGGTTGAATTGACACCAAAACCCACTATGATTATATAGGAATCTAGGGGCCAGATGTAGGTAATTCATATTTACCGACTCTTAAATACCTAATTTTACCGATTCGGTAATTAAGAATCGGTAAATAAGAAGGGGGGGTATGTAGGAACATACAGATGTTCCATTTACCGATTCGGTAAATATCTGTATTTACCGATTAGGTAAATACCGACCGGTAATGCTCCATTCATTCCTATGGGCTTTGAAGCCCATAGGAATGAATGGGGCATTACCGGTCGGTATTTACCGAATCGGTAAATACCGATTTTGACAAGGGTGCAGGGGGTGTCACTTTGACACCCTCTAGCACCCCCAAAAAAGGTTCGGGGGCCATGTGGCAGGCATACCTGCCCTAAGGGCAGGTCTGCCTGTCATATGGCACAGGTGTGCATGCACACATGTGCATGCACACCGGAATCGGTATTTTACCATCAAATATATTTGATGGTAAAATACAGATTCGGTAAGGGTTGTGGGACTCAGAAGAGTCCCACCTACATATCAAATTTAACGAATAGGTAATAATACCGATTCGGTATTTTACAGATTCGGTAAATTTACCGATCGGTAAATTTACCAAATCTGTAAAATAAGTGGCCCTACATATCAAAGCTCAAATACCGGTCGGTAACGGCCGAAAATACCGATTTTCGGCCGTTACCGACCGACCTACATCGGGCCCCAGATGTATAAACTGGTTAAAAACTGTGGGATTGTCTTACGTAGGTATCCCAATTTTTTTGTACACAGACTCACTTATTAGTTGTACACTAAAGAGGTCCTTTCTTGTAGGGAGGTAAAATCTATGTAAACTGCTACACAAAATCATTTTGCTAAAAGCTGACGTTAAAAAAGGGTTTTCTTGATACATTCTTCAATAGGTGGTTCCTCTTTTGTCCTGAAGAAGTCCCTTTTTGAGTCATTGGAAGGGTCAAAAAGTCGACGATTGTTGTTGTTGACCAGAAATTATTTGCAGTGTCATACGATGAACATAAAAGTTTAGTGAGTTGTAATGAATGATTACAGTGCTTCGTCAACAACGTCATAGGATTGTTATATGTATTAATGTAACACTAGCGCACATTTGCACTTTTTGTTACTCATCACTTTCACAGCTCCATTTTTGGTGGAGTGAAAGTGATGAGTAACTATTACTTTGTAGATTTTCTGAATTGATCTGTTACATTTGTATAGTAATGAATACATCTGTCTAATATTCCTATACATGAACAATTAATATACTTGTGATTTCAGTAGAAATTAACAGTGGTTGTTTTGCCATAAAAGTTTAGGCTGAGAAACGCTTCTCCCAATGGAGCCACTGTCTTAGTGACTGTATTCACACCCAGGTTCCAAGGGTTATTAGGTTTAGCACATGCGCATATTTTTTGTTTACATATTAGGCACAATAAACACTTGGAATGTAAGATAATTACCATGATGTATGATGCCATTCTCCAACAATGCTTGTCCAAGATGAACTCCCTCTTCTGGCTTTGATATCTCTTCAATTTCCATTAACCATTCGACAAACTCACTGAGTGGGTGAAGCAGAAAAAGTGACACATTAAATCAGTTTAATGCAGCTTTGTGGAAACATAACATTTTACGATAACACAGGTTTATGTAAGAAATGGCAGAACCAGCCATCCTATGTATGTCTATGACTACCATTAACAGCAACATTTCTGTTTACATGGTGGATACTCCAATCAGCTTGTTCTATAAATAGTAAATGATATTCAATTACATGATTGTGTGGAGCCTGGAATGTACATTGTGTAATTATAGATATTCATGTGCTAAAAAGCAGTCTCCAGAAAACGCCTGCATCTAAACAAGCACAATAAATTGTCTGGCATAAGCATCCTTGTGGACCAACACATCTGAACTCCGAGAAGATGCTTTGGCTTAGACTGGTGAAGAGTATGTTGTGGGAAAAGAAAGCAGCATGCAACTCCCACACAACGTCCCTCCAGGATAGGAGAAAAATATAGACGACCTCCTTTATTTGTTGTTCTTTCCTATGGCCACAGGTAAGATGGGCGTATGTTGCTAAATGAAAAGATGCACAGAACAAACCGGCATTCCCTCATATTTGTGTGTCATACAAGTCAGTTACACCCCCATTTGAATGTGTCTGTAGTAAAGCAGTCCCTGCATGTACATTATTCCAAATGAGATTCATCCACAGGCACTTGCAATCTCAGCTTGCACTGTGCGGCCTTCTGTGCCAAGGAGTGAATAAATATATGAAAAATAAGGATGATAGGCAATATCCCTGGGATGACTTGGAGTAATATATTTTTGTTGAATGAACTGGGAATACCAACTCAGACTACTCAGAACTGACAGGATCCCATTAAGGATAACCACTCAGACTCCTGTCCACTCTTGCAAGATATAAGTATGCATAATATGTGAGACAAAATTGCTAAATACCATTGGACATGTCAAAGTCTAATTCCTTAAGTTCCAAATTGATACTGCAAAGAGCCAGTTGAAGAATCAATTTGGAATTTTGAGATGTATTTTAGAACCTGGCCTAGGTCCCACCATCCAACCAGTGCTTGGACCACTCATCATCACCCTACCAACCACATTCTACTTGCGAAGACATTTTCAGATGGTAGAATGTCTGTCTGAGCCTCTTGTCTACTTTCTGACATTTTCATGAGGCTCATATTTTTCCTCTAAATATAGACCCATTTGAAGCTTCCTAAACACAGCATGCACTTTATATGCACCAAATTGACAAGTGATCTCCACTCTTTTAAACTCACAATGTGTAAGGCCCAGCTGTTTGTATGTCATTGCTCTTACTTTCAGGTTACAGTCATATGTCTGGCTTGTTTCAGAGGCCCTACTTTCAATCATGACTGGACACCACTCTATCAAAATTCCATGAAAGAATGGAATGTAACCGTTCCCAATGCTACACTTGTCTACTTTCCTTGACCTACTAGGAAAACTCATTACTTTCTTCTTTTTGAAAACTGCTAATAATTAATTGGTCTGCATACCCGCTTCTTTGTTAGAACAAATCCCACCTCTGTGTGCAGCAATTTTTACACCATTTCAGGTTGATCAAAATGACACCAAAATAAATAGAAGACAATACCCTATGGTAGGCTGCATAGAACTGAAAGTGTAATAGGCCAAATGTGCGTTTTGTAATGTGCCTTAACTCATTAGAAAAAAAATAGCTTTTATTATTGTAGTTGCCGAAAAAAGGAATATCACTTGGGGATCTATCATAGCATGCACACTGCTGGGTGAAGCACTAAGTTGTCTTGTAGGTGTTTCGTGTTTTTTTTTCATTTCATGATTTTATAGGTAAGACAAAATTCCAAGTTCAGTGATCGCTGCCTGAGGAGGCCTGTTTTGATGCTGCCGCCTTCTTAATCCTTCTCATCTCCTTACCCCTGAGGATAACCAGGTAAAGAAGGTCATCACTAAGGCAGCCCTGCCAAATGCCATCTATCAAGGCTTAAACTAATACAAATGGTAACCATTCCCAAACTGACACACTATAAAGAGCTCCTCTGAGCTCCTCAGCAGAAGTCCTTTTTGTGCCACCCAGTGTAAAAAGTTTTCAGTGCACTGAGAAAGTCTCTGACACTAACAATTGTGCTACAACTAATGTCTGCAGCCCAGTCAGAAGATAAAGGGTTAACAATTGTCATGCTTAAACCTCGGAACAGTGTGGGATGTAGGGTTGTTTCTGCTCTCTGCAGACCTTTATGTCAGTGCTGAACAAATGCCTGCCAGAGACAGATCTTTACTAGTGGTTGTCCTACCTTAGTCTGGGCCAATCCTTGGTTCAAGGAACACCTTGCCAGGAAAACCTACACAAATTCCAGCTGACTGATGGATCTGCATGGCAGATGCCTCTGAGGACAAAGCAGTGTATGAGCCAGGAGTTAGACAGACAACAAATTGCTTGGGCCATCTATCAATGGAGATGTCCTCCTGCTTCATCTACAGTGACTCCTGCACCATACTCGAGACACCACTTGTAAACAGAGTGCTAATACTAGCTTTTCCTCGGATGTATGACATTACAACGCATGCTTTTACAACGCATGCCATTACGACGCAACTTTTACAACGCAAGTCGTTACAACGACTTGTGTTGGGGGGCGCTGGATAGTGAATAGTTTAATTTACTATTCCAATTCCAGTCACCTTGGATAGTAGGGAAGGTGTTGGATAGTAATTAAACTATTCCCTATCCTAGAGCGCCCTCCAGAGCAAGTCGTTGTAATGACTTGCGTTGTAATAGTTGCGTCGTAATGGTAGTGCGTTGTAAAAGTTGCGTTGTAAAGGATGTTTCCCCTTTTCCTCACCTCAAACGGACATAGAGCTTGTCAGCTTAGTCATTGATAGTGATCTAGAACAATCTGAATCATGTTAGTGGTCGTTACAGTTTCAGAGTTATCCCATTCAAATCCCTAGGTCGACTCTAAGCCTAAAGTCCAGTTCACATTAGGGACTGGTGAGGGCTTTGGACTCAGGTCCTTGATTGCACCCTTATCAGTGGAATCCAAATTGCAGCCAGTCCTCTCATTGGATGTGCCCTCCCATTATTGTAACCCAGGAAGATTTTGAGGAAAGTGCTGACCCTCTGCAATATCTGCCACCCATTGCCAGATCTAGGAGACCAGTTGTGCCCTTGGCTGGTAACACATGAACTGTGCCCTGACTGGACAACTGGCTATAGAGTAGGCACATGGAACTGAGCATCAAGGTTCCTGGCACTCTTAAAAAACACCATTTTGTTTATTCCGGGAGAAAATTGTTATTGGAGTATTTTCGGGTAAATCCTTTATTGGTCGTCAAGACAACAAGAACTAAAGAGAAGCATTGAAAGACCCAGCCTGCATTGCTCTCAAATATAATCCAGACACACAGAAGATGCAAGGGGTCTACTCAAATCAAGCAACTTCAAGGGGCATAGACATCCTCTGTAATACTCGGAGTAAAGAAACGGACAGAACCTACAAACATCTCTGTTTTAAGGACAGAAAACCCTCACCCACCATGTGGTGACATGCTTCATTATTTGGTTCCTCCTCACACCACTAACAACTAGGTTAGTGGTGACGGCTACAGCCCTCACAAAACTGGAGGAGAGTTCTTGGAAAATACCTATGACGATACTCCTACATGAACTGTGTTGGTGAGGGTGAAGGTGAGCAGAGTGTAATAGTGAATAATAAGAAAGGTTATTTAAAAATGCCTCTTGGTGGACAAAGTTGTAGCTTTATTGGTGATACAACTTCACCTTAATAGTGATAAGGGGTCAACATTTTTTTGCCATTCCTACCGACCCTACTAAGAGTCTTATCACTCTGCAAGAAAAGCTAAACATGGAAATAAAACAACATCTGGAGAACAGTTAAATAAAACCAGAGAAACAGGCAGTGTTTTGGTAACGTAACAAGATATAGGTAAATATGGTGTCATATATCAATAGCATTTGAGTGCCACCATAAATCTCAAGTCTGTGAGATTGAAACCCCCCCCCCCCCCATCTGTTATATTATAACAAGAAAGGCTCACCCACAATATTAGGGTATATCATTCTCAACTCGCCAACTCTTGGACAGACAGGGGCAGGGGTATAGGAATACAAATAAAAGTCAGCCAAAAGAAGAAATGTGTGGATACACAACTCACTGGGGTGTATATAAACTAGCATGCAAGTCATAGACCCCTCTAGAACATCTGAATGAAAATAGTAAAAAAAAATATTACAAAAGTGTGGAATTCAGTTTCAATATATATCAATGGTACAACATGTTAAAGGCCTTAGGTCGAGCAGAGAGTCAAACCAAGACAAGAGGCAGCCTTGTGCAGCATTGTTTCTATCACAATAGTATGGCCAATACTGGTCTGGGGAACCTATTAGAAAAACACATACCTTGCCAAATGTCCCCTTAAGGCATTATTGGTCTATTTTATTGGAAATTCAGCAGATGGTGCATCAACCACTGATTTGTCCAATTTGCACCCAGTGTGAAAGGCCATTGAAAAAGAGGTCCAAAATATCAGAGCATTCCTGTTACATAGCATTTCTTTACTTGCCTTTTCTGTCCCTTTGAAACTTTGAATATTAACACTAAAGTGAGTCTCAGAGATGGCAGAGAATTCACAAACATTGCCTCTTAGGCAACATTGTCCATAGTGCTCAAAGTTATTCAAAACCCAAGAGCAGAAAAGTTCACATATATGTGGGATGTACCTCATAACCAGATAGCGCTACCACATTCTGGGTTTCTGTGTGTGCTCCAGACTTAATCTTTCATTTAACTTACATGTAAATAAGGGTGTGTTCTTGTTTAACTATATAGCACTGACTGGACATTAGTTTATTGAGCGTGATACATCAGCTGAATTTCTAACACCTACCACTCCTTACAATAAGCCTTGACTGTTTGGCCTTCCTACTCTTAGAGTGCAAAGTGCCCAAGCTTAGCTATTGGAATGCAATAGTATTGGTTGGCTACTCTGGGCCACCAATGATCACCACCCTTACCCACCACATATGTTGCTTAGTAACACTGACAATCGACTTAAGAAACTAAGGTACCATTCATTGCTTAATTATACAATCCAGGCTTGAGACTTTAAGATCAAGCATGCATCATCAGCATGCTAGTGAATATAACCAGCCATACTTTTCACCTGTGCTTTCAGATGCTTCAGGTATACTTTGTGTAGCAAGGTTACTTCCTGAGACTATAGGTAGGTGTTTAATATTGATATTTCATTGTGGTAAATTGAGTCTATCTAATCGGAAGAGAAATAAACCACTACCAGCATGGCTACTAAATCCTATATGCATAGCAAGAAAGCCCAATAATTCACCATGTCAAAAGAGAGTGACAGTGTATGAAGGAATGAGAAACTGTTATCAGAATTGAGTATTCTAATGGTTATAGGTAAAGACCTGAGACATCATCCACCGCACCTCACTGCTCCGAACATATACTCTAATAATACCTGCAGCTACACTACTAATGACGCTACTTACATTAACAACAGACTCGGTATGTGAACGAATCCTTGAGATCTGGGTATAATGGTACCCGAACTGCAGTAAGGTCATTCAAATCTAACACAGCATAACGTAACATAAACACAACACAGCAAAGACAACTCAACACAGCACAACATAACGTAGCATAACATAACATCTTCATCATGCTGATCCTCTGCTTAGATTGCACCCCCTTTCATCTGGATTATAAAAAATGATGGGGATCCTATGAATTCATACATCAAGGACTCACCCCGCACCTCCCCGCCTGTCCTCAAGATGGTCACCTCAGTCATTGACTCTGTGAACCCTCCATCGGCAGCTGAGACCCAGGCATTTTGTCTAACGCCGGATGGAGCTACCTCGCGAGCTAAAGAGGAGATGGGCTATGGATTCCCTCCTTGGCCATTACCTACCCAGCCAGTCCTTGGGCAAACTCACTTGCGTCTCTCCTTGACCTTATCTCCCTCCTCCGCCTTCACCCTATCCCCTAACGCTCTACTCTTCTCTTCTTTACAGCTTTTGAGCCCTGCCCTCGCCCGTCCTTGCTCATAGTTACCACCATGTTTATCCACTGGACTTCCTTATGTAAACTTTCCCTCGTCACTTGAGACCTAGCTATTTGACTGATGACCGATGGAGCTACCTTGTTCAGCTATAGAGGTAACAGACGGGGGACTCCCTCCTCAGACGCCACCTACCCAGTCGGCCTTTGGGCAGACTTCCCTTTGTCTCTCCCGCTGTCTTTTCCCTCCGTCCCCCTGTCACACTCCCCTTTCCCCCCTCCTTCCTACTTCTCTCACCTTTCCTTCCTCTTTCATTGTGTTGCTTATTTTAACGTAATTTGTCATTTTGATCATTGTCTGTAATATTGTTTAACCGAATGTAAAGCGCTCTGATACCTACTGGTCTAGCAAGCGCTATATAAAACTCATTACATAAATAAATAAAATTAAATAAATAAACAAATAACAAAGACGGTGGCTATCTCGTTGCTACCCTAGAGACAGAAATCATGTTAATATGAATACGATAGTTCTGTGTCAAACCTCTTTGAACCAGTGCATAAACTGGTGTGCACAGAGAATCTCCCCTAGAACCTAAGTGAGCAGAACCAGAAGTAAATATAATCTACATTGGGAGGTATAGTATACTCATCCAAATTGTGGCTACCTGGGTGGCAAATATGTGTTAGATCCTTCATTACATTCAGAGCCTGGTATAAGATTCTCTTCACTTTCAGGTTGTAGGTGTGGTACATTAGGCACTAATTGAAAAACATACCTTTTGTTTCAAATATTCTTTTGGCAGACATGACTGCCATGTGACAAACGTAGTTCATATATTCCTAAATGAGGCCTCTGTCAGCCTCATGCTAGTCAAAGTGCATCGCAGGCGTGAAGTCTCGCTAACACACAACTATTGTGCATCAGTGTCCCATCATAGAGATATTGCCAAGAACCCATACCATATCAGGCTTATGAGGCTATTTGTTAAACTAGCTTTTAATAAAAGCATTTAGGGCCTCAGAATGTATAATTGGGACATTAACAACTATTGTGATTTGAACGCAAAATTGTGCGTGCACGGTTTTTGCACAACAAAAACATAAAGTTAAATTTTCAGGAACAAAATTAATTCTGCAGCTGTTATTTCCAATTATTGAGATTGTGAGTTGCTATAACGCCTGGTAAAATCTTCCGTAAACATTGACAACATCGGAAATTGTACCATAGGGTGTTAGCAAACAATTGTGCACCGATTCCTTAATGATGGGTTTAATCAAGATAAATGCATTGAAAACAAATCCGGCTCTGACAGATAAGAAAGAACATGAACTCAAAAGACGTTTTACTACTACAACGAGGAAAACAAAAAAAACAGAACCAGAAAAATGTGTTTGTGATACAAGGATAAGTCATACTCGAATTAAGAATATGTGCTCCACCCATGAGCCTAGGCAACATATTTATAACTGTGATGCAAGCAAGCATGTGTTGCAATTAACCACTGCCAAATAGAGCCAATGCTTCCCTAAACCCCTTGGGTACTCACAATGCTCTTTAAATAAGCACATGTGATAGCAATAGAGTTGGTGAGTCTTCCTGTCGGTGCCCATGTCAAATATGTTTACACAACCAGAAAGGAATTAGCCATCATTTTGACAAGCCTACGTTTTGTTTAAAAACAAAAGGCACTTGCTTAGTAACAACGTTCCCATATTCTGTAGAACACTGAATGCTATATTTTCAGTGTGATGACATTGAACATTTGTTTAACCGACTATCTATTGATAGATTTGTCAAAACAAACCAACAGATTTTTGGAAGTATGACTAGGCTTGTGTGTGATTTGTATTGTTTTATAATTGAGCAAATTTTCACATAAACCCGAATTATTGGGATACCTGTACATCCTTAATTTTGATGTATACCTTGTGCTTAAGATGACCTTTTAGCTTTCCCTCATGAGACAGTTGGTTGACGCAGACATTTATTGTTAAATTTGTGAACCTGGATTTGTGCCACATGCACTAGCAATGCTCAGAGGATAATTTACTGATTCTGGATTCTGGACCATAACACGGAACGGTACACAGAATCGTATTCTATCAAGAACTTTATTTTGGCTACAGAAGCGACCATGAAAGCACAACATAAATTTAACACAGCGTTTGTCGTGATCATACACATTTTCTCAAAATATCCTAATAAAAATTAATAAAAAACATCCTAAACATAAAAACATCGAAATTTATCAAGTAATAAGAAATTAAAAGTTACAATATGGGCACGGTTGGCATCCTAGATAAATAGAATTCTGAAACTTCTAAAAGTTTGACATTTCCAAATGACAAGCTGACTCCAGAGGGACATCAAACCGAATATCCCAAGTGCTAATGATTAAAATAACATCGACTTTCTTATAGCTATAACACTTTTTTAAAAAGAATAGATACTGACACAGGGTAGGTGAGTTTATCTGATACAGATAGGCAAGGGCATCGCCGCATCTTCTAATTCCACTCTTTCTAATTATGGGAGTTAAAAACCTCTAAGTGTAGACAATTTAAATTTACAGAAAAAAAAGAAAGTGGAGCAGACTCTGGGGGGAGGACTCACCACATGGGCAAATTAACACTTTGTATAGATCAAATTGACCACCTCACAAATCCAAGTCTAAATCTAGTTTAAAGCAAACGGTGTCAAGTGGTGTAAACCGGTGTAAACCCAAACTAAATATGACTACAGAGCTTCACATAATCCCTGACAGACGACTTTAAGAATTCGGTTTCCTCTCTATGCTGGTTTTTAAGGGCTTTAAAAGGCTTTTTGACCTAAACAAGGGCTGGATGAGGGACTAGAGACAGCCTCCCCATTGGTCAATTCTGTCTTAATGTAGTGAAGCCAGGGTATTTTCAGTCCTCTATCACGAGAGGCAAGCTAGAATGACCTCCTTGTTAAAAACCGGCATGAGCGTTCCCCCATACTGCACACCACAAGGCAAGTAAAGGCCACTTTAATGCTATTCTCCACATACTCAATCCAAAGCTCTTTATGTACAATAAAGGTAGAGCATGTCAGGGGACACATAAGAGACACCTCAACACTCTATTCAGCATTCGATTAGCCCCATATTTCAACCTCATAAGGAAGAACAAGGAGGCATTTAATCCTAAGAACCTCCAACAGTGGGGCCACAGGTTTTCTACCAATGTGGGAGGCTACGTTATAGATAAACCCTGTCGCACTCGAAAACTTGTGACAAACTTCCCGTTTACAGAGTCCGCAAGTCCCCCTGGCATTGAAGACTACACCTAGGTATGAAAAATCATGGGTAAAAGCCACAGGTGGCCCTGAAGATATACACTCCTCATCTTGTGACACTTCAGGCTGCAGACCATGGTAAAGGTTTTAGAACGATTGTTGACAAGACCTAATGACCCCATAAAACTGACAAATTCCTAAAAAATGGTAATTAATTTTTCCTCTTTGCCCAGTTTAAAACCATCAGTGCATTCGCCCAAAGGTTCAAACCTCAAGGACGCTGATAGATCAAAGTACAAGTCCCTCAAAAAATCAACAAGTCCACCATCCACCCCAGGTTAGTTAGGGGCTCCCACAATTTTGATTTAATCACGCTATCGAAGGAGAAAGAGGAGATTCAGGGCCCTTACCGCGCCCTGGAAGGGCATGGGGAACAAAGAATTTGTTGCGTTAGTGCGGTCACCAGAGGCTGGATGTCACCAGGAGGAACACTTCTTGCGCTAGAAACCCCATCTCCAGAAACAGAGGACAAGGAATAACCAGAGGCGCGGTGACCAGGATGCCGCAGGGTTAGATCTAGACTCCCTATCGTGATGCCATTTGCTGCTCCGCGGCGGTGTAGAAAGGGTCTGTGCGCCAAGTTTTGACATCTTGAGCGCATACATTAGATACACATTTCTCCGAGTTATTGCATATTTTTCTGACCACAGAGTTCGGCACCACACAATTTCTGAGCTCTGCTGTCAGTAAACCATGCACTGATTAGAGTTAATGTTTGCGGTCAAGATGCCAAAAATGATCGCATTCCAGAACCTACATCATGATACAGCCCCATGGCTCGCGAGGGGAGACTCAAGACCCATTCCACCTTTAAAATAAATATATCCACAGTAGGGGCCATTTCTGCTCATCTCCCCGGAGATCAGGGGACCGTTGGTATTAGCACTTTATCAAGGAAGAGACGGAGATTAGAGGGCAGAGTGTCAAACATTAAAATGTGGATTGATCTCGTCAGAGCACTTTTTGTTATAGAGTGACGGAGCGTCGTGCTGTCGTACAGATGAGCATTATGTTGACTATACAATTTACTTTAAACATAATTGGTAAAATGTAAATGGTAGCGTGCATTTGAAAGCTTTCGTCCCTTCACTACAGTGGAAGCACAGCCGGACGCCTGGAAGGAGCAGGTCCCGCACTGTGATGTCACAGGCCCAGGGTACATGGAAATAGTGCAGTCTAAACGGGGGAGACCCCCCCCACTGCAGAAGAGAGAAAGAGAGACAGTGTTGAGGCAGAATATCATGGAGCACGGGACTTCTTTTCTGGTTCACGGCTGAAACCCTTTTTTTAGTGACAATATTTGGATTTAGTCTAGAAATTGGATCGTCCCCATGCCTCCCCCAGCACCCACGTAACCCTGTAAACGAATGGTATCACCCACAGTGTCGTAAAGTGGTGTTGGATTGGTCTCTATTGTGACGTGTGGTGTGTATAAAAGACTGGTATCCAGGGAGCTGCAGCATTTTACATCAGAACGCTACTCGGGGGGGGGGTTCGCTGGTTGTGCCTAGAGCTGAGGACACTGAGGCCAGAAGCCATAAGGGCTGGAACACAAGAAAGTCCACACACAAGAAGAGGTGAGAAGGCACGAGGTCAAAGGTGAGTGAATAAACCACATGAAACTGGACTGAAAACTGAATGGAAATCGTAACAGAAAAGTTGTCTTGAAAATACACATGTATCAAAACTGTTAAATCCTTTGCCCCATCCACAGCCCAGTCAAGAACCGTTCACACACGGGCCTCCCGCACTCATTTTCCCCTACAAAGCCTCCATGACAACCCCCTGCTCACAAGCATATACTTCTCCTATGGCCTTTTGTTCTCTCCCGTCACTTTCCTTCCTTGGCCTCTTGCCTCCCCTAGTTTCTTCTCTCCCCTCCCTCATCTCAACCCACACATTCCTCCCCACCCCAAGCACTTCCGTCTTTGTTTCCCTCCCTTAAATTCCCTAATCACTCGCTTTGTCTTCCCTTTTCCTGACCTGCTTTTTTATTCCCACCCCTTCATATCTTTCCTCTCCACTTCCCTACCTTTTCTTTACCTGTGCAAACTAGCCATTATTTTCCCTTCTTTCATTTCCTTTCTCCTTCACTAGCCCCTTACTTTCAGACCACACCTTTTCTGCTCATTCTCTTCACTTCCCTCCAATCCTTCTCCTTAGCTTTCCTTCCCATCCATTCACATTACTCTCATTCTAATCCCATTCCTGACCCCTTCCTAGCTCTTCACCTCCCTTCCCAACCCTACACAAGCAGTGGCGGCTCCTTCGCTAAGGCGGAGGAGCATCGCCTCACTGCTTTTTGGCAGTGAAACAAAGGGAAAATAAAATGATAATAACTCATGTTATTCTCATTTCATTTTCTCCTACTTCCGGAGCTTTGTGTGAGGGGCGGGGGCAGGGTCTCCCAGTACAGTCTTGTCCACTTAACATGTTCTCCATGCAGGCTGCAGTACTGCCTACATGGAGAACAAGCCCAGCCTCCCAGTCAACGTCTGAGCCCCGAAACACGGTGCGCAGACCAATCACAACTCTGCTAAGGCAGCGTTAGGATTGGCTGACTGGGATCCTGGGTGTGCTTCTTGTTGAGGCTGAGCGAGGGAGGACTACGGAGGAGAGACGCGATGAGGAAGAGGCAAGAAGGGAAGTTTTTAATTTTATAACCACTTCCCCCAGCATCCCCCCTACCCCCCGCTACCTCCTGTCCATGCCATCCACCACTGCGAAAGACAGGTCCATGAAGGCCAGGCAGATGGAGCACTGCTCAGCGATTGTATATTGGCTTTTTTGCAGGTGCAAATTCAAGCATTGCTCCACCATGCACAGCCCCTCCTGGAAACAATACTGCACCTCCGACAGCATGTCCGACTCCTCAACCCATAACAGGAGGTGGTCCAGCACAACTCTCTCACCAGTCTTCACAGCTATGTCCAGCAGGTAAATTGGCCGACAGCAGCAAGGAGACTGTGTCTCACCCTTTTTAAACATTGCAACAATAATAGCAGTATGCTATGATTCAGGGGGGGCCATTTTGGAAAAGGCGTTATAACAATTACAACTCAAGTAAGTATTTATACAAATCCATGGGGACCCCGTCCGGACACAGTGGCTTGTTATATGGTGACTTCAAAATGGCCTCCCGAATCTCTTCCAGGGTTAATACCATCGATAAAGGAAAAGCCACCTCTGTCTCAGGACTCTCCAGGAAAATACAAGAGTTATATATTGCACTAAAGTGGTTAAGCCAGGCCCCATGGCTGATAGAGGTGATAATAGAGTTGTTATTACTATAGAGGTGATAACAGAGTTGTTATTAATAACCGATCCCCGGAGAGCTAATGTCATTGACCACCTTCCACAAAGTCCTGGGGTCTTTCTGCCAGTAAGCCTGAACAAGCTTGCCCCAGGAAGCCATTTGGATCTACTTGCAACTCTGGTTTAGGGCAGTCTTGTACTCCACTCTGCACAGTTGGACCTTACCGCTGTCCTTTGGTGTCTCCTTCAAGGGCTTATGTAAGTTAGCTGATGCCTTTCTGTAAGATGAATCAAACAATTTTACCTCCTGATCAGTAGGCCTGACTGGCTTCGTGAGCATCCCACGTACAGTTCAACCCAAATGGGGCAAATTGATTGACCACAGCCCGCAGATCACCATGAGAAGAGAGGCAGTTAAACGAAATGGTTACTTACCAGTGGGAGTAGTTTTGCAGCTTGAAGAATTTTCTGTATTCACATGCTGTGCATTATTCCGCCATCTAGTGGTTGGGTCTGAAATAGTCTTAGTTTTCTTTTTAGGTCTCGGCAACGAGAACTATTGTCACCGAGTAAGCTCGCAAGGGAGTACAGAGCGGTGCACGAGCCGACCAGGGTCTGTGGACGCGCACACACCCAGGCAGGCAGGCAGGCACGGAAAGACACACATAGACAGACAGACACACGCACGCACACGCACGCACACACACACACACACACACACACACACACCCTCCCTCTCTGCCCACTCCCTCTCTGCCGCCCCCCTCTACCCCCACTCACCGGGCTCTTTCCCTCCGCAGCGGGTCAGTCATGGCAGCAGGCAGACTCGGTGTCTTCTCCGGCGATCTTCAGCTGATGTGCACGCCCACGCTGCGTCTCGTGCGCGCCCACCACGCTGTTTCGCGCCCGTTGATCCTCAGCTTGTGATTACTACTCCTTCTAACCCGGATTCTAAATTACTATTTCTTGGTTCTCTAACTCCACTCTGTTGATTCGTAACAGACTGATATTCAGCACATTTCACAGTCTCGCTTTTGCTTCTCATAAATACAATAAGATTATTTTAAGCAAATGTCTACCCTGCTTTTGGTCCTGTGCCTATTATGCTTCGGACTATAGAGTTTTAGAAAGTGTGGTGAAAGATTCCATGAGTGCAGAGTGTGAGTGCAGAGTGTGAGTGCAGAGTGTGAGTGCAGAGTGTGAGTGCAGAGTGAGCTTGCAGAGTGAGTTTGCAGAGTGCAGAGTGAGTGTGCAGAGTAGTGAGTGTGCAGAGTAGTGAGTGTGCAGAGTAGTGAGTGTGCAGAGAGAGTGTGCAGAGAGAGTGTGCAGAGAGAGTGTGCAGAGAGAGTGTGCAGAGAGAGTGTGCAGAGTAGTGAATAGTGAGTAGTGAGTGCAGAGTAGTGAGTGCAGAGTAGTGAGTAGTGAGTAGTGAGTGCAGAGTAGTGAGTGCAGAGTAGTGAGTAGTAAGTGCAGAGTAGTGAGTAGTGAGTAGTGAGTGCAGAGTAGTGTGTGCAGAATAGTGAGTGCAGAGTAGTGAGTGCAGAGTAGTGAGTGCAGAGTAGTGAGTAGTGAGTGCAGAGTAGTGAGTGCAGAGTAGGGAGTAGTGAGTGCAGAGTAGTGAGTAGTGAGTGCAGAGTAGTGAGTAGTGAGTGCAGAGTAGTGAGTGCAGAGTAGGGAGTGCAGAGTAGTGAGTAGGGAGTGCAGAGTAGTGAGTAGGGAGTGCAGAGTAGTGAGTAGTGAGTGCAGAGTAGTGAGTGCAGAGTAGTGAGTGCAGAGTAGTGAGTGCAGAGTAGTGAGTGCAGAGTAGTGAGTAGTGAGTGCAGAGTAGTGAGTAGTGAGTGCAGAGTAGTGAGTAGTGAGTGCAGAGTAGTGAGTGCAGAGTAGTGAGTAGTGAGTGCAGAGTAGTGAGTAGTGAGTGCAGAGTAGTGAGTAGTGGGAGTAGTTTTAGAAAGTGTGGTGGAAGATTCCATGAGTGCAGAGTGTGAGTGCAGAGTGTGAGTGCAGAGTGTGAGTGCAGAGTGAGCTTGCAGAGTGAGTGTGCAGAGTAGTGAGTGTGCAGAGTAGTGAGTGTGCAGAGTAGTGAGTGTGCAGAGAGAGTGTGCAGAGAGAGTGTGCAGAGAGAGTGTGCAGAGTAGTGAGTAGTGAGTAGTGAGTGCAGAGTAGTGAGTGCAGAGTAGTGAGTAGTGAGTGCAGAGTAGTGAGTGCAGAGTAGTGAGTAGTAAGTGCAGAGTAGTGAGTAGTGAGTAGTGAGTGCAGAGTAGTGTGTGCAGAATAGTGAGTGCAGAGTAGTGAGTAGTGAGTGCAGAGTAGTGAGTGCAGAGTAGTGAGTAGTGAGTGCAGAGTAGTGAGTGCAGAGTAGTGAGTGCAGAGTAGTGAGTGCAGAGTAGGGAGTAGTGAGTGCAGAGTAGTGAGTAGTGGGTGCAGAGTAGTGAGTAGTGAGTGCAGAGTAGTGAGTGCAGAGAAGGGAGTGCAGAGTAGTGAGTAGGGAGTGCAGAGTAGTGAGTAGTGAGTGCAGAGTAGTGAGTGCAGAGTAGTGAGTGCAGAGTAGTGAGTGCAGAGTAGTGAGTGCAGAGTAGTGAGTAGTGAGTGCAGAGTAGTGAGTAGTGAGTGCAGAGTAGTGAGTAGTGAGTGCAGAGTAGTGAGTAGTGAGTGCAGAGTAGTGAGTAGTGAGTGCAGAGTAGTGAGTGCAGAGTAGTGAGTAGTGAGTGCAGAGTAGTGAGTAGTGAGTGCAGAGTAGTGAGTAGTGAGAGCAGAGTAGTGAGTAGTGAGTGCAGAGTAGTGAGTGCATAGTAGTGAGTGCAGAGTAGTGAGTAGTGAGTGCTGAGTAGTGTGTAGTGTGTAGTGAGTGCAGAGTAGTGAGTAGTGTGTAGTGAGTGCAGAGTAGTGAGTAGTGAGTGCAGAGTAGTGAGTAGTGAGTGCAGAGTAGTGAGTGCAGAGTAGTGAGTAGTGAGTGCAGAGTAGTGAGTAGTGAGTGCAGAGTAGTGAGTGCAGAGTAGTGAGTAGTGAGTAGTAAGTGCAGAGTAGTGAGTAGTGAGTGCAGAGTAGTGAGTAGTGAGTGCAGAGTAGTGAGTAGTTAGTGCAGAGTAGTGAGTGCAGAGTAGTGAGTGTGCAGAGTAGTGAGTGCAGAGTGTGAGTCCAGAGTGCAGAGTGAGTGTGCAGAGTAGTGAGTGCAGAGTAGTGAGTGCAGAGTAGTGAGTAGTGAGTGCAGAGTAGTGAGTGCAGAGTAGTGAGTGCAGAGTAGTGAGTGCAGAGTAGTGAGTGAGTGCAGAGTAGTGAGTGAGTGCAGAGTAGTGAGTAGTGAGTAGTGAGTGCAGAGTAGTGAGTAGTGAGTAGTGAGTGCAGAGTAGTGAGTAGTGAGTGCAGAGTAGTGAGTAGTGAGTAGTAAGTGCAGAGTAGTGAGTAGTGAGTGCAGAGTAGTGAGTGCAGAGTAGTGAGTGCAGAGTAGTGAGTAGTGAGTGCAGAGTAGTGAGTGCAGAGTAGTGAGTAGTGAGTGCAGAGTAGTGAGTAGTGAGTGCAGAGTAGTGAGTAGTGAGTAGTGAGTGCAGAGTAGTGAGTAGTGAGTAGTGAGTGCAGAGTAGTGAGTAGTGAGTGCAGAGTAGTGAGTGCAGAGTAGTGAGTAGTGAGTGCAGAGTAGTGAGTGCAGAGTAGTGAGTAGTGAGTAGTGAGTGCAGAGTAGTGAGTGCAGAGTAGTGAGTGCAGAGTAGTGAGTGCAGAGTAGTGAGTAGTAAGTGCAGAGTAGTGAGTAGTGAGTTCAGAATAGTGAGTGCAGAGTAGTGAGTAGTGAGTGCAGAGTAGTGAGTGCAGAGTAGTGAGTAGTGAGTGCAGAGTAGTGAGTGCAGAGTAGTGAGTGCAGAGTAGTGAGTGCAGAGTAGTGAGTGCAGAGTAGTGAGTGCAGAGTAGTGAGTAGTGAGTGCAGAGTAGTGAGTAGTGAGTGTAGAGTAGTGAGTAGTGAGTGCAGAGTAGTGAGTAGTGAGTGCAGAGTAGTGAGTAGTGAGTGCAGAGTAGTGAGTAGTGAGTGCAGAGTAGTGAGTGCAGATTAGTGAGTAGTGAGTGCAGAGTAGTGAGCAGTGAGTGCAGAGTAGTGAGTAGTGAGTGCAGAGTAGTGAGTAGTGAGTGCAGAGTAGTGAGTAGTGAGTGCAGAGTAGTGAGTGCAGATTAGTGAGTAATGAGTGCAGAGTAGTGAGTGCAGAGTAGCGAGTAGTGAGTGCAGACTAGTGAGTGCAGAGTAGTGAGTGCAGAGTAGTGAGTAGTGAGTGCAGAGTAGTGAGTAGTGAGTGCAGAGTAGTGAGTAGTGAGTGCAGAGTAGTGAGTGCAGAGTAGTGAGTGCAGAGTAGTGAGTGCAGAGTAGTGAGTGCAGAGTAGTGAGTGCAGAGTAGTGAGTAGTGAGTGCAGAGTAGTGAGTGCAGAGTAGTGAGTGCAGAGTGCAGAGTAGGGAGTGCAGAGTAGGGAGTGCAGAGTGGGGAGTGCAGAGTGGGGAGTGCAGAGTGGGGAGTGCAGAGTGGGGAGTGCAGAGTGGTGAGTGCAGAGTGGGGAGTGCAGAGTGGTGAGTGCAGAGTAGTGAGTGCAGAGTAGTGAGTGCAGAGTAGTGAGTGCAGAGTAGTGAGTGCAGAGTAGTGAGTTTAGAGTAGTGAGTGCAGAGTAGTGAGTGCAGAGTAGTGAGTAGTGAGTGCAGAGTAGTGAGTGCAGAGTAGTGAGTAGTGAGTGCAGAGTAGTGAGTAGTGAGTGCAGAGTAGTGAGTGCAGAGTAGTGAGTAGTGAGTGCAGAGTAGTGAGTAGTGAGTGCAGAGTAGTGAGTAGTGAGTGCAGAGTAGTGAGTAGTGAGTGCAGAGTAGTGAGTGCAGCGTAGTGAGTGCATAGTAGTGAGTGCAGAGTAGTGAGTGCAGAGTAGTGAGTAGTGAGTGCTGAGTAGTGAGTAGTGAGTAGTGAGTGCAGAGTAGTGAGTAGTGAGTGCAGAGTAGTGAGTGCAGAGTAGGGAGTGCAGAGTAGTGAGTAGTGAGTGCAGAGTAGTGAGTAGTGAGTGCAGAGTAGTGAGTGCAGAGTAGGGAGTGCAGAGTAGTGAGTAGTGAGTGCAGAGTAGTGAGTGCAGAGTAGTGAGTAGTAAGTGCAGAGTAGTGAGTAGTGAGTGCAGAGTAGTGAGTGCAGAATAGTGAGTGCAGAGTAGTGAGTGCAGAATAGTGAGTGCAGAGTAGTGAGTGCAGAATAGTGAGTGCAGAGTAGTGAGTAATGAGTGCAGAGTAGTGAGTGCAGAGTAGTGAGTAGTGAGTGCTGAGTAGTGAGTAGTGAGTAGTGAGTGCAGAGTAGTGAGTAGTGAGTGCAGAGTAGTGAGTGCAGAGTAGGGAGTGCAGAGTAGTGAGTAGTGAGTGCAGAGTAGTGAGTGCAGAGTAGTGAGTAGTAAGTGCAGAGTAGTGAGTAGTGAGTGCAGAGTAGTGAGTGCAGAATAGTGAGTGCAGAGTAGTGAGTAGTGAGTGCAGAGTAGTGAGTGCAGAATAGTGAGTGCAGAGTAGTGAGTAATGAGTGCAGAGTAGTGAGTGCAGAGTAGTGAGTAGTGAGTGCAGAGTAGTGAGTGCAGAGTAGTGAGTGCAGAGTAGTGAGTGCAGAGTAGTGAGTAGTGAGTGCAGAGTAGTGAGTAGTGAGTGCAGAGTACTGAGTAGTGAGTGCAGAGTAGTGAGTAGTGAGTGCAGAGTAGTGAGTGCAGAGTAGTGAGTGCAGAGTAGTGAGTGGTGAGTGCAGAGTAGTGAGTAGTGAGTGCAGAGTAGTGAGTGCAGAGTAGTGAGTAGTGAGTGCAGAGTAGTGAGTAGTGAGTGCAGAGTAGTGAGTAGTGAGTGCAGAGTAGTGAGTGCAGAGTAGTGAGTGCAGAGTAGTGAGTAGTGAGTGCAGAGTAGTGAGTGCAGAGTAGTGAGTAGTAAGTGCAGAGTAGTGAGTAGTGAGTGCAGAGTAGTGAGTGCAGAGTAGTGAGTAGTTAGTGCAGAGTAGTGAGTGCAGAGTAGTGAGTGTGCAGAGTAGTGAGTGCAGAGTGTGAGTCCAGAGTGCAGAGTGAGTGTGCAGAGTAGTGAGTGCAGAGTAGTGAGTGCAGAGTAGTGAGTGCACAGTAGTGAGTAGTGAGTGCAGAGTAGTGAGTGCAGAGTAGTGAGTGCAGAGTAGTGAGTGCAGAGTAGTGAGTGAGTGCAGAGTAGTGAGTGAGTGCAGAGTAGTGAGTAGTGAGTAGTGAGTGCAGAGTAGTGAGTAGTGAGTAGTGAGTGCAGAGTAGTGAGTAGTGAGTGCAGAGTAGTGAGTAGTGAGTAGTAAGTGCAGAGTAGTGAGTAGTGAGTGCAGAGTAGTGAGTGCAGAGTAGTGAGTGCAGAGTAGTGAGTAGTGAGTGCAGAGTAGTGAGTGCAGAGTAGTGAGTAGTGAGTGCAGAGTAGTGAGTAGTGAGTGCAGAGTAGTGAGTAGTGAGTAGTGAGTGCAGAGTAGTGAGTAGTGAGTAGTGAGTGCAGAGTAGTGAGTAGTGAGTGCAGAGTAGTGAGTGCAGAGTAGTGAGTAGTGAGTGCAGAGTAGTGAGTGCAGAGTAGTGAGTAGTGAGTAGTGAGTGCAGAGTAGTGAGTGCAGAGTAGTGAGTGCAGAGTAGTGAGTAGTGAGTGCAGAGTAGTGAGTAGTAAGTGCAGAGTAGTGAGTAGTAAGTGCAGAGTAGTGAGTGCAGAGTAGTGAGTAGTGAGTGCAGAGTAGTGAGTGCAGAGTAGTGAGTAGTGAGTGCAGAGTAGTGAGTGCAGAGTAGTGAGTGCAGAGTAGTGAGTGCAGAGTAGTGAGTGCAGAGTAGTGAGTGCAGAGTAGTGAGTAGTGAGTGCAGAGTAGTGAGTAGTGAGTGTAGAGTAGTGAGTAGTGAGTGCAGAGTAGTGAGTAGTGAGTGCAGAGTAGTGAGTAGTGAGTGCAGAGTAGTGAGTAGTGAGTGCAGAGTAGTGAGTGCAGATTAGTGAGTAGTGAGTGCAGAGTAGTGAGTAGTGAGTGCAGAGTAGTGAGTAGTGAGTGCAGAGTAGTGAGTAGTGAGTGCAGAGTAGTGAGTGCAGATTAGTGAGTAATGAGTGCAGAGTAGTGAGTGCAGAGTAGCGAGTAGTGAGTGCAGACTAGTGAGTGCAGAGTAGTGAGTGCAGAGTAGTGAGTGCAGAGTAGTGAGTAGTGAGTGCAGAGTAGTGAGTAGTGAGTGCAGAGTAGTGAGTAGTGAGTGCAGAGTAGTGTGTAGTGAGTGCAGAGTAGTGAGTAGTGAGTGCAGAGTAATGAGTGCATAGTAGTGAGTGCAGAGTAGTGAGTAGTGAGTGCTGAGTAGTGAGTAGTGTGTAGTGAGTGCAGAGTAGTGAGTAGTGAGTAGTGAGTGCAGAGTAGTGAGTAGTGAGTGCAGAGTAGTGAGTAGTGAGTGCAGAGTAGTGAGTAGTGAGTGCAGAGTAGTGAGTGCAGAGTAGTGAATAGTGAGTAGTGAGTGCAGAGTAGTGAGTGCAGAGTAGTGAGTGCAGAGTAGTGAGTGCAGAGTAGTGAGTGCAGAGTAGTGAGTGCAAAGTAGTGAGTGCAGAGTAGTGAGTGCAGAGTAGTGAGTAGTGAGTGCAGAGTAGTGTGTAGTGAGTGCAGAGTAGTGAGTGCAGAGTAGTGAGTGCAGAGTAGTGAGTAGTGAGTGCAGAGTAGTGAGTGCAGAGTAGTGAGTGCAGAGTAGTGAGTGCAGAGTAGTGAGTGCAGAGTAGTGAGTGCAGAGTAGTGAGTAGTGAGTGCAGAGTAGTGAGTGCAGAGTAGTGAGTGCAGAGTGCAGAGTAGGGAGTGCAGAGTAGGGAGTGCAGAGTGGGGAGTGCAGAGTGGGGAGTGCAGAGTGGGGAGTGCAGAGTGGGGAGTGCAGAGTGGTGAGTGCAGAGTGGTGAGTGCAGAGTGGTGAGTGCAGAGTAGTGAGTGCAGAGTAGTGAGTGCAGAGTAGTGAGTGCAGAGTAGTGAGTGCAGAGTAGTGAGTTTAGAGTAGTGAGTGCAGAGTAGTGAGTGCAGAGTAGTGAGTAGTGAGTGCAGAGTAGTGAGTGCAGAGTAGTGAGTAGTGAGTGCAGAGTAGTGAGTAGTGAGTGCAGAGTAGTGAGTGCAGAGTAGTGAGTAGTGAGTGCAGAGTAGTGAGTAGTGAGTGCAGAGTAGTGAGTAGTGAGTGCAGAGTAGTGAGTAGTGAGTGCAGAGTAGTGAGTGCAGAGTAGTGAGTGCATAGTAGTGAGTGCAGAGTAGTGAGTGCAGAGTAGTGAGTAGTGAGTGCTGAGTAGTGAGTAGTGAGTAGTGAGTGCAGAGTAGTGAGTAGTGAGTGCAGAGTAGTGAGTGCAGAGTAGGGAGTGCAGAGTAGTGAGTAGTGAGTGCAGAGTAGTGAGTGCAGAGTAGTGAGTAGTAAGTGCAGAGTAGTGAGTAGTGAGTGCAGAGTAGTGAGTGCAGAATAGTGAGTGCAGAGTAGTGAGTAGTGAGTGCAGAGTAGTGAGTGCAGAGTAGTGAGTGCAGAATAGTGAGTGCAGAGTAGTGAGTAATGAGTGCAGAGTAGTGAGTGCAGAGTAGTGAGTAGTGAGTGCTGAGTAGTGAGTAGTGAGTAGTGAGTGCAGAGTAGTGAGTAGTGAGTGCAGAGTAGTGAGTGCAGAGTAGGGAGTGCAGAGTAGTGAGTAGTGAGTGCAGAGTAGTGAGTAGTAAGTGCAGAGTAGTGAGTAGTGAGTGCAGAGTAGTGAGTGCAGAATAGTGAGTGCAGAGTAGTGAGTAGTGAGTGCAGAGTAGTGAGTGCAGGATAGTGAGTGCAGAGTAGTGAGTAATGAGTGCAGAGTAGTGAGTGCAGAGTAGTGAGTAGTGAGTGCAGAGTAGTGAGTGCAGAGTAGTGAGTGCAGAGTAGTGAGTAGTGAGTGCAGAGTACTGAGTAGTGAGTGCAGAGTAGTGAGTAGTGAGTGCAGAGTAGTGAGTGCAGAGTAGTGAGTGCAGAGTAGTGAGTGCAGAGTAGTGAGTAGTGAGTGCAGAGTAGTGAGTAGTGAGTGCAGAGTAGTGAGTGCAGAGTAGTGAGTAGTGAGTGCAGAGTAGTGAGTAGTGAGTGCAGAGTAGTGAGTAGTGAGTGCAGAGTAGTGAGTAGTGAGTGCAGAGTAGTGAGTAGTGAGTGCAGAGTAGTGAGTGCATAGTAGTGAGTGCAGAGTAGTGAGTAGTGAGTGCTGAGTAGTGAGTAGTGTGTAGTGAGTGCAGAGTAGTGAGTAGTGTGTAGTGAGTGCAGAGTAGTGACTAGTGAGTGCAGAGTAGTGAGTAGTGAGTGCAGAGTAGTGAGTGCAGAGTAGTGAGTAGTGAGTGCAGAGTAGTGAGTAGTGAGTGCAGAGTAGTGAGTGCAGAGTAGTGAGTAGTGAGTGCAGAGTAGTGAGTAGTGAGTGCAGAGTAGTGAGTAGTGAGTGCAGAGTAGTGTGTAGTGAGTGCAGAGTAGTGAGTAGTGAGTGCAGAGTAATGAGTGCATAGTAGTGAGTGCAGAGTAGTGAGTAGTGAGTGCTGAGTAGTGAGTAGTGTGTAGTGAGTGCAGAGTAGTGAGTA
This sequence comes from Lissotriton helveticus, assembly GCF_964261635.1. Lineage (NCBI taxonomy): Eukaryota > Metazoa > Chordata > Amphibia > Caudata > Salamandridae > Lissotriton > Lissotriton helveticus. The sequence goes on from NC_136063.1 coordinate 575,924,639, forward strand.
GTGAGTGCAGAGTAGTGAGTAGTGAGTGCAGAGTAGTGAGTAGTGAGTGCAGAGTAGTGAGTAGTGAGTGCAGAGTAGTGAGTGCAGAGTAGTGAGTAGTGAGTAGTGAGTGCAGAGTAGTGAGTGCAGAGTAGTGAGTGCAGAGTAGTGAGTGCAGAGTAGTGAGTGCAGAGTAGTGAGTGCAAAGTAGTGAGTGCAGAGTAGTGAGTGCAGAGTAGTGAGTAGTGAGTGCAGAGTAGTGTGTAGTGAGTGCAGAGTAGTGAGTGCAGAGTAGTGAGTGCAGAGTAGTGAGTAGTGAGTGCAGAGTAGTGAGTGCAGAGTAGTGAGTGCAGAGTAGTGAGTGCAGAGTAGTGAGTGCAGAGCAGTGAGTGCCGAGCAGTGAGTGCAGAGCAGTGAGTGCAGAGTAGTGAGTGCAGAGTAGTGAGTGCAGAGTAGTGAGTGCAGAGTAGTGAGTACAGAGTAGTGAGTAGTGAGTAGTGAGTGCAGAGTAGTGAGTAGTGAGTGCAGAGTAGTGAGTAGTGAGTGCAGAGTAGTGAGTGCGGAGTAGTGAGTAGTGAGTAGTGAGTGCAGAGTAGTGAGTGCAGAGTAGTGAGTGCAGAGTAGTGAGTGCAAAGTAGTGAGTGCAGAGTAGTGAGTGCAGAGTAGTGAGTAGTGAGTGCAGAGTAGTGAGTGCAGAGTAGTGAGTGCAGAGTAGTGAGTGCAGAGTAGTGAGTAGTGAGTGCAGAGTAGTGAGTAGTGAGTGCAGAGTAGTGAGTAGTGAGTGCAGAGTAGTGAGTAGTGAGTGCAGAGTAGTGAGTGTAGAGTAGGGAGTGCAGAGTTGTGAGTGTAGAGTAGGGAGTGTAGAGTAGGGAGTGCAGAGTAGGGAGTGCAGAGTAGGGAGTGCAGAGTAGGGAGTGCAGAGTAGGGAGTAGTGAGTGCAGAGTAGTGAGTGCAGAGTGCAGAGTAGGGAGTGCAGAGTGGGGAGTGCAGAGTGGGGAGTGCAGAGTGAGGAGTGCAGAGTGGGGAGTGCAGAGTGGTGAGTGCAGAGTGGGGAGTGCAGAGTGGTGAGTGCAGAGTAGTGAGTGCAGAGTAGTGAGTGCAGAGTAGTGAGTGCAGAGTAGTGAGTGCAGAGTAGTGAGTGCAGAGTAGTGAGTTCAGAGTAGTGAGTGCAGAGTAGTGAGTGCAGAGTAGTGAGTGCAGAGTAGTGAGTGCAGAGTGGTGTGTGCTGTTGAGTGCAGAGTGGTGTGTGCTGTTGTGTGCAGAGTGGTGTGTGCTGTTGAGTGCAGAGTGGTGTGTGCTGTTGAGTGCTGTGTGCTGTTGAGTGCAGAGTGCGGTGTATTGGCAATGTAAATGACAATGCCATTTATTTATGATTTAAAGAAAAAAAAAGAAATGTCATGAGCAATGCCAATAGCTCTACCTTTAATGATGCCGAGACCATTGCATTGTAAATGCTTGTTTTGTTTTGGTCGCTGTCGACCACCATTTGGTGTCAGGTACGTCCCCTGTGTGACGTCAGATGGCATCCTGGAGATCGACGTGCGTGGTAGCCTTCTTGGGATTCTTTTTTCTTCTTTTCTATTAGTAGTCCTTGAGATGGTAATTAAATAAGTGATGTAATTATTTGCTTCCCCACCTATTTGTTTTCCTTTTAGGGGAGGCTGGTTGAGTCGCAAGTGAATCCAGAAAATTCTTCAAGCTGAAAAACTACTCCTACTGGTAAGTAACCATTTCGTTTTGCAGCGTGTATCCTTTTCTGGATTCACATGCTGTGCATTAGATTATGTTGGGAGACTGTGGTGAGAGGAAGTCTTTGCAAACAGGTGTTGAAGCACCTTCTGTCCAATTTGAGCCTCCTTACTCATTTGTATGTCCACAGAGTAATGTTTTGTAAAGGTGTGTGGTGATGCCCATGTTGCTGCTACACAAATAGTATCAATGGGTACATTAGCCATGAAAGCAACGGTTGCTCCTTTCTTTCTAGTGGAGTGAGCTGTAGGCCCTATAATCAGTTCTTTTTTGGCACAGGCATAACATGACTGTATGGTTTGTACTATCCATCATGCAATTGTTGCCTTCGTGACTGGTGATCCTGTGTTGGTGTGAGCGTATGCGACAAACAACTGTTTTGTTTTGCGGATTTGTTCTGCACTTTGTAAATAGTACATTAACGCTCTCCTTCCATCCAGGGTATGGAGACTTTTTTCTGCTTTAGTTTTTGGATTTTTGAAGAAAATCGGTAGGAGAATATTTTGATGCAAGTGATATTTTGATACTACCTTTGGTATGAAGTGAGGTTTTGGTTTTTAAAATCAACTTATCCTAATGAATTTATAGGTATGGCTCTTGTATAGTTAGAGCTTGTAACTCACTTACTCTCCGTAGTGAAGTAATGGCGATGAGAAAGGCTGTTTTAATAGTGATGTGTTTAAGATCTGCCCTGTGCATGGGTTCAAAAGGTTTTGTCATTAGTTGTGAAAGCACTGTATTTAGACTCCATGTGGGCACATGAGCTGACCTCGGTGGGGTAATCGTTTTTGTTCCTTCTGAGAATCTCTTGATTAGAGGCCTAGTGAAGAAACTTTGCATGCACTCCCTCTTTTCTATGCTACGATAGCAGCTAGGTGCACCTTTATGCTTGAGTAATTGACGTTGCTGTCTAGGAGATAGGTTGGATAAGTGATTACTGTCTCCTGCGTGTTGATTGAATTCAACTGATTGTTAGCAAGGCACCATGTGATGTATCGCTTCCATTTTGCTGCGTAGCATTTTCTTGTTGATTGTTTCTTGCCTCTTTTAGAATTTCCCTGGTTCTTAGGGAGAGAGTGATGTGGCCAAATTCTATGTATTCAGGCGCCAAGCTGCCAGGTGCAGTGTTGCTGGTTCTGGATGAAAAATCTGTCCCTGTTGCATTGTCAGTAGATCCTCGTCTGCTTTGATCTTTATCATGTTCCCTTTGGATAGTTCCTGTAGGGTTGAGCAGCATGTCTGTCTTGGCCATTGAGGGGCAATGAGAATCATGTTTGTTCTTGTGTGTCTTGCCTTTCCTAGTACTCTTTGTATTAGGGGTATCCGTGGAAAAGCATAAGCAAATGTCTGTGACCAGTTGAGTGAAAGCGCACTCTCCTTTGACAGGCGATGTGGAAACCGCGAGGCAAAGGATTGGGATTTCTTGTTCTGTATTGTCACAAACAGATCTATGATTGGCGTTCCCCAGTGATTGAACAGGTATTTAACTGCTGTCTGTTTCAACTCCCATTCCTGAGAGCAGTTGTTCTGTCTGCTCATCTGATCCACTGTAATGTTGTCTACTCCTGGCAGATGCACCATTTGTAGGTTGGTGTTCTGAGTTAGTGCCCACTGCCAGTTGTCCTGTTCCAGTTGGCTCAGTGGAAAGGCCTTCGTACCTCCTTGTTTGTTGAGGTAGAACATTGTCGTGGTATTGTCTGTCTGGATCGGCACAGTTTTCCCCTGAATGTGTTTCTGGAATTCCTTCAGCGCCAGAAAGACAGTCTTCATCTCCAGAATATTTGATCTGTTTTACGGAATCCTGTTGGTTCAATTGACCATCTACTTTGAGTTGATTGAAGTGTGCTCCCCAACCGTTGAGTGATGCGCCTGTGGTTTTTGTCACAGATGACGTTTGGTCTTTGAAAGGTCTTCCCTGTGCTATGTTTTTGGATGCCCACCATTGTATCTGTGCCTGCACCATTTGTGTAACAACCACTAGATATTCCCAACTTCCTGTGGCCTGAGACCAACTGTTGGTGAGCCATTCCTGGAATGGGCGCATATGTAGGCGTGCGTGAGGAATCAGCGGGATGCATGATGCCATCATGCCCATCAGTTTCATGACTTTCCTCACTGTAAGAGATTGTCCCTTCTGGTAAAGGGTCGCCTCGTGGTGGATAGCTTATATTCTCTTTTGTGTTGGATACCCCATCGCACTTATTGTGTTTAATTTTGCTCCTAAGAAAGTTTTTTTCCCTCTCTGGATTTGTAGATGATTTCTTGTGGTTTATTGAGAAACCCAGTTTTTGGAGCGTTTGTACAGCTGTTTGAACATGATTGTGGCATGTTTGTTTTGAGTGTGCCCTTATGAGTCAGTCATCTAGATAGGGATAGACATGGATTCCTCTCCTTCTTAGATGTGCTGCCACTGCAGCCAGACACTTTGTAAAGACATGTGATGCTGATTTTATTCCGCAAGGCAGAACCTTGAATTGATAATGTGTTCTGTTGTGTAGGAATCGCAGGTATTTTCTGTGTCTTTTGTTCACAGGGTTATGCAAGTATGCGTCCTTGAGGTCTATGGTTGCCATGTAATCCCCTTTTGTATTTGTGGAATTATTTCTTGTAGGGTACACATTTTGAAGTGTTGTGTTAATATGATCTTGTTTATGAACCTTAGGTCCAGAATTGGTCTGAGATACAGATCTTGTTTGGGTAGCAGGAAATATGGTGAGTAGTTTCCTGTGAACCACTACTGTTTTGGCACCAATTCTATTGCGTGTTTTTGCGATAGCTCTTTGATATCTGAATTTTGCAGGTTTGTTCTGATTTCTGGTATTTTCTAGCCTTTGGTGGGTTTGTCGGTGGTGTTTTTGTCAACTCTATGCAATACCCGTATTTTACCAATTGTAATATCCTATTGTCCGTTGTGAATTCTTTGAGGTAAAATGATATTCTTCCCCCCCCTGGTGTTTTGTGTGGGTCTCATTTTGCAAACGAGTCAGTTGGAACCGTTTCCCCTTCTTCTTGAGGTCTGGCCTCTGCCTCGTGCTCGAAAGGGCTGTTTCTGCTGTTGCTGCCATCCTTGGTAGCTTGATTGTTGCCCTGTTTGGTGTGTTGAGCCTTGACTTTGTGACTGTTGTGCCATTTTTGGCCCTGGCCAAATGCCCCTCTTCCTGCGGTCTTCCTGTTATTGGAGCCACCTCTTTTAAATAAACCTCTCTGCTGTAGGGCTCCCATAGCCCTTGCCGTTTCATTATCTTTTTTAATCTGTTGCAGGGACTCATCTACCTCTTTTCCGAAGAGTGCGTCTCCAGTGAAGGGTTTGTTGTTTATGGAAATTTGAACTTCCTGCTTGAAAACGGATATCCTGAGCCAGGCATGTCTTCTCAGGATGGTTCCTGTGCACATTTGCCTGCTGGCCGTGTCTGATGCGTCAAGAGCTGATGTAGGTCAAGTATTTGCTACATCCTTGCCCTCCTGGATGATGGATTTTGCTCTCCTTTTGCCTTCTTCTGGGAGCTTGTTAAGAAGCTCTTCTATGTCCTCCCATTGTTGGTGGCCGTATATATTCAGCAATACATTAGAATTAGCAATATGCCATTGCATAGCTGCTTCTTTTTCCATTTTTCGCCCCACCATATCCATTCTTTAACTCTCCTTTTCTGGTGGAGGCCCGGTATTGGAGACAGCATTGGCTCTCCTTCTGGCTGTGGTCACAATAATGGAGTCTTGCACCGTGTTCTCCTGGATGTACTTAGGGTCCTTTGAGGCTGCCTTGTATTTTTTCTCCACTTTGGTGTTATTCCCTTGCTTGAGGCTGGTTCCTTGAAGGCTTCTTTGCCTTGATCCAGGATACTGGGGAGCATAGGTAGATACTGAACTCCCTCAGTAGCAGGGGCCAGAGTTTCTAATAGGAAACATGTGTCTCTTTTCTCATCTTCAATGGTGACTCCAAAGCGGTCTGCTGCCCTCTTGACTATTTCATTGTAAAAGGCTATGTCGTCTGGAGGTGAAGCCCTCGAAGGATAATTGCATATCTCTTCTTCTGGGATTTCGGAGTTCGTTCCATATCTCCTCAAACTTTTCGGAGATTTCTTCCTCGTCAGGTAGGTTTTTGTCTTCCTCTGGTACTTCTTCTCAAGCTTCTGGTGTGAGAGGTGATTCGAATACATCGTCTTCTCCTCTTCAGCTTCCTCCACCTCTTCGGCATTGATGCTCTCTGGTTCTATGACCGGAGCAGTCTTTTGTCCAACGGATGTGTGTGGTGCTTTACCATATCCGTCTTCTTCGTTGGCTCGCTCATGTTTTTGTGGGTGCAGGCCTTTTCAGAGTCCACTTCTTGAATTTCTACGTCCGAATCCTTGTGTGTCGATTCTGCTGGTACTCCATGTTTGTCCTCGTCGCTGGAGAAACCCAGATCCTTGAGGAGAATCTTCTTGCTTGTCTGCGAAATTATGGCGTAGTGAGCCTCTCTCTGCTTAAGGCGTGTTCTTAAGAGTTTTCGGCTGAAACTCCGTCTGGTCTTGCAGTCTTCGTCCTGATGGTTTTCAGGTAGGCAGAGGTTACAGACGTCATCCAGATCGCGTTGTGCGAATTTGTGGTGGCATTTGGGACAGAATCTGAAAGTGGTGTTTTCCAAGTCCCCAACCTCGCCATTTGTGGACCAGTAAGGTCCTCTGTGGTATCTTCCCCGGAACTTGTCCGGAACTGTGATCTTCTCTCCAGTTACGACGTCAATGAGAGATGAGCTTCACAATCAACTTTTTTTCGGTTTTCTTGATGATTTGGGAAAAATTCTGAAAAAATCTTCGGAGCTTCCCGCATTTCTTCCAGACCAAACGGTGAAAAAAAGAATCTGAAGATGTCTTCCACGCACGTCAGCCTCCAGTATGCCATCTGGCGTCACACAGGGGACATACCTGACACCAAAGGTTGAAAGCGGCCAAAACAATAAAAGAAAACAGAGACTATGCCGGACCCAACAACTAGATGGCGGAATAGTGCACAGCATGTGAATCCAGAAAAGGATTCACGCTGCAAAACAACAAGTTAAGGTGGTTAACACATAGCCTTGCCATAACGCTTGGAAGGTCGGTATTTTTCCAAATCCTACCATATGGAGGAGTGCGTCAGACTTTGATTAATGTTAAAAAATCGTGTATATGTTCCTTAAAACAGGTTGAGGGTCGAAATATCCCCTCAAATGTGTATAGGACGACCTCTTTTTGTTACGGATGGCTTTTCTAGAATTACGTTGCTGCTGCATCCGTATGTAAATATAACGGGAAGGAAAGATTGTTTATGGATATATATGTTTATGTATTTTTGTATTTCTGTATATTTGTCTTTATGTGTCTTTTGGTAAAAATCAGATAAAATATAAATGTTTACAACCACTTTTGGAGTTAGTTTTGGTTTGACAATAAAAGAAATAAAAAATTGTAGAGATTTAGGACTCACAGATAGGGACTAATATATTTTTCCCTTATATATAAGTATTGGTTTATCAGTTCCGCTGCACCGCCGTTTATTTCCAGAGTATATTTCTTGCCCAGATGCAGTAGGAATATTAGAGCAAACCCCGTTTTTTGGAACATGCTCTCTGGTTCGACAACCGGAGCGTTCTTTTGTTCGAGGACTGTTGTTTTGTGGATCCAAAAATCGTTTAAGTATTCGTCTAACTCTTTCTTCTTTTGAAGAATAGCCGTCATCTCCTCGAGCCTTCTTCTCTTCCTTTCTACCTCGAGGGCCCTCTCCACGTCAGAGGCTGGGGATTTTCTCTTTTTGCTTGCGCCTGCGTCCGACTTCAACGGCGCGGCGCCCTTCTTTGTGGGTTCGGCTTCAACACTTTTTTTGACGTCTTGTGCGATCTTACCTCTGCTGTAACCTTTGGATGGGTTCCATGGGTCTCTTTGATCACGGCTGACCCTTGATCACCTTTTTGCTCGATGTCGGGGCTGCCTTCGGTTGTGCCTTGTGTTCATGGCCCTTCGGTTCCGATGGATGTGTGTGGTGCTTTACCTTATCTGTCTTCTTCGTTTTCTCACTCGTCTTTTTCTGGGTGGGAGCCTTTTCGGAGTCCACGTCTTGAATTTCGTCGTCCGAATCCTCGTGTGTCGATTCTGCTGGTACTCCGTGTTTGTCCTCGTCGCTGGAGAAACCCAGATCCTTGAGGGGCGTCTTCTTGCTTGTCTGCCCCGTTATCGCATAGTGAGCCTCTCTCTGCTTAAGGCGTGTTCTTAGAGTTTCGGATGAAACTCCGCGCCGGCCTCGCAGTCTTTGTCCTGATGGTCTTCAGATAGGCAGAGGTTACCGATGTCGTGCAGATCGCGTTTTGCGAATTTGTGGTGGCATTTGGGACAGAATTTGAAAGGGGTGTTTTCCATGTCCCATACCTCGCCATTTGTGGACCGATGAGGTCCTCTGTGGTATCTTCCCCGGAACGTTGCCGGAACTGTGATCTTCTCTCTGGTTACGACGTCGATGAGTAATGAGCTTCGGGGTCAACTTTTTTCTGGTTTTCTTGCTGATTTGGGAAACATTCTGAACAAATCTTCGGAGCTTCCCGACTTGTTTCAAGGCCCAACGGTAAAAAAAAGAATCTGAAGATGCTACCACGCACGTCGACCTCCAGGATGCCGTCTGCCGTCACACAGGGGGACGTACCTGACACCAAATGGTGGTCGATAGCGACCATAAAAAAAAAAGACTACTCCAGACCCAACCACTAGATGGCAGAATAATCCACAGCATGTGAATCCAGAAAAGGATTCACGCTGCAAAACATCAAGTTAAGGTGATTACACATAGCCATGCCATAACGCCTGTAAGGTCAGCATTTCTCCAAACCAGATGAAGCCCTTGAGACTTGCCCGCTAAGGAAAAGTAGACACACCCTTAGTACCTCTTCCACCCTTAAGAATACTTACTTTCAAGCCATGGAGAGTTGTGGTCACTAAATACATTTTTCTCCGCTCCGCCCCTGTTCACCCAGCCAGTCAACCCTCTAGACTCAAAAATATAATCAATGATAGTCATAATCCCCCCTAACAAAGGTGTCATTTGAAAGAGGTTCTAGCAGTTTGCAGGCATTGATAATGTTGAACATATTAATAAAGTGTGAAAGAGCCTTAGCCCTCAGATCCAAGCCTTGGGGTACATAGCCTGGGCTAATCTCTTCATACATAATAAACATTTATCCTGCTGCATAGGTACTAGTTCAGTGTTAAAATCGCCACAAACAACAAAATGAAACCCTTCCTGCAGGTAGGCAAGTTTAAAATCAAGGCCTAAAATGAGGTCATTCAACAATTTAATATTAAGGCTAGAGAATTGGGCAATGCACACCCATTGTATAAGTCGATAATAACAATGTTCATGCCATTGCACCAGGTGAATTAAAGGACTTGGAATAAAGTGCTTTCAGACTAATAGTGTATTCCAATGCAACTCTAAAGTATGCCATTAATCAATCCTGGGCCCTTCCTGAGGGGGATGCGGTTGCTGGGACCATGTAGGTAGTATAGCTATCCAAGCTAATGACCTCCGTAGCCCAGGTCTCTTGCAGAAAAATATTTTCATAATTTTGAACAAAAGTGACCCAGTTTTTAATGTCAACTTCACTGGCTAGGCCGACGACATGCCAGAAGAGCAATTTCACCTGGTAAATGGGATCAATAATACAAGTTGACTTCCCCCCTATAGAGTTATTGTGCAAGAGAGGAGGCCCCACAGCCAAAGGGAACAGGGCACTGCTATACAGTAGAGAAAACAGGAATTCCCCTTGGAAACCGTATAATGGACGAATTCATACACAAAATCACTTCAATTTACTTTTCCCTGTAAATAAACTTAACACGAAAATACGGTGAAACCCGCCCTCCAAACTTGTATCCCACCAATTATGAGATGTAACATCAAGGGATAATTTTAAGTATTTAATATAAAATTAATTTTTTACTTCATAACAAATTATCATTCTTTCCTTCTTATAATCCAAACATTCAAATTCATAAATTTCATATGTGACATGCAAAATAAGGTTTAAAAACAATGTGTGCAATGTATAAGAACACTTTTTGAAATATCTACAATGACAAAGGAACAAAATCTTAACGGGGAATCCTTTTTTGACTGTTGAAAAAGCTGTTGCATTAGATAATCCAACAATTCACATCAAGTTTGTATCCTGGTGAATGTGAGAGTACATTAAATCCAGTAATTCCTCGTGGTCAGATTTAGCAGTGCTCAGCGTCGATGCATTTCGGTGGAAACAACTACTAAAACCACCTTCCCCAGGACAGAAAGTAATAAGGGATTTTTTCCTCCCTCCTCGAAATGCTAACAATTTGTGATCATTCTTGGTGATAATGGCCCAGCCAGTATGAAACAGAATGTTTTAAAATGTGTGGCTTTGTGTAGCTAGCCCACAATCTTGACTCAGAACAAGAGAATACCCTTTCGTAATTCTCCTAAGGACCAATCTAGTCTCATGTACATGTAGACTCTATGTCCTAACTTTCATTGGGACAATATAGCTCCTACTCATGCATTCTTATTTTACTGTTGTCAGCTTCTTTCAGTATTGCTGTAACTTTCCAATACTGATGCCAAAATCACACCCCGGGATTCAGTTTGTTGAGGTTGTGAGGAGCTCGACTCTTCTCATTTGAGCGTCTTGTTCGGTAACAGTTCCCCCTACAGGGTCAACCCTGTTGTCTTCAGGAGAGGGAATAATATGGGAGACATCATTAGCTGAGCCCACCCCAGGATTGGGCCCACCTACGGGCTGACCTACACCTTGATAACTGACCTGAGAAGGGCACACTTCTTTCTCTGGCCAACGCTGAGTCAATCAATGTACCAGAGGGGCCTTCCCAGTTTTTGGGGTGAATGGCCAAGGCTCTATAGAAATACTCCAGGGGCAAATCTTAATATTGTCCTGGCACCTCATATTCCCACGGATCCAGTGGATCGATTTATGTTTGAAATCCACAGTTGACTCTATAGACTCTGGGCATAAGCTTGGCACATCGACTAGTACAGTAACAAAGGGGCAGACCACTCGGAGGAGATCACGTCTGGAGAGAAAGCCAGGCAGCAGATCTGAGTTTCTAGTAGATATATCAATATTTCCAGGTACACTGGGAGCCCCTTTGCGATGAGCCATTACTCAAAAAAGCAAATCTGGACTCTAATGAGTTAAAAAAGCTATCTGCTTATTTCCTTGCTGCCAACTCCAGCCAACATTCTGTAAAAGCACCTGAATTTCCAGCTGGTGGCTTACGAGGAACAACATGAGCTGCTCGATGCCTCACAGTTTTGGGTCAGGATTAACCAGCTGGGAACCATGGAACAGAAACCGCATTGGTGTCTGCAGTGAATGACATCAGAACCATGGTTGATCAGTGGTGGCCGCCACAAACAAAGGGTGGTGGGGAAGTGGAGGGAACGCGGGAGGGGTCGCGTCGCCCGGCAGGCAGGTGGATTAGTAATCTAATATTAATTAAAAAAAATAACTTACCTGAAGCCCATGGCCGCTTTGCATATCGCGCTTCCTCTTCTCATTCTGGCAGCCTCTGTGACAAACTCCCATCCAATCCCTGCACTGCTCTCCTAGGGTAACCTGGATTAAGTCAGTTACAGACACGCCAGCTCCACCACAAGAGATTGATTCTCCAGCCACCGATCACACGGGGATCGGAGCCCTAACCCCGCATGACGGGATTGCCCTTGCTTATCCCGACCAACGGATCACTGACATAATATCGACGTCACAAATATCGAGATACACAAATATCGAGTGAAAAATATCGAGTGACAAAATATCGACTCCCTATCTACAAACAG